>NC_135486.1:46709746-47033183 GCF_052094955.1 Ictidomys tridecemlineatus | reverse complement strand
CCCAGTACCTTCTCTCCCCTTCCCTGTGCTTCTTCCCCTTTACTGATCTTTCTGGGAGTGCAGATATTTCTTTGACATTCTGACATTATAACCTTTGGATATACACTCAGAAGTGGGACTGCTGGATCATATAGTTCCACTTTCCCACCAAATGTGTACAAGGATTCCCTCATCTCTACGTACTCACCAACACTTACCTTTTGTTTTTTGATAAAAAGGTTTTGAGGACTGGGGAGAATGCTCACCTCGCATGTGTGAGGCACTGGGTTCAATTCTCAGCAACACATAAGAATCTTAAAAAAGGGTCCATCAACAACTAAAAAAATATTAAAAAGGAAGATTATGAGATGCGATTGTGGTTTGAATTGCATTTCCATGATGATTAGTGATTTTGAGCATTTTTTTCAGATGCCTGTTGACATCCAGATGTCTTCATTTGTGAGCGTATACATTATCTATTCAGGTCCCTTGCTCATTTTTAAATTGGGTTGTTTTCTTAGAGATGTGTTCCTTACATATTTTATATATAACTCCTTATCAGGTATATAGTTTGCAAAGAGATCCATTCCTTGGTCTATCTCACTTGGCTGATTGTTTCCTTAGCTTAAAGGAACTTTTTAGATCAATGTAATCCCAAGAATGCTAAAATCTATCTTCTTTGTTGACTTATTAGCTGTAATTTATGTATTTTTGGTGGTATATAGTATACAACTTTAATTTATAACCCATTTTAAAGTGGTATTAAACTATATATATATATATATATATATATATATATATATATATATATATATATATATATATAAAAGCTTTGCGAAAAACATTCAGGCTTTTGTGCTATATTATCCTAAGTTTTAATTTTACATGTTGTGTATCCTCAATACATTGTTACTGTTTTTACTCTTAATATAGTTGGTATTTAGGGTATTCTTTTTTCTTTTGAGTAGATGCAGATTTCCATCCAGTGTATTTTTCCTTTTGCTTGAAGGATTTCCTTTAACATTTCTTGTAGTACATGTCTACTATTGATAAATTCTTTTATAAATGTATAACTTACAACACTGTATACTTTTATATAAAATTTTTACATTTTATCAACATTTTGATACAGTATATAATGTATGTATGCATTATGGAATGGGCCAAATCAAACAAACTATTTAGCGTATACATTATCTCTCATACTTTTGTGTTTTGCACATACAAAACACCTTTATATTGGAAAGATATTTTATTGGGTATATAATCCTACTTTTATTTTCTTCCATTGTTTTCTGGTTTGCACTGTATCTGACAAGAATTTGTTATTCTTATCTTTGTTCTTTGTTCTGCAATGAATCCCCTCATCCTGTGGTGTAGGCCTGTTTTATTTCAATCACTAGTTTTAAGGTAACTTGTGATATGAAAACTTGTGTTCTCCATTGGTGTTTATTAAACATTTTGGGTCTGCAGGCTTATGTTCTAGCACATGTTGAACAATTATGGCTATTACATCTTCAAATGGTTGGTTGTTTTGCCACCCTATTCTTCCCTGATACACTATTTTTCTGGTTTCATTTTGGATAGTTTCCATTCCGTCTTCAAGTCCACTATCTTTTCTTCTACAATGTTTAATTTGCTAATTCCATCCAGTGTGTTCTCGGAAATGGTAATTTTCATTTCTAGACATCTGAATTGTTTTTTATACCACTCACTTCTGTATTTCCCTTCAATTTTCCTCTAACCTCTTGTTTTAATGTCCTTGTCTACTAATTCTACCACCTCTTCCATTTCTGGGTCAGTGTTCATGGATGTTTTTGCCCCACTCCTCATTCTAGATTGTACTTTTTTTCACATCTGCATGCAGGATAATCTTGGGATGCTAGATATGGTGAAGGTTAGTTACTCATTGGATGATATGCATTTTGTGTTCCTGTACATATTCTTGAGCTTTGTTCTGAAACTATTAGAGACATTTATCCTCGTAGATATAGCATTGTTAAGCAGGACCCAAGGAATAGTTATTCCCACTACTACTGAGGCAAATTTATCAACACTATACTCACTGCTCCATGAATTACGAAGCTTTCTACCATGGCCGGCTAGAGTATATGCACTCTTGCATGAGACATGATTTTTCCTTCTAATACTTTCAGGTGGCTCTTTCTCTGGCTTCAGATAGTTTCTTCACACGCATGTGCCCATCTCTGCAGATTTCTGGAGCTTTTCGTACAGCTCCAGTTCTCTGCCCTGCGCATTGTCTTAGCCTCTCTGGTCTCAGTTCTGATTTCTTAAATATGGAGGATACAGATTCCACACAGGTCCCTCATTTTCTGTGCCACAGATTGAAAATCCTCTCAGGGTAGAGAGTTGGGTCAAAAGTAAGCCTCCTTTCACTTCCTTCCATTTATGGATTATTGTCCTTTGTGGGCTGATATCCAACGTCTGGAAAACATTTTTTTGTTTTGATGACAACACTGTATGAAATTGTTATTTCATGTATTTTGTCTATTCATTGTAGGAGGGTAAGTGTACTACTCCTTGTTAGATAAAAATAGCTTTTTTGGTGGTACTACTTGGAATTGAACCTGGGGCCTCATGCAAGCTAGGGTTAGGTTTAGAAGTTTTGATACACAAGTTGAAAACCTGAATCACACCAGGAAGCTGCTTCTGCTATCCACTCATTTTTTTTATAATCCACAAATCCTACTTCTAATATCTTGTTGGCAGATCTGTTGAAATACCTCTCAAATATATCCTTCTCTACATTTTTCAACCTTGGGTTGGCCATTCATCTATGCTATTTTATAGATATTTTACTGCTAATAACCTCTGAAAAGATCTTCTTGGCTTGTCTTCAACCCAGCATATAAATCTGTTATAGATTTTTTAAAAAACCTACTATTTCCTCAGAACTTAGAATCTGATATATATGTTCATACTTAAAAAAACAAACAACACCTTGCTGAATTAACGAATTACTCTTCTTTAACAATGATGTATTAGAAAATCTAGCAAATCTCATTGCTCCCCGCTAACCATATATCAAGTTAGTGAAGTTGAATGAGGCTACAAATCGTTGCTTTGTATGATCTGTTAATCGACCCATGAGAAGCCTGCTGCCACCCAGAATATGTAGTTCATTTCTAACATGTGTCTGAAAACTCTCACTACCTTCGAACCTTTTCTTGCATGTGTCTTCCATCTGTAGGGTCTTTTCCATTCTAACTCTGAAAAGGCTTTCCTTTCTGGTATCCATACAGACCCTACTCTTTTCTGAATTTCCACAGCACCTGTTGTCTGTGTTTGTCTCAGCACTTTCATAGTTCTCTATTTGAGTGGGTTTTTTTTTTTTCGGTTATGTACATTTACATTTTGTCTTCTCAAATGGATGAAAATCTTGGAGAGGTAAGAACCTTTTCTTACAATTCCTTTACACATCTTAAATAGAGATTTTAAAAATGAAGGCAGAGATCTTGATTAGTTTTACACAGGGTGACAGAATTTCTTACAATAAATTGGCACCTAACTTATCATGTTGCATTTGTTGTTCACATGTGCAATGGTAGTTCCGATGAAAAGCACCTCATAATAAAGCCTTTTGAATTTAAAATCAAATTCTATTTTATAGAATATTATTGGGTCAATGTTCTGGAGTATATTTCATCTTATTATTTTTATTTAACAAATAAAATACTGTGCCCTCAGTTTCTACAAAATAATTAATTTAACATAAGGGATGTCATATCAAATAGTAGTTCCATAGAAGCCAAGAAAATCCTGGTATCACATAGTCAGTTAATACACACTGGTATTTATAATGAAAACATTCAAAATTCCTCTAAGTCTTCAAAAATTATTTATGTTATTATGAACACATAAAATGGAAATCTAAAGTAAATATCAAGATTTCATTTTTAGTTCAAACAATAGTGAAGTAAAATTTCCTTTCACAAAACATAAGAGTTGGCCTGAGTGAGAAAATGTAAAAAATGTCAGTTTCTGCCTGATGGAAAATGCCTGAGGTCTATCTATTTTTTGAAAAGTATTTCAATGAAAGGAATTCTTATTAAAAAAATTAAATCCTTCTCATAATGACATCTTGAAAACCTACATAATTTTACTCCTTGCCAAGTAAATTTAGAACACATCAAATAAACTCCCCCTACAGAATATTTTTGTCCTAGTAAACAGGGAATTCACATTCTGATAAAGAGCCAAAGACAAGTGCTTTATTATGAGAACTGTTCAAGTAAAATTTCAGTGTGCACCAGTGAAAGTGAAGAAAGGACTGCATCGCTCGTTCTGAAGGACACTGGAGTATAAAGGGGCTACACAGTTTTGTTTTGCTTTTTCAAACATCACCCTTTTCTAAGGCAAAAATACACTTCATTTTTGAACAGAACTATTACAGAAGAAAGCTACATCACAGTACAGTACAGAATGTAAAATTCATCTTCGTCTGGAAGCCATTACGGAATGGCACATCACCTACACTTAGAGCTTTCCAGTGTAGGTTAGAAATACAGCATTTATCACAGCTTTATTTCTCTTTGATAAAATCTGAATACACTTTCTATTTCTCAAGAGTGTGCAGATGGGGCCCATATGTTGATATTACAGTAATTACAACATTAAATAACATTGCACAGTCAACCTCCAAGGCTAATTCAATATAAAATAACAAGTATTAAAAGGTACCTTTACTAGTGGTTTTACATTGTATACATCACTAATTATGAAAGAAAAGTAGGCAAATGCCAATTACAAAGCTGCACATTATAGGCATAATGAAGAAGAATAAATACAAGAAATCTGGCAAAATAGTGAAATCAAATGGGTTACGTGGGAACAAACTGAACAGCCACATAAGCGTAAATCATTGATAAACTGTCATAAATAGTATGTTTTGCTCACAAGTCTTTTAAGTACTTACAGAGATTATAGAGGCAGGGGTGCATGGTGGATGAAGAGGATGGGAGGAGAATGAAGCGAATGTTCCCAATGCCAGTTAATTCCTGAGGTGGCATTATTTCTTAACTGATGCATTGATCAACACTGTAAAGACGAGTTTGTGCTATGAAACAGTCCCAATATTACATTTCTGCAATTATATTGCAGTATTCTGAAGGCAGCTGACCTAAGTGACAGTTTACATTATAATAGTCAGTTGAAGTATTGATTCATTTCAATTTTGCTGCTATAATTAGCAGTGGGACAGAAAACACTTCAAAGTTCAAAAGAAACTTGGAATAGATTTAATTTTCCCCAGTACTTCCTAGCTCAAGCCAAAGCTATTATTTATTTTCACGTACTTTATTTTAAAAACTCTAAGTGCTGACACTGTAAACATTTCGTATCTTCTTAACTAAACCTTGTTTGATAACAAGGCTAAGAGCAAAGATAAACAGGAATAATTCTGTGTATAATAAAGCTGATCAGCTTCTGATTTAATTTTCAATATGATTTTAAAATAATTTTTAAAAGTCCATGCTACAATTGTAAAGACTACTTTTGTGCACTTTTAATCCTGGACACAATTTTCAAAATTGCATGACGGAGGTAAGAATTTAAAAAACCCACCAAAATGTAAATAACAGGGAAAAAACATTTTCAACTCAAAGCATCAAATGTACATTTATGTGCAGAAATCTAGACAACTATACAAGTTTTTAAGCAATCATATTTTATTATACAACTCTATGAACAAAAAATGAACAGAAATACACAATATACTTACCTGTACATGTGAACCTACTTTTTAAGCTACAGATTTATTATAGTTCATACTGACTTTAATTTTACAGTTCATAACTATGTATAACCTTATTGCATTAAGGGCAAATTCTACATGGGGAGATTCACAGGTGGACCACATTAGGCATTACCAGTACATTCAAAAACTGTACCTCATTAATGAATGTATCTTCCCTGATCCTGTAAATTTGGATTTCTTTACAGCTTAAGCTCATTTGCTATTTTGGATGCAATGTTCTTGAAGGCAATAGAAGTCCCAGATATTCGCTTGAAACGAACCCCATTAAGTGACAGACGTGGCAGTTTGCAGACTTCCATCTCCCACTGCACGAGGCTATCCTGTCTAGCATCTCCATGGACACAGAAAAGCAAAAACCTCTCTTTTTGTTCATAATCACAGTTATTTGCATCTAACACTTTTCGGATTTCTCTCATCATGTCATTAGGGTCCATTGAACTAGTGGTCTTCATACTCCATGTGAACCGCAAAGAACGCGGCTTGGAATCTTTACCCTCTTCCTTGTCTCTTTCTTTTGCTTCCCCTGACGTACTTCTGGAAGCAGAGGGCAAAGGGAAAGAATGAAAACAGAATTCCATTCAGCAAAGAAATCAATACATAGATAAAAATATGAGTGATCACAACTTAGTGCCTAATAAAGCTATTCAACTTGTAGGTAGATAGAAAGATTCATGTTATCTCGCTACTACTACAGCAGACCTGTGGATGTCATCTGTTTTGACTTTCAGCATCACTCATCTAACATAGCACATTTTCTTAAATACATTTGTTTTTGGGAAACAAATTTGCAGCTTAAAATGAAGAACTGTTTTTTTTCAGTTTTCTTCCACATTTCTCTGTTCAAGTTTGCAAAAATAGATTCTCTATCTTCTTACACACACACACACACACACACACACACACACACACACCAGGAACCGCTAGCAGGCACCATTCTGCTTGTAAACACATATTTTTGAAATATAAAGAAAAATGTCCTCTTTTTCTGTCTTTTTTGAGTAGGAGGAATGTAATGACTACAGAGGAAAAGAGAATTATTTACACCTGGTAATGCTGAGAAAGAATGTTGTATTGTGTATTGTAATTATGTAAAGATGTCACATAGTATACTTCTTGAAATTCTCCAATGTTTTCCCATTTCACTAAAGACAACCTTCAAATCATCTACAAGACTGCTTTTATTTTCTTCTCTCTTTCTTTCTCTTGAGGATTGAACCCAGGGGGCATACTTCCACTGAGCTGCAGCCTTTTTATTTTTTATTTTGAGACAGGGTCCCACCAAGTGCCCGAGACTAGCCTCAAACTTATAATCCTCCATCCCAAGCCTCCTGAGTCACTGAGATTATAAGTGTGAGCCACTACACAGGGCCCACCCCCTCACCTCTTATTATCTCCACCTTGCTCACTTTAATCAGGCCATTTTGTCTCCATGCTATTCTTTGAACACACTGGGTATCTTCTTGTCTCCAGGTTTTTACACAGTTCCCCAGATGGCTGCATGGCTAATTCCCTTACATTTTCCAAATCTTACTATACCCTGACTCCGGCATGACAAACCCCCCTATCCTACTCTATTTTCTCTACAGTGCTTGTCACATTCAAATATACTATTTAACCCATTAATTAGGTTAACATACATTTAAATCTACCACTAGATTGTAAACTCCAAGAGGGCCAGGAATTTTGTTTATTTCATTCACTGACATACCTCAGGCACCTAGAACTATGCTGGTATGTAATTAAGACATATTTGTTACATTAATCTACCTCACTGAATTCTGTTTATGGAGGTACCTCACAAATAACATAGAACCAGAAAAATCTATTTCAAACAACCATAGGGAAGTAAAACTAGTAGACTGTTCATTAATACCAAGTAATTTATCAATTATCCAAATACAGACAAATGTTACAACTTTAACTTGTTAACCTATCTCACTAATCTGTGATTTAAGGAAAAAACTGCATACTTTGAAATAAGTTCATAATCTACTATATAAATATTTTCTATTTATATCAATACTGATATATATGTATATATCCCCTTTATACAATTATTTATATACACATATACATTGTGCCTCTCATTTCTATATATTTGAGTCCCCAAATTTTGCTAACTATGCAAACTTGAGAAAATAAGGAAAAAGGTAGAGAAAATAAATAAATTTCCAAGTACTGTTAAATAGGCATGGAAAGTATTTCTTTCACATCTCTACCTCCCTTTCTTTGCTTACTGAATCTAAGCCATTGCATCATAGCCTCTTTGGATTGGCAGAGCCAACCAGAGTCCTCTATTAGCATCACATGCCTAATTCCAGTGGTGGACTCACTGTACTAGAAATGGAAGGGGCCTGCCAGATCGCTTCATTGGGCACTCATTTTAAAAACACAACTGATGCCTAGAAAACATAATTTTCTAAGGTCATAGAACTACTGAGTTGAAAGCTGAAGAGTAAAAATTAGATGTCTTATTCCTCCAGATGATGATATGGTGACCTTAGGAACAACAGACAGATACAAGTTATTTTTCTGCTTGTGTCTTACAGGCATTATCACTGATGATAGTGCTCAGAACAACAGCTAACATTTATTGAGGACTTTGTAGGTGTAGGAGCTGTTCTATGTGTCTGCCATGTTATTCACTAATTTATGCCTCAAAACAATCCTATGAGGTAGTCAGGATGAGGAGATAGAGGCATGAAGCACTAGAGTAACTTCTCCAAAGTCACACAAATAGGTCAATTGTAGAACACAGCTCAAACCTTCATGGCCTAGCTCAAGAGCCTGTGCTTCTAGTTCCGGTACCACACCATCTCTCTGAAATGAAGGAGCCTCATTAGGACTGAGGGAGTCCCGCCTATGACCTTGCTATTTCCTCATTTGTAAAAAGGGTATTTTTAACCTGGTTGTTGTGAGGGTTAAATGACCAGCAAGCACTTTATAGGTAGTAGGTATTCAATTGAATATTTCTTCAAAAATATTAAAACAAAACCCAATAATAATAAAGAAAAGGAAATGTGAAAAGGGCTTTGTAAACAAACATGTATAAAAGATTAGTTGTTAAATTCTTATGTTAAATCAGCAGTCATACTAAAATGATAAAAGTGCATGTAGATTAATTACAATATTATTAGTAGCCACTTGTGACACCACACACTACTCAATGTCTTGATGAAAAACTTAATAAAAATGTGGTATGAGATGCGAGCAAGGGGCTGAAAACAAAAGTACTCCATGTTTATTTAATAGGTAGAAAAAAGTTAAAAATATTGATTTTGCTCCCTACCATGGAGACTCAGGTACCTACCTCTACAAAGAAGCAGGTCAATGATTATTACTAAACATAAATACAGCACAGTTTGTAAAGAATACTGCATGGTAAACATTAAGTTTTTCTAAAGCTCATTATGTTTCATATTTCAAATGCTTTGAACAAAAGTCAAAATTAAATCAGAGGCCCATGTTGAGCTGCTCAAAATTATTTCTAAATAAAGCCAGCTTTGAGAGTTATTCTGTATTCCATAATGTTTGTGTATTCTCAAAATAACTTAATGCCTTAATTTTTCAAAATTTTCACTTATTAAATATGAATATACAGACTAACTTATCTGTAATGTGATTCTCAGACCACCATCCACAAGGCCTGGAAATTTGTTTGAAATGCAAATGCTCAGATATCCCTTACCTTTCACTGAATCAGAAACCCTGGGCATAGGGTCAACACATTAAAAAAAAAAAAAAAAAAAACAACAAAAAAACCCCCATCAAATCCTCCCTATAATTCTGACTGTGCTCAAGTTTGAGACCCATTGCCAAAATGGACATCCAAGTAGTATTAAAGGTCAAAACCCCCATAAAGTTTGGCAGGAGAGAGTTTTAAAATGTGGCCTAAAACTGAGCACTCACCTAAAATACACATTAATGTCAAATCTTCCTACATATTACCAATATACTGGTATTTGTGTGATTTGACTTAGGCTAATTTAGTTACACCATAATAGAGAAAAAAAGCAGTTCCTTTTAACCTATTAATTTTTCTGCCAAGAAATATCTGATAGGATAAAAGGCTATTTCTTCACAAAGTATACAATTCAAAACAATTTCTGGAAAACACAAACTTAAAATTGATTTAACTTAATTAAATGCTAGGCAACATTAGGAAAACCCACCCCAATATAAAAATTTACAATATACATACTATCTATTTATTAGTTCTATTCATGATTATTAAATGCTGAAAGTATTTCGAATATCCGCTTCCATTCACAGGGACCTAGCAGCGAAGTATTAATAGTGGCTCCTCACCTTGAGGTGTCGGTTCTGCCACTGGCTTCGCCTTCACTTGGATCCCTCAAAACAAAGTGAAGGTTGAGATTTAATGATAAAATTGAGAAATATATCAGAAATCCTATATCTAAAATTATTTTAAAATTAACTTGTTGAGCAAACTTCTATCATAACAGTTTTCTATTATGAGGCAGTCTAATGCTGTTGCTCACATTTTTCATTATAATTGCATGTTGCCATCATTTATTGAGCGTCTACTGGGTATTGTTCCAAGAGGAGATACTAGGTGAAAGCTTAAGAGCTTAGGAGGTTTTTTTTGTTTTGTTTTAACATGATCTTCCAATTCTGAGACATAATTTTAATCATAATTTATCTTTTAGTTTAGCAAAATCTAAAGGTAAGACTATTTAATAATTACTAGTAGAAAGATTTAACTTCATATTTTTTATTACATACAATTCTAGTAGTCGCTCAATTGAGAAAAAGAATTAGCTTTGCAGTTAGTAAACATATATTTCTAAAAACAAATACCAATTTTAAATAAGCAATCAACTTCACAAGTTATATTAACAATTCATGCACAGCAAGTCAATAGCCTATTGAAACAAGTGAGTCTAAAAACAGGGATTCAACCTTAAACAAAAACACTGATCTTACCTGAATATCCATTTGTGAAATAAAACCAGGAAAACACTACTAATTGTCCTTATGTAGAAGGTTATTAATATTTCTGAAATCTCCCAAATTTAGACCATTTTGTCATTTTCAAAAGTAATTCAGTATCTACATAGGAGTATCAAGTTACAAACCAGTTCAAAAATATTAAGAGATGGCCTGTGATAGAGAGCAAAGTACTCTGAAGTAGCTGGGAAAGCTCATCAACTTGAACCTGTAAGTTAAGGTTGTCTTAATGTTTTAACCATTCCAGACACATTGACATTATTTATGAAAAGTGAAGCAACAGGAACAAAATCAGTGCCACTCTCCCATTCCCTAAATTAAAACCAGCTCTGCTGAAATGGTTATTAGAAATATGAGTATCTCATACTTTGAAGGACCTTAAGGCTTTTCTTGACAAACATATTGCATAAAAAACATTTTTCTGTCAGAACTGAAAAGAATAATAAACTGTATTCTCACATTAAAAAATTTCTTCTATTTCTATTTTAAATAACTAGTATTTTCATTGGAAAGTTTAATAAAAATCCAATACCCATGGGAAGAATGGAGGAATTTTGGATTGGGCAAAGGGGAGGGAGGAGAGAGGTTATGGGAGTAGGAAAGATGGTGGAATGAGATGGACATCATTACCCTAGGTACATTTATGATTGCACAAATGGTGCATCTCTACATAAGTATGACCAGAGAACTGAAGTGTAGCAATCCATTTGTGCACGATGAATTCAAATGCAATTCTGCTGTCATGTGCAACTAAGTAGAACAAATAATAATAATAATAATAATAGAAAAAAATCCAATACCATTTCTACAAATCTATTGTCATTATAACAAACTGAAATAAAAGAATTCTGGGCATGCTGAAAATGAAAAGTACATTTTCAGTTACATATAGATGTACTGATATACTACAAAGAAGTGTAGTGCTCTAATTTGGCAAATACGTAATGCTGTTGATCTCTGAGGTGAAGACAAAATGACTTTACTAAAAGGGACACAGGTATCAATGGACTTTTCTGAATGTTTTGCATTTTAATTCACTCTTAAGACACTTACCCTACTGTGGCTAAACTTTAAGCATTAGGAATGAAATTTCCTTTAGACCCTACTTCCTCTGTTATCATGAGTCGAAGTAGCAATTGGCTCCTATCCTGTCCTGCCTACTTGCCAGTAGGAACACTGGAAGAACTTTTGCTACTTGGCAACTGTTTCACACAGCCCAGGGAGTCTGCTCTAAGTAGCCCTGGTGGAAGGCAGACAGTGATACAGAAGATGTGGCTGGCTGTAAGATCACACGCAGCATAGTATGACTCTCCAACACCTAAAACTTAAAAAACAATTACCTTATACATGGCAACATATACACAACTGAACAGAACCCTGTATAAGAATGAGCTATGGTTAGAAAATCACAAAGTTTGGTGCAGAAAAAGCAAGCCATGTGGATATTGGGGGCAGAGGTTTCCAGGCAGAATGAATAGCGAGTATTAACTCCTGGATCAGGTATGCCTGTGGTGCCCAAGGATAGACAGGGTCCTACATGGCAGGTATGCAACTAGCAAGGGGAAGAATGAAAGAGGAGGTCTGAAATATGAAAAGAGCCAGCAAAGGAGCCTGAGAGGGAGAGTTAGTTTCTGAGATAGAAGAAAATTAGAGCCAAGTGAGGAAAATGTTTCAACTGTGTGGAATGTTGCAGAAAGTAAGCTGCTTACAGGAAGGCAGAGACATACTTGTCTCCTAAGTGCTGTACTAACTGCACCTAATAAAGTGCCTAGCACATGGTAGATTTTCAAATATGTGTTAAATAACAATATGGCAATCCTTTTTCTGAAACCCCCAACAGACCTTCTCCTAAGGCACTTTCTTGATATTCTGTCACCTGACTTCTTGTCCATAGTACTTTCCATTACATTTTATCCAGAATCTAAAATTTTTCTTGCAAGGTAAAGAGAAATGTTTTGAACAATGCTTAATAGCAATTAAGCATTAAACTAAAAAAAAAAAAAACTATTTTTTTCTATACTTTAAAATCAATCCAGGTTTAACCATGAGAAGGTTCTGGCTTCTAAAAATAGCTTAAGTAGTCAGTTATATTCCAAAAGCAGTTAACATTGTCCTCTAACTTTCCTGCTGACTCTGTCCTAAGCCTCGGTCTTTCTCTAGCAAAGAGAAAAAAATTACTATGCTGCATAGTAATTGCCCAAATAGCATAAAATAATTGACTGATATAGTCAGAAATTGTGATGCATTTGAGGACTTAAAGTTTTAAATTCAACTGTGTGATCCTGGGCAAGTGGATCTATGAGCTGAGTCCAATAAATAGCTCCACAACAAGGTAGGAGACTCAAGATGATTCTTCTCTTTCCCACACCCACTCTGAAATCCTAGGAACACTAACAACATTGAAAATTAATATCCTTTAAAGGAAGTATAATAATTTCATACCTATTATTTAACGAACAGTTGAATTATCTATATTGAAGGAGCCCCTAGACAGAAACAATGGTGCCTTCCTCTGTACTCTTTTAGCACCTTGTACATACTTTTTCTATCCCACATTCTGCTTCATATCATGACTAGTTGTTTACATGTCTGCTTCTTCCAAGACTTAAGTGTATGGAGAAAAAAAGATGTCATCACAATTATCTTTAAATCCTGCTCTGTACCTAGCACAGTGCTTTATACATAATGAGCCTAAGTAGGCATTTAGTGGTAATGGTAATGGTCAAATTTATATCGGCCTGTATATGTTCAGCAACCTGTATAATTGGTGTGCATTGTACACATATGCTTGCTTTTTGAAAAAAAAGTTTAACTGTACTATTTTATTATGCATGCATTTATTTTGTGTTTACTATATTTTGATGTGATGTTAAGATTTTATGAGGTTAAATTACATAAGAAATTTGTGATTCCAGTATTTAGTATTTTTATAAAAAAAAAAAAAGATAAACTACATATATTAGTGAGCAACTGAAAAGTATTTTTAAGGGTTGGGGATGTGGCTCAGTGGTAAAGCACTTGCCTTGCATGTGTGAGGCCCTGAGTTCAATCCTCATAATCACCAAAAAAAAAAAAAAAAGAGTTAAAAAAAAGTATTTTTAAGATAAAAAATATTATTTGAAGGATACACATCAGCTCACAATTAATTCCTTTTTCTAAATTGAAGCCTTTTAAATAAGAAAGACTCTTATGTTAAAATGTACATTTTCAATCTCAAGTTTTTGATTTTTCTACCCTATTTGATAGAAGTTTTAAATCCTCATTTTGTCCATCTTTTCTTTTTCTTTCTTAAGGAAAAAGCCTTTATGTCTTCCTGAAGTTTTTCTTCCAACTTCTATAAAAGAGCAGCTCTAATGAAATGTCATAAAACCATTCTGGAAAAAAAAATTTACTGAAAAGATCAATGAAAAAACCAAGTTTATTCATGATTCCTAGGGGAAACAAAACATGACAGTACATTGGTACTGACCTGCGAACGAATTTGGATGTGATTTTGCTTATTATACCAGTGGACGTTCCCCTTCTGGCATGTGCAAATGCACCCGTTTCATGGGATGGCGAAGCAGGTGGCCCATTATAAGCAGCACTGCGACGCTCCCGGAGCTGCTCCCCATGGAAAGTGCTTCGGCTTGAACTCCCTCGGGGAAAGCGGGTCCGGTCTGGAGTGGTGGCACTAATACTGTGAGCAGATGGGGAAGCAGCAGGCACTCTTTGGGTTGTACTGTTGGAACAAATTAAGATGTATTATTCAGAATAATGACAGGGAATGCTTTTACTTAGCTAAAAACTGAAAAAATAAAAATGGCTATGGCTACTTCTTTTTGCTCAATTTTATGTATTCACTGTTGAGATGTGATAAATGGGTTAACTGTATTTACTATGGCTTTGCAGAGTGAAATCAACACATTTATAAAATGAAAACTACTGAAACACAAAGACAAATGCCTTTTTGTATCAGGAATGCCCAACCAGGGTTCTGCATTTACATACGTATGTATGTATGTATGTATATGTATATGTGTGTGTGTGTGTATGTATGTATGTGTGTGTGTGTGTATACATATATATATATATATTTAAACTTTGTGATCTAAAAATCTGAAATCCAATATCCAAAACTCTTCTGGTCCCAAGAATTTCAGATAAGGAATACTCAGTTTGTATTCTTAATCTATTTGTAAATGTAGAACATGAATTTTATTGTTTATTAAAAAGCCTTTGAACAAAATCATTTCCTATTTCTAATGTAGGTGTAAGTGATAGCATAATGCTATATGGCACTATCAGCATGACTAACAAAACCTAATTACCAAAGGGTTAAAATATTCAGGTGTTCTGAATTTGAGAAATTCTAAAACAGATAAAAACTAGAAAAACAGACACTTAATTTTAATTTAGTTTATACCTGACAGCTCTCTGAGTTAATTTGTTTCATTAACACAAGAGTAAGTAAGGGCTGGGGTTGTGGCTCAGTGGTAGAGTGCTTGCTAGCATGTATGAGGCACTGGGTTCAATTCTCAGCACCACATTAATAAAAAAAAAAATAAAGATATTGTGTCCAACTACAATTAAAAAAAAAAAGAGCAAGTAACTGGTAGGAGCTAGTTATTACTCTTTATCTAATTGTTTTTTTTGGAGGGGGGCAGCAGGGAAATGGGGGGCAGTGTTTAAATAGCAAAAAACTCAATTTACTTAAATGATAAATTAGGCAGCATTATTTTACTTCATGGATGGGTTTAAAATAAAGTACTTTTAAGAAAATTCCTCTAGAAAATGATTTAAATTATATAGCAACATTTCTGATAATAGCTAAAGTACATAGTAAGCATGTTACAATTACACTTTTCCTCCACCATAGTCAGTCTTTCCACAAAACTGTCCTGTGATGGTGACTATAATATATTTTCAAATGGCTCTATATTTTGTAAAACAACAAAGAAGATAAAATGTGATCAAGATATTACCCAGGCCGGTAAGCTTCAGAGCCATCTTTAATGGTTGGCAGTGTGACTTTAATAGGATGACCAGAAGTGGACATAGACTTCTGGTGTCGGGGTCGGGCTGAGGCAACAGCAGAGGCCACAGCAGAGCCGGTGGAAGATATGCTACTTGCAGACATCTCTGTAAGGCTTTCAACATGAAATGGTTGAGAAGACCATGGAAATGGAGAAAAAGAAAAAGTGCACTTTATTAAAATTTAAAAATAGGTTTTGAAAAGTCTAAATTGACTAACATTTTTCATGACTGAAACACTTGAAAGAAACTAACAGTGGTATTATTAGTAACTAATGGAACTATATTCTTGTTAAAAGTATATAGGGGGAATTTATCTTTTACTGAAAAGATTTCACACACTCTTACTCTATATATGTGAACCTGAGAAAGTATGAAATGATTTTTGTGTAGTTGTGATACTTTTAGATAAAATGATTATGATTAAAGGTGTTTTTCACTTCTTCTAAATTACAACTTTGTGTGATGTGTTGCTGTGGGGTACACTATACTAAATTATTCATAAAAGAAGGCTTAATTATACCAAAACCACTATCACTGGAAATATCATCAAAATACTTTTAGCTCATATCATGAATCAACAGGTTAACTGTGTAGACTTAGAGCCTGTACATTAGTATTTAGTATAGGAAAAATAATAAATCATTAATCTATTTCCAACTGTCTATCCTAAAGCATCTTATGTCCAAAGAAGATACATTTCTTTTCATGTTTTACATTAACACTTACTTCACATGCCTATTCATTGAGAAGAAACAAATGTGAGAATTTTTTCTGTCCACTCCACTGAAATGACTAGAGGTAGAACTAAAAACAGAATTTAGTTTAAGTAGCAAAAGATTCCATACCTTTTTGAGCTACTTTAATAAGAAATCTTCCTACTCATGATAAATGAAGTTAATTTCTTAAAATAATAAAAATACAATTCATCATATTTTACATAAAACACTAAGAATTTCATGGTTTTGACTAATCAGTTGGGATGGCCACATTTTCTTTAGATGAAGTAAAGTAAAGTAAACCCTTAATTTTTGGATAATAATGATGGGAGAAAGGGAAGGAGGGAAGAAGGGAGCAGTAGCTGCCCAAGAGAATAAGATTCAAATTATGAGGAACAGATTAGGACCAGATAATCTGCTTTGTTACAGGGAAATATCTACTATCATATATTATCTGGAAATTCATATGTTTTGAGATTTATCTCCTGCTTTCCCTAAATATTTTCCTGTTATAAAAGGGAGATGTCTTAGTAAGAATGCTTGGTTACAATCTTACTATTTTGTATTCCTTTCCTGTTGATATGTTTATTTACGGGTACTTCAGCAAAAGCACTATGAAAAGTGACAAAAATATTACTACTTGGCATTATGACACTTACCTGCTGTCCTTTCCATTCTGCAATGCTGTGTATCGATCTGTGGTCCTCTCACAGACGTATGTATTCCTTCTTGCCATGCTACCTCCAGAATACACATTGTTCTTTAAGAAGGAATAAAAGTGATTTTAAAATTATAACTATATTTGTGGAAAGTCAAAGAAATGTATTTAATCTCCTAAGGATTTGAAAAAATTCATATTAGAGTGGTAACTCCTCAGAATTTTATATTAACATGCTCTATCTCCTCTCCCTCTCTTCTTCTCTCTCATATTTGGATTTTTGGAGAGAAGGCCAAGCGCTAAAAGCAAATTTATCACAACTGCAATCCTACAGCAGCAGTGAGCAGTCATTTGGAAGCAACAAAAGGCTGGGTTTTCATTTACTCCCTCTTTTGTGAGCTGGTGTTGGGGAGAGGGCAGAGTATTGGTATAGGCAGCTCCAAGTAACTAGGAGTGCTATCTCCCCACTAAATCTCAAGGAACCTGTGTAGTAAAGATGGCATGCCTTCCATGCCTTCACTTGCAGCCTCATCTACCCCCAGCCAATGGTACCAGCAAGGAGAATAAAGCTCCAGATTAAAGGCACTCTTCACAGAGGCTGCCATCAGAGAGGGTCAGTGCCATACTTTGAGGATATTTCCTTTGGTCTCAGGTTTTAGCCAGGAGGCAGGCCAAGACAAAGGAAGAAAAAAAAAATAAGCAAAAAGAGATAGACAGATGGATAATTCTCCACATATATAACTGTTGTCCTATAACCCCATTGTTATGCCTGCCAAAACCTTGACTATTAGTTACCAGTAGTAAAATATACAAAAATGATTTTCAAAAGGGATAAAAGTCTTGTTTTACTCTTACTCCAACAGAAAAAGTCTTCCCTATTTTTAGATAATCTACCTTTCACTATTCTTTAAAATACACATTAACATAAAATTTGTTTAATAATGGGGGCTAGAAAGTCCATAGACAACTGCTTGAATTCAGTTGGGAGAAGGACAAGAATTTGTGTAAGTGCAGATTTAAACCTTTTCAATAGTGCAGGTTCCTAGGCAGAATAAGTTTTGTCATACTAGATAAAAAATATAAATTAAAAACTATAAAAGTATGTTAGCAAAGGAAGCTAAGATTACTTAAAAATTTTTTTAGACTTTGTCTATATTAACCAAAAGAAAAAAAAAGAAACAGAGAGATCCATTATGAAACTAATTTGCATTACAGCTCTTAAAAAAACTAGAAATACAATCTGCATTTCATATTCTGAAACATGTCATTTCATTACTGCATTCTCATTTAATAGGTCATTAATTTCTATCTATGTTAAGTGATAAAAAGTTTTATGGCTTCAGAGTCTGCAGCTTTGCAGATGAACCATATTTTATTTTGACCAATAGATTTCTAGGTTTTGAGCTTTTAAATTATTTATTTACTTATTTTTTTAAAGAGAGAGAGAGAGAATTTTTTAATATTTATTTTTTAGTTTTTCGGTGGACACAACATCTTTGTTTGTATGTGGTGCTGAAGATCGAACCTGGGCCGCAAGCATGCCAAGCGAGCGCACTACCGCTTGAGCCACATCCCCAGCCCTTTTAAATTATTTTCTACTTTGCTTCTACAAGCTATTGAGGAGGTTAAATTGTATAGAGTTCCCTGAAAACTTAAAATCTAGAGGAAAAACCCTAGAAATAATAATGAAAACAGAGGACAAATATGAAAAATTATTAAAACTGCACCTAGGTTACTAACAGGCTACATCAGTCACACCATGGGCACCAAAAGTATCAATGTAAGAATATTAGCTTTTGACATTTTTATTATTTTGGCAACTCATTATGAGTTATCTGAGTTTGAATAAACATCAAATTGTGTGGCCATCCATCCTTTGGAAGTCTCTGAGATGTTTCTGACTGTTCTCAATGATGTGTCTTTCCTTCTCATTGTGTGATGGTAAATGGCATTTCCTTCCAAGTAGTGCTAATGAGTCCTGCTCTTCTATTATCTCCCTTGCTTTGAGCCTCTGGTGCCAGTGATGCCCAAGTGTGGCAGCCAATCTGCCCAAGCTGCAATTCACAGGGGAACTTAGGATATAATTAGCAAAAGTTATAGAAAAAGTCTCACTGTGAGCTGGGGTTGTGGCTCAGTGGTAGAGCGCTTGCCTAGCATGTGTGAGGCACTGGGTTCGATTCTCAGCACCACATATCTATAAATAAAATGAAAACCCATCAACAACTAAAAAAATATTTAAAAACAAAGGGAAGAAAAAGTCTCACTGATTCCATCGGAAATAGGTACCATATAAAATTGACTTTTTTACAGGTTGACCTTCCTATTTCAAATAACAAAGCTCTATCTAGTGACTGCTAAGCAGGGAAGACTTTTCTGTTGATAATTTGGGGCACTTGGAAACTACCCTTCCTTGAACTCCAATTTGGTAACTTCTCCAAGGCAGAAACCAATCATGTAAAAGACTTCTTTGGGTTTATTTTGTAGTAAAGAGTTTATGTTTTACATAATTGTCATAACTTTTACATACAATATATTATAATCACTATTGCAGTCTCAATTTTTCTGAGTCTCCCAGAAAGAAGTAATTTCTTTCTTCATTTCAAAGTTATTTTTTACTGAGAGTTCATATCTTAGTCTTTTGGGGCAGCTAAAGACTGGCAGTTTTTAAACACCTGTAATCCCAACGGTGCTGCTCAGGAGAATGAGAGAGAAGGAACTTGAGTTCAAAGCCAGCCTCAGCAGAAGTGAGGTGCTAAGCAACTCAGTGAGATCCTGTCTCTAAATAAAATACAAAATAGGGCTGGGAATGTGGCTCAGAGGTCGAGTGTCCCTGAGTTCAATCCCCTGTACCCACTCCCAAAAAGCCCCCTTATTATCTAAATGCTCCCTCCAGTCTTAAGTGTTCTTTTATATTTTCTCTTTATTCTTCCCTGTTGCCTTACAAGGGGGCATCTCAGTCTGTCTTCTAGTTATCATTGTATAATTTCTATAGTATGCAGCTTCAGTGAGTAACATGAGGTAACTTTATAAATCATTAACTGAATCTGCTTCAATTGAACAGTTTATTTGTAAATGTAAGATTAAATGCACCAATGTAAGATTAAGACAATATTACAAACAGGAAAAACAAAGCAGGAAGGTTAATGTACCATTTTGTGCTAAGGCTGTTACATGAAGAATTCTTTTGATTGTTCTATCTATATCCATCCATCCATCTATCTATCTATTGGTACTGGAAATTGAACCCAGAGGTGCTTTACCATTGAGCCACATTTTCAGTCCTTTTTATTTTGAGGCAGGGTCTTATTAGGTTGCTTAAGACCTCGACAAATTGCTGAGATTGGCCTTGAACTTACCATCCTCCTACCTCAGCCTCCCAAGTTGCTTGGTTTACTGTTGCTCGCCACTGTGTCCAGCTAGTTGTTTTCTTAATTTGCATTTATGAGAAGCATGGCTCCCTTTCCACAGTTTTCAAATTATGATTCATTTTGAAATATTTCAAAACACAAAAGATAAACATTTTACAAAAAACTGATAATAAATACATTCAACAAATTGCAATATAACAGGATATTTACTCACGCTTGGAATAGTTGAAGATTTTTTCCTCTCTGGACCCACAAGTGGGCTTGCAGTCATCTCGCTTTTTGATCCAACTGTGGTGCTGCCAAGTTTACGAGCCACATCTTTGTCCCACTCCTCTTTCTGTTCACTTTCTACACTGTTAGCCTGAGGCCTTTTAGTGTATGATACGGCAGGGGGAATGGATGGACCAGCTGTAATAAACACAAAACAAAACAAAACAGCATAATTAGATAAAAAGACAACTGGCATATTTTCTCACAAACAAGAACGCTACAACAAAAATATCTGTGGTTTATACTCTGAACAGAGATTAGACTATTCAATTAAAGAATCTGATCAGTTCCTGCAAAAGGGTTCCTGATTATCATTCGATAATGTAAATCTGTGAGAACTACATGATACAATCCACGAAGATGTGACTATATAATACTTAAAATACATGAGTGTGGGTAAGACCAGCTCATGTTTTCACTTATTTTACTTGTTCCCCCACCATGATCACTAAAACGCCGCTGCTTCTGATTTGCTGAGATGCTTCGCTGGACCTTCAGGTGAGCAGGGGACTGAAGAGTGCTGTTGTTTAGGTCACTACTGGGCCGGGACCTCTGACACAAGTTTCCACTGGATAGCGATTCACTGCCTTCGAACTACAAGAAGAAAGACCACCAGACTTTTAAAACAGGAAAATGTTTAGACAAACAAAATGCACTCTTGATTTTCTAAATGATTCAAAGCTATATAAGGGGTAATCAGAAAAGGAAGGTAGCTCATGATATAGAATCTTGAGTTGGAGGGAAGTGGATATAATTTGCTCCCATGAGTACCTGTATCCTTAGTTTAGTCAAAATATCAAATAATATGGTAATTATATATTAGACACTGTCCTAGCTTTTCACTTATACCTGTCACTTAATCATTACAACAAACCTATAATGTATTACCCTAAACTTTCTAGATGGAAAAAGTGAAGTTAAGAGTCAAGGGATAAAATCTAAAACTTTAAACACATATGCACCTATATAAGTAAATACATGTACATATATACATATATATATGCATACACATATACAAAGACTGTATTAAAATATCTACATTTGTTTTACATTTTGAACAAAGATTAAATTACTTTTTTTTTTCTCCTCACTTACAAAACAAAATTTGACTTATTGGCTCTGAACAGGAAATTACTTCTACTTAGAACTAAGCTTGGGGGTTGATACACTACTTCTCTCTGTAACACAGAGATCTGATGCCAGCAAATTTTTGGCTGAATGTTTAAGACATGAGTTTTCCCCCAAAGTTCATGCATAAGTCAATGCAAGAAAGTTTAGAAGTGAAATGATTGGGTTATAAGAGGTGTAACCTAACCAGAGCTTTAATCCCTTGATAGGAGTTAACTGGATGGTAACTATAGGCAAGTAGGGTGTGGCTAGAGGAGATGGGGCATGCCTTTGGGGTTTATATTTTGTCCTTGGTGAGAGAAGTCTCTCTCTTCTTCCTGGTGCAATGTCCTGAGATGTCTTCCTCTGACATGCCCTTCTGCCATGATGTTCTGCCTCACCTCCAGCCCAGAGCTTTATATGAACTAACACCTCTGAAACCGTGTGAGCACCAAATAAACATTTTCTCCTCCAAAATTGTTCTTGTCAGGTCTTTTGGTCACAGCAGTAAAAGAGCTAGCTAAAACACTGCATCACTGACATTCCAATGTGAAATTTAAATTCATATGTAGATGAAACTAATAACAAATGGCAGATTAATGATGGTGGTAATCATGACAAATATTAGCTAAAATGGAGCACACAGTAATCTGACAGCAACTATTCTAAGTGTTAATTTTTTATATTCTCACAATGACCCTAAGAGGTAAGTACTATTCTTATTTTCACTTTGTAGATAAGGAAACTGAGGCATAGAAAATTAAATTGTCTACATGACAGAGATGCTGTGTAGGTAGGGAAGGTAAACCTGGCTCTTAAGTTCAGGCTTACTCTCACAGTAGCTTCATTAGTTTATATTCAATACAATTCATACTTCATTTTAACTCACAGGCGGGGTGGACTGTATACTTATAAAATTTATGCTTCCTTTGTATTTAAATTAATAAGAAAATCAAAAGATCTCAGGACTGAAATTTAAAAATCTAAGTAGAAACAGTTAAGACTTCAGAAAAAAAAAATCTTTTGTGCCATTCCCACTTAAAATTCTCTTGACCTGGCTTCTTAGACACCACTTCCTAGCTATCAGTATCCCCACTGAAGATTCTTCTCCTCCAGTATAGCACCTTCTTGGGGCATTCATTAAGAGAATTAGATGAATTAATACTTGTTAAATCCTTTAGAACAGTTTCTGACACACTAGTGCATGCAACATGTGTTCCTCAGATGATGACTCCAAAAATCTGTTAATTCTACTTGAATCTTTTTTTTTTTTTGGTTGTCCACTATTGGATTCCCCCCCCTTTTTTTATTGTTGGTTGTTCAAAACATTACATAGTTCTTGATATATCATATTTCACACTTTGATTCAAGTGGGTTATGAACTCCCATTTTTACCCGGTATACAGATTGCAGAATCACATCAGTTACACTTTCATTGATTTACATATTGCCATACTAGTGTCTGTTGTATTCTGCTGCCTTTCCTATCCTCTACTATGCCCCCTCCCCTCCCCTCTTCTCTCTCTACCCCCTCTACTGTAATTCATTTCTCCCCCTTGTATTATTTTTCCCTTTCCCCTCACTTCCTCTTGTATGTAATTTTGTATAACCTTGAGGGTCTCCTTCCATTTCCATACAATTTCCCTTCTCTCTCCCTTTCCCTCCCACCTCTCGGAGGGGCAGAGCTGCCCGCCCCCCCAGCGCCTTCGATCTACTTGAATCTTTTCCTGCAGATCCAGATCTTTACATATGAATATCTATTATACAACTCCAAGAGAAATCTCCAATTCAACCACCCCAGACTTCCCATATTTCCCCTAGAATCCATAGCTTTCCTATCTTGGCAAATGCACCTTATACAACCAGTCATCCATACTGAGGAAATAAGAAATATGAGGGACTCTTATTCTTTATTCCAACTGGTTGCCAAGTACTATTATACTTACATCCTCCATCTCAGTAGAACACCTTGACAGATCTCACCTAGCCTGTTGTAGGTGCCTATCCTCCTATAGCTCCCAGAGCATCCCCAACAACCTACCACACTGTATCATATTGTTGAGTACTTATCTCCGTACTGTGGGCTCTTTGAGAGGAGAAACTTTCTTGTTTTCATATTTATACTACTGAGCATAGTTCCTGGTACAGGGAAGATTCAATAAATATTAGCTGGAATGTGCTTCACTCACAGTTACTATTTAATTACAACTAATTTCTGCCTTTTCTTTCTTTTTTTTTTGAGAGAGAATTTTTAAAAATATTTATTTATTTGTTTTTTAAGTTTTTGGTGGACACAACATGTTTATTTTATTTTTATGTGGTGCTGAGGATGGAACCCAGCGGCCCCTGCATGCTAGGCGAGCGCGCTACTGCTTGAGCCACATCACCAGCCCAATTTCTGCCTTTTCTATAAAATACCTTCCCCATAGATATCTAATTTTTAACAAACTATTAATTCTCTTGACCTCCATTCCTACTCCTAATTTACACCCTTTATAACTGTTTTCCAAAAGGATAATTTCCTTTTACGATTCACCATTTATTTACAGTTATTTCCTGAATCTGTCTCCTTATTACGGATCTCTTCTGGCCTTGGGGATGCATTAAAGCCACTTGATATGCTATGAGACAAAATATCAAGAAACAACCTTTCCCTGGGTTTCCACTTACACAAATCATTTCATACATACATTTAGTTTGAAATACTGCCACTTTCTTTTGTTTCAGTCACTGTCTTATCTGTACACCCAGAATTATCGTAGTGGCTTTGATGAGGCTGGTACACTTGGATGCAGAAGCTGTGTACTGTACAACTCTGGGGGACCTCATTCTAAGACCAGACAGTGAGTGGTGCTTCTTGAAGCCACACAGGGCAATGGGCCTACTCTTGCATAAAATCCCTCTTGTTACCCAGAAATGAAATTAGTTCATAATTTAGCACTTTGATTTTTGAATTCTAATAAGAATATTAGAATTTTTTATATCATAAAAATCATTTACAAACATATATTACACTTAGCTGTTATTTAATTAAATAAATAATTCACATTAATTTAAAAAGAAGGAAGACTTACTTCAGGTGGTTTTCTACCTAGAAGAATATAAGTAGCCATAACTTCATCGTATTTCTGACTTATTAAGGCATCATTTATTTCATCTCGTGCAAAACCCATGGTGACCATAATGTCTAGGAAAAGAAAGTATAAATTTTCTGAATATGGGTTCATTTTATTAAAAAACAGCAAAAATTGGCAAGTTTTCCAAGAGACTAGATATGAAAATTAAGTCTTAAAAAATTTAAAGTATAGTTTTAATTTTACAAATTTTTGGATTATTAACCTACAGATACTGTGTTCACAGGCACACATTCATAATTTTTCTTGCAGAATTACTTACATTGTACATTATATACGCATGAGCCAACTCAGTTTCTCATTGCCTACTACATTCCTGAGCTGACTTCCTTTGTCTAGTCAGACTATTAGTCTGTGTCACTCCATACAAAATCCCTCTTCTTTGGCTCTTTCTATCTGTCTCTCTCAATGCATCCCCAGCTACTCATGGAGTGATCTCTCTCATCTCTTAACAATTTCTGCTTTGGAGAACAAATTCTTCTGTGGAGGGCTTGAATTCCATGATGGTTCTGATTAGGATCTTAGTGCTCTCCCCTGCCACTTTGCCTTTCAGTCAGATAAAAGCCTAGTTGAGATGACTCCTGTGAGTTTCTGATGGCTTTGGATAGGGATAGAGAAACAAAGGAAGTGATTTTGGAAGCAGAGTGATGGTTGAGTGTGGGCAGACAGCAGGACCAGGGCAGAGGGCCAGTGGACTCTGCTAAGAAAGTGGAAAACAAAAGGTGAGCTGAAGAGTTCATTCCCTTTATTTGAGTGCTTTTAGAGTTTTGGTAAAAGTACATGCTGTGTTTGCTGATACTTATCAGTCTGATCAGTGCTGATAGTTGCATCAGTCAGCCCTCCTGTGAGAGACTGACAAAGGAAAAAAGTAGGTTTATCTACATGATTTTAACTTTTATGTTAAAGTTGACAACAATTAACTCAGACCATAATATATATGAGAACAAACTAAGGAGCCTGTAATTTTTTATGTATAGTGTTTATCATTAAGATGATAAATATTTTTCTAATAAAAATTGCTTCCTAGTTTTAAACTCTATTTTATAGACTAAAGACTCTTATTATGGCTTACTATATCACATCTTACAATATTTAAATACTTACCTATCCTTTTTGTATCATTGAAGTCTGGTTCAGGCTCAGTATATGGCTTTAATTCTTCTTCTTCATGACCAACATTCATCCATCGATCTTTCATTATTTGCTAGGAAATAAACTCTATGTTAAGTTTGGTCACTTGAAACATTCAATGAGTTATTTTAGCAAATGTGAAATTTACTGGTTTACTCAACAAGAATCATGTAACATTTTCAAATAAAGTTATTGCGTATAGTTTGATTACCAGTTCAATAAAAGGTATGGAACTTTGGAACCCACATACAGTATCTTAAGACAACTGTGACTGTCATCCCACATACTTACCAAATATAATGATTCAAAATAACTTTTCTTCCATATTCATTTAAAAAGAATATTTTCAAATTTGAAGGTCTTAAGAACCTCCCAACTTTAATCTTTTCTTCATATTTATAATTTAAAGATTACTGAAAAGATTTTAATTTTTGTCTGGTCTTCTACCAAATATATACCTGTGTTTAAAAATCAGCACTTATTAAGATATTAAGAAAGGAGAGGGTTAGTTAGTAAAGATAACTCCAAGAGAATATGGAAAGAATTTGAATCTAGAGTTATAAATTAGGTGAAAATCAGGGTGAAGACAGGTATTGATGCAAACTACCACAGGTAGATTTAAGCTGAGGCTGCAGAACAACCATCAGTCCTGGCTGTTAAGACAACCTAATGGGGGCAACCTGTGGAATGGGAACAAACATTTGCAAACCATTTGTTGGTTAAGTGGTTAATATCCAAAAGGACTCCTACAACTCAATAAGGTAAAAATAAATAATTTAAGAAAGATCAAAGAAAATGCATAGACATTTCTCCAAAGAAGACATACAAATGGCCAACAATAGGAAAATGCTTACATGAAATACTAATAATCAGGAAAAATCAAAACCACAATGAAATATCTGAAATCCTTTAGGCTGCCCACTATAAAAAAACCCCTAAGTATAATAATTGTTGGCAAATATGTGAGGAAACTGGAATCCTTGAACAATGCTGATGGGATTATAAAATGGGACTACATCTATGTAAAATAGTATTAAGTTTCCTCAGGACATGAATAGAACTACCACATGATCCAGTAATCCCATTTCTTGGATATTTATCCAAAAGAACTACAACAGAGTATCCAAGAAATATTTTCACATCTGTGTTCACTGTAGCATTATTCACAATACCAAGATGTGGTAGCAACCTAAATGACCACTGACAGATGAATGGATACAGAAAATGTGCTGTATATATGCAATGGAATATTATTCAGCCTTATAAAAGAAATTCTGTCACATCCTACAACTTGGATGAACCTTGGGAACATTAAGTAAAATGCTTGACAACCACAGAAAGATAAATACTGCATGATTCCACTTAGATGAGACATCTAGAACAGTCAAACTCCCAGAAGCAGAAAGCAGAATGGTGGTTACTAGAGACTGAAGGAGAAGAACATGCTAGAGCTAGCTGTTCAATGGGTTTAGAGTTTTAGCCACAGGATAGAAAAGTTCTGGAGATCTTGTACAAGAGTGATAGTTAACCAAATTATAATTATAAAAAGAAATGGTTAAGAAGGCATGTTAAGCCAGGCACAGTGGTGCACGCCTGTAATCCCAGCTGCTTGGGAAGCTGAGGCAGGAGGATTGTTAGTTCAAAGAGAGCCTCAGCAAAAAAGTGAGGCACTAAGCAATTCAGTCAGACTCCGTCTCTAAATAAAATACTAAATAGGGTTGGGGATGTGGCTCAGAGGCCGAATGCCCCTGAGTTCAATCCCTGGTACCAAAAAAGAAAAAAAGGCATGTTTATGCTATTTTTAAAAAAATGTTGCCCTTTTATTCATTTTTAAAATTTATTTCGTGGTGATGGGACTGAATCCAGGGCCTTCCACCCACTAAGCAAGTGCTGTACCACTAACCTACATCCCTAGGACTGCCCCCAAAAGAAAAACCTAGTGGGTAAATTACCACATTCACAGCCAAGCAATAGAAAAACTGGGAGCTAGAGATCCATGATAAAATCATTATGCAGATGATGGAAAACCTCACCTTCAGCATTTAAAGACAAACAAATCTGAATAATTCTGTATTAATTTTTAAAATGGTTAACTTTTTATTATTACAGAATTCTATGCTTTCATTGTAGGTGTTGTATATTAGTTTTTTTTCAAGCCCTGTAAAATATATTCTCCAACTCTATACTTTATTTGCCAAGAGTCTACTAATTAGAAAAATAACTTTCTCTTTTTATGGCTGACTCCTTGAGTGCCTAGATATTTCCCCTTGTTTATATTAATATTTACCCAAAGTCAAGTACCAGAAGACAAAAACAAGCAGATTTTTTTACAACCACTCTGACCAATGGTTATAAAAAATGGTTATAAAAATAACTTAAGTATATCATCCAATAAATTAAATAAAAGCAAATCTACTACAAATTTTAAAATAATAGTGATATTATGTAAGGTTTTTTTTTTTTTAATTTTATTTTAGTTCTAAGGAGTAAACCCAGGGGCACTTAACCACTGAGCCATATCCCCAGCCCTTTTTATTATTTTTTGTTTTAAGACAGGGCTTCACTAAGCTGCTGAGGCTGGCTTTGAACTTGTGATCCTCCTGCCTCAGCCTCCTGAGTTGCTGGGATGGCAGGAGTGCACCAGCACACCTGGCCCATGTAAACTTTTAGTGATTATTCATCAGTAAAATTGTTAGGGAGGTTGCATTCCAAAAGAAAAAATAAGGACAAAGCAGAGCTGCAAATTTCTGCCACATAATTTCCTCCTTTCTGTTCCTCATTCCTTCCCTCTCTAACAGTATATGTGACAGAAGCCTAGGCTAGAGTCATTAGTAGCATTTATAGAAATAAAATATTATAGTCTGCAGAATTTCCTAAATTAGAAGATGAAGACATGTCTTTCCTTTATCTATGGTTTTGCTTTCCATGGCCTTATAGTATCTTTTTTGGCACAAATGTTTGTTGTGTTTGAAGAAGGTAGTTCAAATAAAATGAGGATGCTAAAGAGCCATGGGTAAGATAGAATGCAGAGATTCTAGCAGCTGGATGACACTTTAGGAAGCTGTGAAAATGTTCGGGAGGGAGACAACAGAGGGCTCATCTGGATATATGGAAATGGAAGAAAGAAAACAGATTCATCTCAAGACCTTAATGACAAAATTTGTTTGGGTATTAATGAAAAGGGCCAATCCAAGAGAGCTCCGAAGATTTTAACTCAAGGGCCTGCAAATTAGGGTTTCTATGAATTAAATAAGAACTATATAGGAGACAGCAGATCTGACAGTTGGAATACAGGCAACTTAAAGCAAAATGAAGATAATTCAAATGTTCTGATGTCTTTATCTGTTTACTTGATACTCATCATACTCATATGTCCATGTTAGGAAAAAAATACACATACCTAGACCAATGTTGAAAGTGTGTATGTGTGTGTGTATACTGGTAAGTGCTATTTCTCTTACTCAGGAAAGAAGATTTACTCATAAAATCTAAAAATATTTTAATATACAATATTCATCTATTCAAAGTTGTGCTATTAACATCAAGTTCTTACAAAAGACCAAAATGTGCTGGAGTTTTCTGGGAAGGAATCATAAAGATGTAGGAAGTGAACTTACTCAAGATATAAGTAGTATTTGAACTGGTAGAAAGTTAAGGCAGAAAGATGTGAACAGTAGTGAGGAAACTTCCCTTTGACTTGGAACAAAGATAATATGCAATGAAAGAGTGGAAGATACAGTTAGTATCTTCTGATGATCAACTGAAAGTTGATTTGAAAGGCCAATGAAGAAATGCTACATTTTATTAACAAAGAAGATAAACCACATTTTAGAAAAAATACAAGAAAAAGAGTAATAGGCAGTGACACAGAAGAAGCAGTGACCTGACCACCCTCACATGAAAGAGATATGAGGCAACACTGAGCCAGGAAAAAGAGAAACTCAGTGATTAGGAAAGACAACTGGGCAGCCATGAGAGAATCAGCAAAGTTTAGGTCTCCTTCCTGTTACTCTAGTCAATGGGAATTGCCAAGAGTCTACTTAGCAGTGTGTCTCACCACAGTCGTACTTCAAAGCAGAATAAAAATAAACTGAGGATGGAAGGTAAAGACAAGAAGGAGAAGATATGCCTAAAGAAATAATAAATTTAATAAATTTTTAAGCAGAGGATCTTTTCTAAGAATAAGGCACAAAAAGAAATAAAATAGGGATATATGAAAGAAAAGAGAGACAAAAAAGTACCTGTCATTAGTTGCATGAAACTCAGTCCTATACAAAATCCTTTTATGGCAAACACAAGAATTAATGTTAAAAGCTGAGGAAGAAATGTCTTCAGGATCTGGAGGTACTGTGTGACAGAGAAGCCATGAAACCCTAATCTGGGTGGATTTAGGCAAGGTAAAAAAGAACTAGGCCAACAAAGTGTACTAGACATAGGAACCAGTTGGATAAATTAATCCACTTCAGATTTCATTTCAGATACCTCATGAGAAATAAAGAGGACAAACACAATTGCAAACTTAACAAAAGAAAGCTTACTCTCCCATCACTGCCAATGAACAGATATGGCTACTTGCTGACTGTGTAGAGTAAATACTAAGAAAATAATTGCTTCAGATGAATTATAAAGAATTAGAATAATTAACTATGGTGAACATTTAAAAATAGTACAATTTAGGGTGGTCAGTATAATAATTTTACTTAAATTATTAAAATCTTTGTATTTGTACTTAGATAGCTTTCTTTTTTCTAAAAAAAGAATAATTATTATTCTTTTTGCTTTACTGTCACTTGTACTGCATGGACATAAACAAGATTATTTTAGCAGCTCCTGAAGAAAGTGTTGAAAGTCAAAATATATACTTCTCGAGGGAAGGCCAAAGATGACACAAAGAAAGCATTAAGAGGAATGGTACTTGAGGATCACATTTTGTATTATTTGAAAAGTAGTAAAGTCTATCGTGGCTAAGAATTGTAAAAATGAGAGCTGGGGAGTGCTAGAGTTCCTTCCTAGGATGCCAAAACATCCTAGCACTGCTGCTACAACAAAATCCACAGCACTGCTACTACAACAAAAACTAGAAAAATGAATAAACACAAACATAGAGAGAAGGGAAAGGAGAAAAGCTTTTTTGTTTCCTTCTAATAGATAAATCTAGACACATTGATATCCAGTAAACCAAAGATGGGGAGATCCCACTACACAATATAAAACACAAATCCTTTTAGAATCATGTGTGATACAGTTTCCTACCAATATTAGGGCAAACAGGAAGAGTTAACAGCATTTACACATGCCACCTAAAAAGCTCTACAACTGTTTAGGTCTAGAAACAACTGTTGGTCAAACAAGTAGAATGTGAAACTAATTTCATTATTTTCATAAAGTATAAATATAGTATTTAACTTACAAATCCTTAAGAAACATTTTAATAATATGTGGTTATATCTGGTAAAGAAAAGAAAGGAATGCAAGCTAAATAAGAAGTTTAGTAAAACAATAAACAAGATTCCCTAAATTAAATTTCAGTGTTAGCAAAGCACATAAGAAAGACTAGAAGTTACTCTAAAATCAATAATTCATGATAGTTGTGTGACACTGAAGAGAAACAAATGAAATTCCATTTTTTAAAATATGAGAATTAGCAAGGGCAATATTTCATCTTAAAAGCTACAAGGCTAGTACAAATCTATAAGGCAATTAACAGATTCTTAGATGAATAGTTAAGAGACATTAAAGAGGTTATATGTGAAAAAGCACAGTCAACCTATTAATTAAAAATATAGAGCTTTATCACTAATAAAAGAAACACAAATTAAAGCAATTTATAAAGCAATTATAACAAATTACACAAAGATATCATACTCTAGAACTCATTATATTCAACACTGGATCAAGCAGTGGAGAACAGGCATATTCAAAAGCCTTGAGTCACACACTTCTTTTCAGCAAAGATATATGAGAGCTATCAGATCACTTAGACCCTTGACCCAGTGATTCCACTCTGGAGACTTTATCTAAGTATATATCTCAACAGGAAAAATAAGTACACCATATTATTTTTAGCAAAAGTAATGGAAACAACTCAAATGTGCAACAAGCAGGGAATGGTTAAATAAATTATGATAGGTAACCCAAGGAGAACCAAAGGACACAGCTAATTAAAAGGAAGGAGCTCATTCCTGCAATAAAGCAAAAAAGAACATTCTCAAAATTTTAAAGCTAAAAAAAGAAAAAAAAAAGGAATGACATGGAAACACTACTTCTGGATAAAAAGTTATGTATACACATCAAAGATAAGTGTTTTGAAAATAGATTTTTAAAAACAGGTTACAGATTTTCACTATAAAGCTGATAATAAAGTTTGTATTAAAATAAAAATAGACTAATATAATGTTTTAAGTCATTGATATTCCCAAGGTTTGGTGACAGTTTCTCTAGGAAATCTCTTTGGGGAACTGTGAAGCAGACCAGCCTCTGTATAGTGAAACCTGCACTATTATGATAATATTTTCAATGTGAACACATGGTTCTGTAGTTGAAAAACTTAGTTTTGGTAAGTTGGAATGGAAGGTTCCAGGCTCTACTCAAATGTGTCAAACTTGAACTTTAGAAGATTGAATGTTTTAATAATAATAATTATAATTTGTCATTTAAATTGAATTCAAATAAATCTAATAGTTTAAATCCTCAGCAATTTAATGTTATGGGTAAAAGACTAAAATATTTGGCTACTGTAAAATTTTTTAGAGAGAGAGAGAGAGAATTTTTTTAATATTTATTTTTTAGTTTTCGGTGGACACAACATCTTTATTTTATTTGTATGTGGTGCTCCAACCCAGCTCCCTGGGCATGCCAGGTGAGCACGTTACCACTCAAGCCACATCCCCAGCCCTAAAATTAATCATCTTTAAGACATAAGTACATCTTATAATTGTCCACAGAGATTTGTAAGATCTACTCTCCCCAAATAAGTTTTGTATGTTCTTTTCATTCTGCTTATTGACTGAGCTGCTGCTTGAACTTTGGATATTTTTGATAAGTGACACTCAGGTAAAGTGGGTTCCTGTGATAAAAGAGGATCATGAGGTAAGAATAGGAAGATCAATGTCCTCTAAATTTCTTGAATTTTAGAACCAATAGAGTGTTAACAATTCTAATTTTTAATTACTTCATGTTATTGTCTATGAATAATGGTTATAGGTAGGTTAGAAAAAGCAGTGATATAAAAATGGGCCTTTTTACTGTATATGTTCTCCATTAAAATATCACTAATATATCCTTTTACCCATAAAGGAAAAAAAACACAAAAATCTTAAGCTTAGAACTAATCAAATTTAAACAAATAATTCAGTAAAAAATAACTGATAACTGATCCACTGACACAAAGCATTTAGAATAATTTCCCAATGGAAGTGACCATCCCTTAACTTCCATCAAAACATATTGTATCTTTTTGTGAAAAATATTTGTGGAAATAGAATTACAAAGCCCAAACTAACCTGAGAGCTCTGTACACAGGGATGGCTCACTATAAGGCTGCCTCCTAACCAGCATGGAGTCCGTGCCAGAAAGCCCCATTGCTACACTAAAAAAGTACAGTTTAAATGAGGTTAATTCTCTGAATTTTCTACCCTTCCAATTAAGACAAATAAAAGAAGACAAAAAGCACAAGTGAATAATAATGCATGCTGAATCTCTGCAATTATATTAAGTACAGGCCAAAATTTCACTCTTAAAAACAGATGGGCAAAATACTTAAGAAGTAAGTTATTCTAATTGCAGGATCAGAAGGAAAAATGATTAGACATTTTGGTTATGCAAATCTCTGATATTATTTGGCTGTAACATACTTATTAGTAACACGTATAATAAAACATATAAAATGTATGTACACAACAGCAGTGTGTCAAAAAATGAAAATAACTGCTTCTAATATGTCCTACTTAGGTATTAGTAAATTTACTAATACATAGAAAATTAATGTTTCTATTAAATTTTTAATATCACATACTATTTTCAGAAAGAGCCATGAAGTAGACACTGGAATTTTCACAATCTTCTTTCATCACTGTTTTATTGAGTCCTTACTGAAAACAAGGCTTCTGTTTTGGACCAAGTGGCTTCTGACATAGGCTGTTTTCTTTTTTTCTCTAACTAAAAGTCAATTTTATCCCCATTTTTATTTCGTTTTAATACTTCATTGGAAAATCAAAAAGAAATAGTCTTTAGAAAAACCTACAACAACAAATTCTGAATAATCAAATCACTTTCTCTACCTTAAACAAAAGACAAACTAAATAACTTGGCAATTTTCTAAAGAAAATGCCGGTGTTCTTTGGTTCCTGAAACATCTTAACTTTTAAACTTTATATCTGGAGCACAAAACTTCACTCACTTCCAAGCTGCCTCTCTTTATTGGATTCAGCACTAATAATTTCTTCAGAAGATTTTCACAGTCTGTGGACATGTAGAAGGGGATACGGTACTTCCCTCGCAAGACTCGCTCCCGCAGTTCCTTAAAAACATGAAAAAAAGTACTTACAACTAGCTTTTAAAATTATTGGTATGGGGATAAAAACATAAACATCAAATTCAGCCGATACCTTTAAATTCTGGCCATCGAAAGGCAAGGAACCACTGACTAATGTATACAGAATGACGCCAAGACTCCAAACGTCCACCTCGGGCCCGTCATACTTCTTTCCTTGGAAAAGCTCAGGAGCGGCATAGGGTGGGCTTCCACAAAATGTGTCCAATTTGTTCCCGACTGTGAATTCATTACTAAAACCAAAGTCAGCAATTTTAATATTCATATCAGCATCAAGGAGAAGATTTTCAGCCTAAGAGGAAAATAATAAAAAGCACAATGTAAAAAGCATATATGAAATAAAAATCTACATACTTGTTTCAGATCCTAGACTTATTTCTTGCCTCTCATTTTAAAATACCAAATTTAGAAGCCCAGTATGACATACCAATACAACATCTATGTAAGACTGAATTTCAACACCAGAAAAGGAAAGCTTTCATTTACACGCACATATGTAACAATTTAAGAAAGGTTATTTAAGACCCATTTTCTCCTTTATGGTTAAGAAACATTACAGAACTATACCTCAGTAGGATGTATTCTAAAGTAAAATCCTATTCTACCTGGGACTTCAACCAAGTTTACCCAGAGGAGCTCTAATTTAACAGGGTGCCCTTGGTTGATGCAAGGTTCAAGGTCATATTACAAATCTACTAGCCAAGGGTTCTGTGACTAGTTTATTCATTCCTTTGTCCTTTCTTCTAGAATACTTCCTCAATAAAGTAGTAGTTAAGAGAAACAAAACACAATCATACAGCCTCCCTAGGCTGGTTTCCTAAAATCTGATCACAGAATCATTCAAAGACAAAATTTTAAATGTGCCTTTTGTAAATGTAAGCAATTCATTAAAGGACTTGCTTTTATACATATTTCATTTCAAACTCTGAGTTTCAATTGATGAACAGGCTAACAAAGTTAGAGGTTATCTTGTAGGTATGTTTTATCAGATTCCAAAACAGTAAAATTTGGCCAAAATGAAAATCAGAGACACTTCTGCTCTACCTCTGGAGGCTCCAACAGGCATCATCACCAGGCACTCTACCTATCATATATCTGTTCCCTGCCTCACATTCCTTTTTCTTTTCCTTTCACATCCCTTCTTCTTTTCCTTATTTTATGGTATACTAGAGCTTGGGACATTGTTTTGGAAAATGGAAATATGCCTCACACTCAAAATAGGGAATTAAAAATGTGGTATCACTTTTGATATAAATATTACAAAACAAATACATTTGAGAGATTTATATGAGATCCTAACAATTATGGACTGTGTAAAAAAAAAATGAAGTTCTGATGTAAGGGTCTGGTCAGTGTATGTTTCTGAGGCTGTCTGTGAGCAAGCCGAACCTTCTTTACTCTCCCTTGAACTGTCTGGATGGATATTAAAGTACCCATTCTGCCTCAGATGAGAGCTGCAAGGGGTTCCAAGCTCTCTTATTAGAAACAACTGGGAAAATTCTCTCCACTGGACTGGAGAGAAAACATCAATGGTGTTAAACAAGATTTTTTGGCAAAATTTTTTTTTCCATGTAAGAAATGAGATGATAAGCTGAGAGTCAAACATAAAAGCGAGGGAACAATCTTTTCTTTCTTTGTGAAAGTGATTTCCCCTTGAACTATCTGAGAGAGGAAAGTGAGAAACAGAAACATTTGGAGCAGTAGAAAGTCTGTGAGCTCAGAGAAATGGAGCCAAAAAACAAGTTAACAATTTTAACAACCGTTTAAAAAAGTATATTCAAATATATCCCAAACTGGTACTAGTAATTGATAAAGGCAATGGAAAAAGAAGTGAAAAATAAAAATAAACTCCTAGATAAAGAGATAAAGAACAATGCAAAATAGATTTGGAAGAATGAAGAAAAGAAGAAAAAAACTAAAATATTTTAGCTCAGAGAATCTACTTTAATTTTCTTTTGAAACCTAGTTGGCCACCATCATTTCTTGATTTTTCATATATTTTAATGTTCATAAAAACATTTGGAAGCTTTCCTTATTTTGAGCTTTAATGCAGAGAATGGACATTAAAGCTATATAGGTAAACATGGATTTGTACTTTGACCTTGCCTCTGTCTGAATGAGACCTCAGGCTTTTTTGTTGGGGACAGAGTTTTGCGTTTATCTATTTAAAACAAGCTAATCAAAGGTGAATAATATCCTCTAGTCTCTGAGCTAAGTAACTTCATATCCATATTTTTCTTCATTTGCTCATGGATCCTTTCATAAAATTATCATGAGAATTATATAAAACTACCTGCATAGCACTTAGAACTGTTAGGTAATCAAAGAGTCAGCTCCAAATTTATTATTAAATATCTGCTAATCAAGATTTTTTTGTTATAAAATCAGATGCTTACCTTAAGATCACGGTGAACAATGCACTTTTGATGGCAATACTGTACGGCAGACACAATCTGAAATAAACATTTGAATAAGAGTCAAAATTATTTTATGGTAAAGACACTCTGATTTTTCCACAATCACCACCTCCAATTTAAATAAATTACTACCTCAGATTTCAAAGTGATAGTCATTTCACTATTCCTTTAGTTAAGAAAACTATGCAGATTTAAGTGATAAAACGAAAATGGGGGAATATAATATTGTCTTACTAATACATACTAAAATATTTTTTGTCAGAGTCCATGAAGGTTTTGTCTGATTACATGACTGAATGTGTATAATTTGTATTTTTGGCCAAACAGTTTATTACAGTGTTGAAATAAGTACTTTAACACACATGAATTAGTATTATCTGGCTAGAGTTAAAAAACAAATCTTTGATGTTAGGAATAACATCAATGTGTTCTAGGCATGTTTCCTCAATTTGTTAAGACCTTTTAAATGAAGTATTTAGTAATATCTTATATTTACCTGTTTAAACATAAATAGAAAAAAATTTTGAGCCCTAAAAACACCCAGTTATCAAAATGAAAATGAAATTTAATCTTACACCTCTCACTAATTCAGAAAAGCAAAGAATTTTACACTTATAATTACGTTTGGTATGTCGCCATAATTTTTAACCATTACAATATCTCTTTGGTGACAAGGACTAAACAGGGAAGACAGTTTAAACAAGTTTAAAGGCTAAAATATAAAGTGAGAAGTAGATTATAAACAATTTTATGACAGTTCTTTACTACGCAAAACAAGGAAATGGGAAGACTGATAACAATGAAAAGGCTATTTTGTATTGTATCTGATGTATAAGGCAATGACCATTTTAATGCACAGCAGAAAATTCAATTCTGTGGATTCATTTAAATGAAAACACAGTTTGAATGCTGAAAATTGGTTAGTTATTACAAACGGAGAAAGAAGTGAGATTTTTTAAAGTCTAAAGGTGATGTGAAATATGATCAGACTAATAGGAATATGGGTGAAAAAAGGAACTTCAAAGTAGAGTGAAACTGATATTTTGGTATTAGAAAATAATTCTAATGTGTATTGAAATGGTTCAAAGACAGAGAAGACATGAATCCAAAACAAAATAATCAACATAAAATGAATAATATATAATTCATTTGAATTCATTTGATTCAACAGTTTATTGAGTACCTGCTATGTGCAAGAAAATGTGCTGGTTGCTAGGGGAACACAAAAATGAACACTACATGAACTCTGCTCTTAAGAAGCTTATAATCTGACTGAAAAGGAAAAACACGTACGTGAGTAACTGTAATACAAGATAACATCATAAAAGCAGTAGAAAATAGTGAGAGAATAATAAAAGATACAGAATAATTTCAGTTGGAAATGCTTCCTGGAATAGGTACTACTTGATCTAAGCCATTCTTGAAGGACGAAAATATTTGAAAATATTGAGATTTTGGTATGGGGAAGTAGGGGGGGTAAGGTGGTGAAATGTATTAACGACAAGGGGACACAATGTATTTGAAAAATTGACACAAAAATGATCAGGGTGGGAGTCCAACTTTGATACAGAGGCTGGGAAAAGTCCTTGAATTCCCAAATAAGCAAGTACTATAGAACCACTAAGTTTGGGGCAGGGTGACTATGAATGCTTATGATCATTTAGAAGTTAGAGGCTTTTAAAATACTGTAGAACTTAACAACAAATATTTGTTCTATTAGTCTTTTTAAGCAGTATGCTTCAAGATTCCAACACCCAATTTTCACTAAATTATGTGTGCTGGACATAGGACGCTCTACATTTATATGCATATTTTATTGAATATACCCCATAGGTTATAGTACCAGGCAACTTTGTATCACAGATGACAGAATTTTGCTGATAATGCTATTATCTTTTACAAGTCACACATCTGTAAGATACCGTGAAGATGTGCTGCAAATAATGATTTGGTTATCAAATATAATCAGAAGCCATGCATTTCACGTCAGACAGAATGGTCTTCATGAAAGCAGTTCCACAGGGATATCTGGAATCAAAAATTCTCCACGCCTTTAAGCTTTAAAAATGGAAAGCTAATTAAAGAGAATTCTCTGTATTAAGCATGTATTATCACAAAGAATGACCTCTGAGCTAGCATTCATTCAATGTGGTGGTTCACAGTGTTTCTATGCTTGTGTTACAGGGAACAGTCTCTGCCACAAGAGAAGTTCTGGCTTCTGACTCACAGCAAACTTCTCCATCCACAAACCAGTTTCACTGCATTATTCTGTGGTTAGACTCTTCCATCTCAAAACATTCTGTATCCCATAAACAGTATGTGGGAGCTTCTTGATGATCCTTTTACTATGGACCTTGAAAATGGATTTATAATCAGCCTTGCACTAATCTTAAGGCTACAAATATCAGTGTGTTTTTGGGAAGGTGCAGTGGTTGAGGTTGCTCTGCCATTACTTACAAGTGGGTCAGAAGTTCCTATATTGAAAGCAATACTATTATTTTTTTGTAGCCCCTCAAATTTCAGGAATGCAGAGGTATTCTATCAGTGACAGCTGACAAATGGTCTTAAACTGTCATATACATCTTTGGTGTGTCTCACAGTGGGATGAAAGACATGTATTTGTATATCCTTGCTAAGGTAGTACATCCTTTTACTGCTAAAAAAAAAGTCCATAAAATATAGAAAAAAAATAAAAATAAAAGAAAATCTACTTTTATTGGTTCTTTAGAAGTTCATGTTAAATCCAGAAAGAAAAATAAGCTCCTCAGAAATAAACTTTCCAATTTTGAGGGAACACATATAGATATTAAATACATTTAATATTTACTGCACATGAATAATTTTAAAGAAAATATATTTCATTGTTTTATATTTTAAACAGCATTCATTTGACACAGCTTCAGCAACATGAGGAATATAAATCTGATTTCTAAATAATTCAGACTTTATTCAAAAGACCAAACCAATTTTAGTATTTATTTGATCTGTATTTAAAAAAAAATCTTTTTTCTTTTTTGCAGTGCCAGGGACAGAACCCAAGGCCCTATGTGTGTGCAAGGTATATGAAAATATTTTTGTCCTAACTTCTTATCCTACTTTTGTCCACCAGCCACGATAGTGAGTTTTTTAGAATAGCAGGCATTTTCAACTTCTCTAGTTTCATATAGTACCAAGAATAATTTTCTACATGAGTGTATTCTTCAGTAAAAAAGTGAAATTAGCTGACTAATTTAAAAAGTATAAATAGCAATCATCTTTAAAATATACATTAATATATCAGTGGAAATATTTAACACCAATTGGAATTGACTTGCAGGTCTGCTACTAACTAAAACTACTGTGACTTATAATGAAAGAAGAACAAAAGTGAAGTTTGTAGTGCTTTACTTAAGAGTAAGCTTAGAATTTTGTCCCAGGACAGGAAAGAATTTAACAGCAATGGGCTGAACATAATTTCAGCTTCTTAATGTTGCTTTTCTCATTACTAGTTGCTTTTACCTTTTACCTTCACTTTTTTATATTAATACATCTAGGAATCTATCCTGAAAAAAGGATTACGCATGGCTTTGGTATAAAGCATTTCACCAACTGTGTTTAAAAAGGTAATAATTCTGTAAAATATCAATAATAAAAGTTTCACAAAACAAAGTCACTCCACAATCAATCTGGAGAATGCCATGTCCAGAACAAATAGGTATTGACTTCCCTTGCCCTTGAGGACATCTGAGTGTTTAATATGTTAACATACACATAACTACTCAAGAGACAGATCATATGTGGGCATTCAGTGTTGTCTAAACATACTGATCATAGAACCTCTTTAATTGCACAATCAGTGTTAATGCTTAGAAAAGAGGTATTGAGTCATTTTAAAGGCAAATTTTAAATTGACTGAGGGAAAGTTTAGGATATAATGTTTTCTGCTGAAACTTTACTTTAGTACATTTTATGAATGGTTTACAACTCATTAATTAGTCATTCTATTATAGTTTATTAAGCAGGTTTATTTTAACTACTTGAGTCATAAAAATTAAAAAATAAAAATTCTAGATGGATTCAAATTATTTTTCTTATTTTATCATTTCTGTAACAAGTCATATTGAAGTTGAATTGGAAATATGAATGTCTTACCACAGCCTTCAACCACAGACATCATGATTCCTTCCCTATAAGACTAAATAAAATTAACTATATTCTTTAAATCTATGAGTATTAGATTTTGACACCTTTTATTATAAAAAATAATATAACAACCTCTTTAAATAGTATATTTATATGCTGTAAACATAAAGTTAATAATACTTGATAAGAATTACTGGACATAAGCATGAAAGGATTAAGTGTTTCTTTTCTATCTGAGTCTGGTCTATATTTCCAATACTCAAAGAGTTAACAAGATGAGTTTCACTTACAAAAATTCACTATTTATGACCATATAAAAGTAACTATCTGCAACTATTTTAAATTTAAATTCAGGAAAATAGGCTTTATTTCCATTCTTAAGTATGACAATCATATTTCTTTTAAAATCATACTTTAACAAAAATGCCAGGTACTTTTAAAGTCCAGTTTGTGATACTCTCCACTGTACATCACTGAAAATATTAGCAAAACAAAGTTGAAAACTACTTTCCATACCTGCCTAAATTTTGCACGGGCCTCTTTCTCTTTCATTCTTCCATGGGCAACTAAGTAATCAAACACTTCACCTGAATCAGAAAGGTAAAGCAGACAGTAAAATATATGTAGATTTTTGGTTAACAATATATACAATATCAAGACTTTGCCTTATTTATAAAGAAACTTTTGGCCCACAATTTTCTGCTTATGTCTGTGTAAGTCACAACCTAACACACAAGTAGGAAAAAAAATTTAAAAAGAAAAGGAAAAATCCCATATAGAATTGAGCAGCAATGTATGATTTAACAAAATTCTTTTAAAAATTATAAAACCATAACCAACCAAAATTCATTTTCTGCTTTCAGGTATTATGTAAAAATATAGTCAATTCTTTATTATCCATGCTAATAAAGGGAAGCCACAGCATGAGCAATCAAAAATTATATTTGGCTTTGTATTGGGGCCTCCATTTCAAACAAAATAAAGTCATATTATGTTGGCTTTCTGTTTCTACGCATAATATAGTCTTGGTCAAATTCCATCTCACTACTTAATTACCACACTGACTTCTTTCTTTTCCTTTCGATTTTCTGATTATGCTTTTCTTACTCTACTCATTTATTTTGGTAGCTAACTACAAATTATGAAGAATTAAATAATCCTTGAATATATCTCTATTATCCCCAGAGAACTGCAAACTACTTGAAAAACTTCATAGTATCTGTACTTTATTTGTATCTTCATCTCCATGACAGAATACAAAGTGCATAGGCAACAAATATGTCTTGAAATAATTTGAAAATAACTAGAAGCTAAAGAAAATTTTTGTTGGATCCATTATTCACATGTTCCTAGTTTTTTTTTTTTTCATTTTTCCCTCATCAGTAATAGTTTAGAAAACAAATAATTTTTAATTACAATTTTAAAAAAGTTATCTCAGTGTCAGAGAAAATTTTATTTTATGTCCTTGTAATTTATACTATATAGACATATATAAATATTAAAATTCTGCAAAATGATTTAAAGAGTTCTTGTAAAGTACAGCAGAGTAGTTAAAATTCAAGCTTTAGAATATGACCAATTTTGGCATGAATTCTAAGTAGCTACTAGAAAATATTTAGATTTCTAAACTTTATTAACTGCCTATTCACATGGCTGGTGTGAGAAATAAATGAAATAATGCATGTGCTTGGCACAATGACTGGCATATAGTAAGCACTCAATAAATGATATATTTGTGCCTAGGTATACAAATATATTACATATACGTATATGCAATATCAATCCTAGGATATAAGCAAAATATTAAAAATCAAATATGTAATGGATATGTCAGATGAACTTATATATCTACAATGCTGAACAGCATATTATATCAAGAATACATAAGTGATTAAATGGGATGAGAACAGAGAAATGAATGGATGCTCTAGTTGACTCATCAAAGCAGTTAATTCTAGATATGTGTTAATGTTGTTAATTCCAGTTAACCCATCAAAGTAGTTAATTCTAGATATATAGATTGAGGCTAGAAAAGATGTCCAATTCAAAAATTTGGATTTATTCATAAGTTATTCCGAGATTGCTCATACTTCAGATATTTATGTAACTTAGCTCTTCATTTATCATATACTGTTGGTGTATGATTTGCTTCTTCAACTCTACTGTAATCTTCCTGAGGGCAGAGACTTAAACTTTGCTCATTTGTTTATTCCCAGGACCTAGAATATTACCTGGTAAATGTTTAATAAATATTGTTGGCATGAACAAAAGAAGGAATAAATACACTATTCCAGAGTAGCGCTGACACCTATTTTTTATAGGTTCCTTTGGATTAAATATGCTTCAAAAATCATGAAGGATTTCTCTAATTTCCTAATCACTGAAAATTCATTAGTGAATAAGAATCAAGTAATCAAATCCTGGCAAAGAGGTAGCTGTCTGACTCAGCTCTTGTTCACGCTGAATTTCTAGTGTGCATGTCATATTCAATCTTAAAGTATCTAGATATTTCAGATGAAAAATATTCAGTGTTTTATTTTCCATAGTCACCATGCCATTTATGGATTTAAAGGGCAAGAAAATGATTCTATATTTACTACCAAAGAACCATGATAGTTGTGTTACAGAATCACTGATCAGCAAGAACCAACGAAAAGTTATCACCAGGAATCAGAATTGAATGAGAGACTGGCTGGATTGGGTAGAATGCCAGAACCCATTTCTCTATCCCACTACCTACTGCCCCTCCCAGCTATGCCACTAAAGGAAAGCAGTGATGACCCTGTGAGTTCTGTTCCTCCATCACTCCCTTTTATTAGCACCAATAGAGACTTGACTGTACTTGCCAGTAACAGTTAAATCAGCTCTTCTATTAATATTAACTCAGCCTTGTGGTGGACCTTCACAACCACAGAAAGGTATGCATAGATTTTAATGCCCTATAATTTCTCATTTCAAAGCATGTCTAGCCCCAAACTATTTTTCCTAAAAAAAAAAAAATAGTCTAAATGAACTAAAAATAACATCCCAGGTTCTCATATCTAACTAAAGGATAGAAAAATAAAAATTCACTATGTGATATTTGCAGGTTTATTACTTTTATTATAGATCTGTTTTATGCAAATATGCATGACTATATAAATAATAAATTATAAAAATCCAGTAATAATAAGCATTACTGACCCATATTTTCATGTTAAATTAAAAAAAATCTAGAGCAAAATATTTTCAGAGTGAAAAAGTTTCATAAAAAGCAAATCCACTAAAACATCTAATCTGTATAAATCACTGAAAATGTAATCAAGTATGTTTAATATTTATAGTAAAATTCCTAGAAATTTGAGACCATATAAAAATATATAGTATACATGCTACAGACTAGAGCATCACCATAAAATCTATTAACTTTACAAGTTAAAAGGACTAAATATTAAGTTAAACACTAAGTTTTTCTGTTGAACACAAAAAGTTAAACAACCAAGTAATTTCAGCTATCCTTTCTTTTCCAGTTGCTTAAGTTCTCTAGGTCTTCAAAATGTTTCTTTAGGTACTCTTTGTTTTTACTTGTTAAATGATTTAATTCCATAAATTTTAAATAAATTCCAGAGAAGTCCTAATAATAATAATTTTGAGTCAATGTATTGTTATACGAAGAAAATAAATGGGATTTTCTATTATATCTCAGCACTTAAAAATCTACATATGTATCTTTTCTATCTCCTTGTCAATGCAGTGCTCTAATATAAAATATATAGATTGATACTTATTTAAATTGAAACATTTTATGGATTATTTTGGAAAAGTACATAAATTGAAAAATCTGTCACATGTGAACAGTCAGTGAAATAAACATCTGACCTCAAACATACTTTTACTATAGACTTGATTAAATGTCAGTATTTTCTGTACTGAGATTCTATTTAGAGCCAAGAGTTCCTAATCATATTATAATATATTGTATTTAAATATGCAAATCAAAACAGTCAAAAGATTCCAAAACAAAAAAAGTCCCTAAGTATTTTTTAAATAAGCCAAAACTTCTATTTATAATATAGGACCAAAAGGTCTTGAAAACAAACACTGAATTTTCCTTAAGATTATAATTTAAAGGTATTTTAATAAATTATAGATTGGTTTATAACACTGAAAGCAAATGTCATGCTGAACTGTTAGGTGTTATTAATTCTGTGTCATTAAAGGGAACTTTTCAATCCCCCTCATTTCTTACCCCCACTTGCATACTCCATGACTAAATAGAGAGTCTTCTCAGTTTCTATAACTTCAAACAATTTCACTGTAAAAAAAATTAAAGATATAACTTTATGATTGTTAGCACAGAATGGATATGCTAAGCAAATCTAATGTAACACTAAACAAGTGGAAAATTGGAGTATTTGCTAAAAATGTTTAGTAAACATTTGAAACTACAACTTGAAACTCAAAAAGTCTCTCAAGAGTATTACTCCTACAGAAGAAAAGTATATGCCCAAACTTCTTAAGTGAAAAAAGTTTCTAAGATTAAAAAAAATTACCTTTTCTAATTAAGAGTAAGTTAATAAAAGTGAAATCTTAAAAATCAGAAATATAAAAGTTTAACCAAAGCTTAAAAACAGACTATGTTGTAATGAGGTCTCATAAAAAACTAAGCGAGCTTTGATACAAAAAAAAATCTAAATTTATATGATACTATAAAAGTGTCTGGCAAAAAAAAAAAACTAAATAAGACTTACACAGTTGAAAGTCTTCACCACAAATAATCACAATAGCTATATACAAATAAGATTTCTAAATGCTCAAGAAACAAGTGTATAAAAATAAACAGATTTTTAAATAACAGGGAGGATACCAGGGATTGAACTCAGGGGCACTTGACCCCCGAGTCACATCCCCAGCCCTATTTCATGTTTTTTATTTAGAGACAGTATCTTCCTGAGTTGCTAATGCCTTGCTTGTGCTGAGGCTGGTTTTAAACTCACCATCCTCCTGTCTCAGGCCCTCAAGCTGCTGGGATTATAAGCATGCACTACCATGGTTTTTTACTTTTTACAATTATGTATAATAATATATCTGATCTATAAAATTTTTTTGTAAAGATGGAGAAAATCAGAACTCACAAAAACCAAATCCATTAAAACTGAATGTAAGCATTTCTTTAAAATGCAAAGTTCTTTTGCTTATCATATTTTGATAATATGCACTCAAGTGCATATTATCAAAATATCTGGAATTCATATTTTATAAACATGTAAATGATATGCAATCTCTCTGTACCCAGATTTAGTAAGGAGATAAAAAATATTTGTATGTATTAGCTCCAAGTTATACCAATTATTCTGGTGATAAGCAGAAGACATCAAGATAGTAAAAAACATAATTTGTAATCTTCAGTTAACTTCCTTATCATCTTTTTTTATACAATGTATCACTTTCCCAGGTTATCACTTTTTTTCAGTTTATATAAAGCATCCTTAACATTGGACCTTTTCAAATGCCCTCAAATTAAGGATAATACTTTGTCATTAATTGTATATATAAATTGCATACCTATATTAGGATGATTCAGTATCTTCATTATTCTTACTTCTCGAAACAACTGTTAAAGAAAACAGGTAGATATAGTTCTGTTTAAAAAAAAAAAGACAAGACTCAAGCAGAGAGCCAATTGAAATATTTACTTGAAAAAATTCACCTGCTTACAAGACACTACAACATTCTGGCAATGAGTAGAAACAAGAGATGTCTCTCAGTGCTATCTATGCACAAATGAGCTATGTAACTTAGATTTAACAGATCACTCTCAGAGACTTGGTTTCGAAAAGAATTTTAACTAAGTGAACATAAATGGTTCTGTGCCTGTGTGGTAAGTGAATGCACTATAAGCAATAAAACTAACATTTTTATTCAACGACTCTGTGACTAGGAACAAAAGAAAAATACTGTGGAAATGAAATAAAATGATCCTTCACATGTTCTTTATCCAGAAACAACTTCATTGGGGGTACAACTGTTTAAATATATCTCTTCTGGCTGACCAGACATTTTAATGAAACATTCAGGAGCATTTTTAGGTATACTGTAGAATAATAAGAAAGGATAACAAAATATACTCAGTACTTTATATGAAACTAAAACAAAATGGCAAGAAATTGCTTCTCTATATGGCCCATTTTTCAAAGGTATGACTTGGCATTTTTCCCCTCTCTTCTGTCTTTGCATGTATGTTAGATTCTAAGTCAAGCAATTTGTTCAAGAAAAGAGAATAACCAAGAATTGGTGATACTCCAAAAAGTCTATATTAAGACATATGAGCTGTGTCAGAATAAAATCTAAATTCGGTACTTCCAGAGGTGACATTTGTCCAAAGATATATAATGGCTAAAAAAGAAAATGAAAAGATGCTCTGCATTGTTAATCATTAGGAAATCACAAATCAAATCTGCAAGGCAATATAACCTCACACCTATTAGGATGACTAATACAAAAAAAAAAAAAACAAAACAAAAATGCAAACAAAACACACTCCAAGAAAATAATAAGTGTAGGATGTGGTTAAAATGGGACCATTGTATATTGCGGATGGGAATGTTAAATGATGAAGCTTCTGTGAATCAATTAGATCAATACAGTATTATAAAAAACAATATTCTTAAAATAATTAACAGAATTACCATATGATTTAGCACTTCTAGGTATATACCGTATACTCAAAATAATTGAAATTGAGGACTCTACAAATATTTGTACACCAATGTCCACAGCAGCATTATTCACTTTAGCTAAAATGTGGAAGCAACTCAGAATTTGTCAACAGATAAACAGATAAACAAAATGCAGTATATACATATAATGGAATATTATTCAGCTTTAAAAAAGAAGGAAACTCTGACACATACCACAACATGGATTGAACCTTGAGGAAACTGCTAAGTGTAATACTCCAATCACAAAAGGACAAGTACTGTACAACTATATTCATAAAAGGATCTAAAGCAGAGTAGATGAATTCATAAAAATAGAAGGTAGAATAAGGTTGCAAAGGGCTGGGAGGATGTGAGAGTGACGGTTGCTGTTTAGTAAGTACAGAGTTTGGGAATATGAAAATAGTTCTCGAGATGGATCGTATTGGCTGCACAATGTGAATATACTTAACGCCACCGAACTGTACACTTAAAAATGGATAAAATAGTGAATTGTATTCACATTTTATAATGATCTGAAAAGAAGTAAATATAAGGTACAAAACACACCAATAAAATTTCATTCCAATGGAAAAGCCTAATTAATACTTAAGACTTACCTGCTACAAACAGCTTGCCCTAGCTATCCTCAATAATTCCTACACGAGATCTAGGAAGTTTCTAAGTCTGTAAGTGTATATATTCATGTAAGTAAACTTTTATGAAGACCATAATACTTAATAATTAAAATCTTCACAACGGTAAATAGAATACAAAGACAAGTTAATTCACATTCAAGACAACCCCTCTCTATAACTGTGAAATATGTTCTTGGTTTGTGTTTGGGACAAAGCACTCAACTTAACCTCTTGATGGTTTTCAGTACACTTGAGATATCCTCCCCAGCTCTGAAACTATTTTCCTAACCATCTGCCTTCCTCTTATCTTATTGACTGCTCAGTCTTCCACTAGATCCTCTCCCTGCTCTTCAGCCTTTAACACAAGGACTCCTAAGTGTTCAGTTCTTAGCCCCCTTATCTTCCCACTCTATGTGCTCTTCCTGGATGCTTTCATAGCTTCAAATATCAGCAATTTGATGCCAACTCCTATATTTATATTCCTCATCCAGAACATTTTTTTTAATCTCAAAAGTTCATACCCACATTATGTACTCTATATTTTCACTTGATTCTCTCACAGGAATTTAAGCCCAATATTTGATTTCTCTCAAATTGGTAGTTTACCAATGCCATTAGATCAAAATCCATAATTGTGAACAACCAAGCCCTGAAAATCAAGATCCCATTTCCCTCTCCAGCCTCATCTCATGAAACTCTTGCTCTCAGAAGAATTGCACTCCAGCCATCCAGCATTTTCCCCTCAGTTCTCTGTACTCATTCGGTCCTTCCCTGATACTCAGGGCCTTACAAAATCAGCCTCTGACTGGAATGAATGTTCTTCTCCCTATTTGTTTTTTGGGACATAAAATATTTCAAATCTTTTGAAAAGTACAAAAATCAATTAGAACCTCAAAATTTATCACCAAGATTAAACAAATGATGTATGTGCATTATGTTATAGCTTTATCTTTTTTATTTAAGAATTATGAATTTTGGTTACTATTTTAATAAGGTATTATTAATACATTAACCATTACAGTCAGAACTAGAGACTCCCCCACCGCTTTCTCTCCCTTTTCATCCTAAGCATTACCCTAAGGTACATACCATTGTACATATTTCATACTTTTTCTATACGTAGCAATGTTCAATTTCTGTGCTTTAGACTTTAGATAAATGGAATCATATTGAATATATCTTTCTAAACTTATCCTTCTTTTGACATCCTGCTTTGAGAATTATCCCTATATTTAGATATAGAACTGGCTCATCTATCTTACTTGCTGTGTTCTATTGCATTATTTCAAGACACTATCATTTATACACTGTGCTTCCTACCGAGGGAAGCACAGTGTATAAATGATGCTTAATTTACTTCCACTTTTCACTACTGCAAACACTGCTATAATGAACATTTCTGAATGCTTCCCTAAGGTATACCTAGAAATAATTGTTTGATAGCGGGGTATACACATCAAATTTTGTTAGGTCTTGCCAAATTACTAGCTCCAGCCTCTGCCCCATTCTTCATCTGAAGGCCTAGTATTGAAGAAATATCAGTGACAATCAGTGCCTAGACTACCTTTGGGGCCTCATAGTCCTAATGACTTCTTGGAGCTCCAAGTCACTCATGATTTTGCTGACTGGAACCTGTAACAAAGGGAGGCAGCTTCACACCCAAGAAGAGCCCCTTGATGTTTTGGACTCTTCATCTCCCAAACAGGGATAACAGGTTTTGAAAAGTGAATATTACCTTTTCCTGGGCTCTTGTTGAAACTGAATACCTGTCCACAGAGGGACAGCCACATTCACTGACCAAATTGTCTTATTCAGACATGTGAATCAGGAAAAGGCAAGAAAGGTAACACCAGAAGTTGTTTTACATACACACACACACACACACACACATTAATTTTTTAAAATTTTAAGTTGACAGCAAATTGAGCAGAAAGTACAAAGTTTTTATATTCCCTTGCCCTTCCTAAACACATACAGCCTCATCTCCAACCCCATCAAAATCCCAAACCAGCGTGGTATATTTATTTTAATCAATGAACCTGTACTTAACAAACCATTATCACTAAAAGACCATACTTTATATATTAGGGTTCATTCTTGTGTTGTACATTCTGTGAGTCTGGACAAAAGTATAACATGTAATATTCCTCTATACCGAAATACTCTGCACTTTACCTATTTACCCTCAGACCTTAGTACCCACTAGTCATTTTACTGTTCCCATAGTTTTGCCTTTCCACAATGTCATATTCTTAGAATAATATGTTATGTAGCCTTTTCAGATTCACTCAATAATAGTCATTTCAGGTTCCTCTATGTCTTCTCAAGGATTGATAGTTCATTTCCTTTCAATGCCAAACAATACTTCACTATTTAACTGTACCACATATTATTTATCCATTCACCCATTGAAAGACAGCTTGGTTGCTTCCAAGTTTTGTCAATTATGAAGAAAGCTGATATCAACATCTGTGTGCAGCTGTCTGTGTAGACCTATGCTTCCACCTCCTTGGTAAATACTGAAGAGGGCAACTGCAGATCACAGAATAAAAGTACATTTAGTCTGATAAGAAACTGCCAAGTTTCTTATCCACCATGGCTGTACCATTTTGCATTCCCACCAGCAATGTGAGAGTTCCGGTTGCTCCACATCTTTATCAGCATTTGGTGTTGTCAGTGTTTTGAATTTTCACCATTCTAACAGGTATGTATTGGTATTTCATCATTGTTTTAATTTTCATTTCCCTGATGACATTGAGGTAAAGCATCTTTCCAATTTATTTGCCATTTGTATAGTTTCTTCAATAAAGATTTGTTCAGATCATTTCTCCATGTTTCAATAAACAAATTATGCTGTTTGTTTTCATAAGTTTTTTCAAACCAGTTTTTGAGGAAGCTGTTCCAATCCTCAATAACACCAGATGCAGGCCTGTGGACAATGAGGAACATGGAATATACATCAGGTTGATTCATTTGTAACATAAGAGAATGGGTCTTTACTCTGGGCAGTCCTGGAGGCCCTGGGCAGAAGGAGCTAGAAATTACATACTCTCACTTCTTCCCTGGGGGTCTCAGGGAGGTTAGGACCTTGGTCTGAGTAGTGTGCCCTCAGGTCAGAAGGAAAGACTATGCCTGGAATATGGGTGAATATTCAGAATGAAGCATGGAAGGAACATTCCATACTAAAACAAAGGAGATGCTACTCCTGTCTGTTCCCAGGACTGACCACAGGGGTAAAGCTCTGTAGGGTCTCCTCTGTTCTTTGTGGGGAGCTCCTCATAATGTACTCAGGGTTCTTACCTGGGCTTCTGACCTCACCTGAGCCTCTTTTCTCTGCAACCTGATCCCCCAACCCCAAACTAAAGCTCATCTCTTCGATGGGCACCTCATCAAGGACTGAAAGCAAAGGGAGAACTCCATGGGTTACATTTTCAGGGGCTCTAGACTTCTGGTTTCAACCTTTTTTCTCCCCTTCTTAACATGTAACTATAAAATCAAAACTCATAAATCTAATGATCCTATGTTTTAATGTAACCACAAAATATTTTTTAAAAAACAAAATATTATGATACCCTCTTATTTTGTGATAATTTTCATGAAATCATTTTATAAGCACTGAGTAATAGAGTCTGCCATTTAAACATTTAAAAATCATTTTTAAGAAAAATACTTAATCGTAACCAAGTTAATTTAAAAAAAAAACACAGGACGGTATCTTTTAAAAATATTAATTAACCCCACCTAACCTGCATCCCACATACATTACAAATGCAAACAGTCTTAATTCAAATCAGCAGCAAAAGCAGTCAGTAGAAGGCAAGAAATAATTAAAATTAATGAAATTGAAACAAAGGAATAATTGAAAAAATGGACAAAACAAAAAGTTGTTTCTTTGAAAAAATAAATAAAATTGACAGACCCTTAGCCATGCTAACAAAGAGAAGGAAAGAGAAAACTCAAATTACCAGCATACATGATGAAAAAGGTAATATCATAACAGACACCGTAATACTACAGAAATACAGAAGATAACTAGAAATTATTTTGAAATCTTATACTCCAATAAAATAGTAGACATTGAAGGCACTGACAACTTAGTCATACGATTTGTCCAGATTGAATCAAGAAGATATACACAATTTAAACAGACCAAAATTTTGGCTTTCTTATAGTCATACATATAGTCTTCTTAAAGGTGGTAAATGTTACTAATGTGAATAGTATTTTAAGTTTCATTTATATTCATCCTTATTATCACTCTTTATGTATTTCTAAAAGAACAATCCCTGGTGTCAGTCTTGCTCTTCTAGACTTTTATGCAAATGAATTACTACCTCTGCTTTCTTAATTTATTCTTTCTTTCTTATTAAAATGTATCTGCTAAGTTGTAGAAAATAACTACAAAATATAACTAACAAGTGCTTGAGTGGAGAGGAAGTTTTTATAATTGGTCTCCACTGAACCAGTCTGTCAGTTCTCTTGCTCTAGAGTCCCATGCAAAACACAAGTGACAGCACTGAATCCAAAATGTGCACAGCTAGTTGTACTCCCTGCACCAGTACACTTTCTATGAATGAGCAGTATGCTTACCAAAGGTTGTTTATGTCCCAAACATGTTTGCCACTGCAAATAGGTGATCTGGCTAAAGTATTAGCTTTCTATCATCACACCCTAGCAACTTATAACAACACACATCACCTCAGTTTCTATAGCTTAGTACTCCAGACATGGTCTCACTGAGTCTCTGCTTATTACGGGGCTGCAATTAAAGCATTGTCTGGAAGTTTGACTAGAAAAGAATCTATGTTCCAGCTACTGTAGTTTGCAAAATCCATCTCCTTTTAGCTGCAGGACTGCAGACCCTGGCTTCTCTCTGGCTCTCAGCTAAAGAGCACCCTTACCTCTCCTTGTCAAGTGGGTTTCTCCAACATGGCCATTTACTTTTTCAAACCAGCAAGGATAAGTGCTAAAGTGTGTCTGCTAGCAAGACAGACTTATTAATATAATGTAATCTTGGGAGTGAAACCTATTACCTTTTCCCTATTTACCAGTTAGAACCAAGTCACAGGCCATACCCTAATCAAGGGAAGGAATCATCCCATCAGAAGGTGAGGATCACTGGGGATTGCCTTAGAGTCTGCCCAACACGATTAAACTTTACATAAACCAGTGAATTACAGGTTTGTTGTTTAATGCAACAAACCAAATGAGATACTTTGCAAATACTGAATAAAAGCTGCTAACAAAATTGCTGTTCAACTAGGTGTGGGTGAATTAAATGTAAAAGATTAAAATAAAATCTGCGATTGTGCTCTCAGACTGCTTCCTGAATGTCATTAAATAACTCTCCTTTCATGAATTCAAGTAGAACAAATAGAGCAAAACTGGAAATAATACCAAATGGATTGTGAATTTCTGAGTGTGATTTGCACTAGATAAACAAAGTAGAATTCCAGTTTGCAGACTCAAAATGAAAAGAAAAAATGCCTTGACTTATGTTGGTCAATAAAGGTACACTTAGGTGTTCAATTAAAAGATTGTATCCTTTTAAATAACTCCTCACTTTTAGCCCAGGAAACAGGGCTCTTACCCTACTCTTCAACTGGCATAGGCATTTCCTATATACTGGGAAGGGTGACCCAAGGAGCTGCAGCATGAGTAAGCTATACCAGTTCCTTGACTTTAACTTCTTTTCTGTCTTTCGAAAGCACATCAAATTATAGAACCGTGAGGACAGTATTGCTATATGGATGACACTAGTTAATTTATTAAATTACTGGCAAATTTAGCAGTTTTCTAGCAGTAAAGTGGCTATGACATATCTCAAAACTAACTGAAACATACTAATGTCTCCTGGTAGCTTCATGTTTGAACATAATTTACCTAAAAGAATAGATTAACCATATATCCTTTAGGCATTATTCCCTAAGTAATGTTATTTTATTTCATTGCTTTATAAGATGGGCTTTTAAGCAACACTGAGTTCATGAATTTAGTCCCTGACTGGTACCCAGAATGTATTCATTCCATTTTATCCTGGGGACAGGATTAAGATTATCTTGTGAAAATTAAGGCATATAATATAATTAGCACCTACTCATAAATCCACTCTACTTCCACTGGGAGATGAGGCATGGGGAATAGTTATAGGCAGGGCCAATGTTCTCATCAGATATTTTTTATTCTAGTTAAAACAATAATACACATTCATGGGGATCCCTACATCTCAAATATGTCTTAAATATATTATTCTAGACTTAGTTTCCTCTTCTTTATCAGTTTTTGAAAAAGAATGAGAAAAAAAATGTAACAAGAACATGAAGGTGTGTATGGGTTGGGAGTGTGTTGGCTAAAAATGACAGGCAGTTGTGCAAAGAGGAAGAGTGGTTGCTTTTGAAAGGATGTGGATATTTTATATGGCATACTGATTAAGGATAATGAAATGCCAGAATCCTGCCCCATCAATCATCCCTCAACCACTTCTATCCAAGAAAATGAATTATCAGTTAGATTTGGATCACTGCTTTGTACTGTGTACCTCCAAAATTTCCGTTATAACCCTAACCCCCAGTGTCACATGACTGTTCTTACAGATAGGGTCTCTCAGAAGATAATCAAGTTTAAGTGAGGTCATACAGGTTGTGCCTTAATCCAATATGACTGCTGTACTTAAAGAGGACACCAGGGAGAAGCCAGCACAGAAAAAAGGCCATATGAGGCCACAATGAGAAGATGGAAATTTTACCCCAAGGAGAAAGCCCTCCATAGAAATCAACACTCCCAATGCTCTCATCTTGGGCTTCCAGCCTCCAGGACAGTGAAAAAAATTCTGTCTTATAAGCCATCCAGTTTGTGGTATTGGGTTACGGAAGCCCCAGCAAACAAATACATTAACCCCCTCAAATCTAGAGGATTCCAACCAACTGAACTGTGGCCCATCATTTTAGCAAAGGTCTCAAATGTCTCAATCTCCATGACACCCTTTAAATCCTGCCTAAATCTCTATTTTCCAGTTGTCTCCAAAGAAGAAAGAAATTGAAGCTAACATCAGAGTCTTCTGCATGAACTGTGAGTGTTAGAAGGAGCAGGGAGAATGAGGAAAGTGAGCCACATATGCACCAGTGATCTTGTAATCCACAGTGGGTCCTCTCCAGCAAGGGTACCAATCTTATCAACGTTTGTCTTTTCTTAGAAAGTAGAGAGTGTTGAGGGGAGAGGAAGAGCTGAATCTTTAGACCCTTGTTAGAAGTTTACCCTGAAATGTAGACTTGTTTTAATTAAGACAATTATTCTATGTATCATATGTTCTGGGTACAAGTAAGGAAAGCAGAAGTGCCTACAAGTGTAAATTAATCACACACTAGTATTTGAGCTTCTGAGTCTAATTTTTAGTTCTATTTTTTTCATTTTCAAACTGTGATGTGATGTTTCTAGAATACATAAATTTAGCAAGAGAGCTCCAAGTCCACTAGTTTCAAACTTATTGTTTTAGGTTTGCTGTGAGCCAGAAATTTCGGGCAAAACTTGTTGAAATTACATGTAAAATCAGAGAAATAAATGTTGAGTGAGGGCTTGAGATGGGTCTTCTGTGACTAAAAGGCGAGGACTTTACTATTTAGATATGACAATAGTTATTTTAGTTGTTCATTATTGCTTCCGTCTTGGTTCTTGGCTTTGTTCCACATAACTGAAATTAGTAAATAATCTTCAACTTTATGGAAGATATTTACTTTTCAATTCAGTCCTTCCTGGTTAGGGCTGAGGATAGGATTGGCTAAACACAATGAGTGTAATTATGCCTTGATGATGAGTATTTCCCTTTTCTCCTTCCAATCTCTTACATTCCTTCTGCCCATTACTCTTTTTTAATAGTGGGAAAATCTATTACATTTAGAACTAGTCAACGGGACATGTCATTCCAGTTGCATGCAAAGCATCACAAGAGGAGCCAGTCAAATACACATCAACTTCTCTGCAGCAGACCTGCTGGCTGTGTGGTCTTTTTCCTCATCCATGTCATAGGACTCCTTCACAGATTGCTTGATCTTGAGGCAGGTGGAGGGTGAAGCTGCAGCTGTGGGAAACTTGACAAAGGTTATTCTGCCTGGGAGATCTCTTCCAGGCTGGTTTAAACAGTAAACTGAGGAGGGTGACATGCAGATCTTCTTGTCCCTTTCAGCACAGCCTTCTTGGCCTTTTGTCTATTTTGCTCTGATTTGAGTGTTAGGAACTCAAATCACTACAGTATTCTTTGCCTTCACTACAATATTTGTACAATATTTGTAAACATCCCATCTGTATCTCTAACAGCAGTTTATCAGTCCATTAATGTGAAGTGCAGGCACTGCTTTAACACCCTGCAGGAGACAGTTCCAAGAGACTGCCAGATCCTTGGCTATACTCTCAGAAGTACCATTCACTGAAGGAATATATTTGTGATTTGCCCACATTAACAGAACACTGTAAATCAAACTTTCTTTAATTTTTAGAATCACCATGTCACTCCTTTTTTAGCTTTCAGACATTTTATTTTACTAGGATATCAAACATCAAAACTATTGCTAGTAGTACTCTAAAAATTTAAGCTAACTTAAGCCAAATATAGTGGTATACACTTAAGAGTCTTAGTTACTTGGGAAGTTCAGATGGAAGGATTGCCTGAGTCCATGAGTTTCAGACCAGACCAGGGACACAGGGAGACCTCATATCCAAAAATAAAAAGAAAGAAAGAAAAAATTAATCTAATTTCTTAGTTATTCCCATGAAATAGTAGCACAGAGAAAGAGACCTGAATATAATTAAATATATATTTGATTATTTCTAGTTAAAATATAAAATGATTAGTCAGCATTACTTCCAATCCTAAACTATAAAACTTTTCAATTTTTCACTGCAAAGCAAAAGAAGGAAATACTCTTTAAATGATAGACTATGTCAGTTTCTCAAAGTTTTTATCTTCACAGATAGATTATGAGAATCTTATTCTTATAAACTGGTAGCAATTTTACATTATTTGAGTCTCTCAAATGGCCTTGTACCACTTGGAGTACAAGACCATGTTCAGTAAATGCTAACTGTTTGAGATATGAAATTAAATAACTTCATCATTATTCAAAGTACATGAATGAAGTCATGAATTGGTATCAACATACTTTAGATACAACCAGAGATATGAAAAATTGTGCTGTATATGTGTAATAAGAATTGTAATGCATTGCGCTGTCATTTATTTTAAAAAAATTAATAAAAAAAGAAAGAAGGCATTAAGTTTACAAATACATTAAATTTAAAAGTATGGTCATCTCATAAGAAATTATGAAAATTAAAACTAAAATTAAAATTAAAACTAGATGTAATTCACATCCATAAGGCTAGCAAAAAATTATAAAATATGGAAATATAGTATTGGCAAGAACGTCAAGTAATAGTAAATCTCATACAATGCTGGGAGAAGTAGGTAGCAGTGCAACCACCTGGAGCAATTTGACATTACCTAGTAAAGATGAGGATATGTATGCCCTTCAACCTAGCACTTGGAGAGATATAGTCCTCTACACTTCTGCACAAAAAAAGATATAAACCATAATGATCATTTCAGTATTGCCTGTAGCAGCAAAAACAGAAAGTTAACTAACTAGAAGCATAAAATGGAAACACAAACACAAAAATCTATGATATAAAGACAGGAAAACAGACTATATAACTAACATGAATATACTATAAGACAATGTTCAATGAAGGAAAACACGTTACAGAAGAATAGGAAGTTTAAAAATAAATAATATATAGAAATTTATGTACAAACACATGTAAAATATTTTTGAAAACTCTGAATGGGAATAAGAAAGACTCAGTTCAGAATAGTAGTTGCTTCTAGGTAGGAAGATACAAAAATGAGACCAATGCACTGAATACAGGGTCTCAAATATAACTGTGATGTATTATTGATATTTTTTAAAAAGTTGAGAAAAAAGATTTTAGTATGATAGATAAATATCACAAAAAAGCCATTTTCTTTAATGGAAAAGATATTTAGCTTAAACTACAAGAAAGTTTGTACTTATAATTATTACCTTTTTTCATCTTCTTTTATTTTACCTTTTGTTTCTATGAAACTTAAAAAAAAAAGTCCCAAACCACAATCACAGATGACTGGGGAAAAGATTAGATTATAGGCCAGAAACCCTCAGAGATATTCAAATTGTATCCAACCTTACAGAGATATTCTTCCCTTAAGATTATGTATAGTTGTCAAATCCTAGGTGGCTAACCTCATCCCACTCAAAAATAGAAAGATTGGAAGTGTTAATTTGAGAAAGACTAGCAAATAGTATACTCTTTGGATATGCTTATTGTGGAGGGTATTTTTCACATGTGGATGCAGAACTGTATATTACACATGCCCAATAATATGTTATTGAAAACTTTCTCCAATAACTAAAGAGAGCAAATGAGTTTTAGACATCAGATATTTAGTCAGCGAACTGCTTGAAACAGCTTGATTCTTTACAGCAAATCTTGTTATCTTTTCCTCAACATTTAAACTATTTATATATTAGATTTATATTAATATTATATTATTATCACTTTCTTTTTAAAAACTTGTTAGAATGTTATTTCTCTCAAAACCTATCTTATTTCAAAGTAAAAGACACACTTCCCATCAATTCTTCACATTGTATTCTAAAGAATAACTCTTAGCTATGATTTTATGATAATCCTTATTTTTCAGTATTTTCTTTAAAACCAGATCAAGATCAGAGGCATGTTACTATCCACTCTTCATAGAAAATAAAGCAATGAGTGGCTGGACATTAGGTATAATCTTATTTACTCACATGACAGTATCATTTTTGCAGAATGAAAGAAGAAAATGAAAAGAAAACCTCCATAGGTACCTCATCATTTCTGATTCAAAACAACTTTTCAGTCTACAACTCTGCAAATCTAAGTATCACTTAGGTTTCCACTGACCTACATAAGCATTGGTCAAGATTTTTCATTCCACACATGTGACAAGAACTATGGAAAAAAGAACTCGTAGGTGGTGTTGCTCAGCTATAAAATGAAATATACTTTTTTTTTTAAGAGAACTTAAAGCATGGATACATGAGGAGAACTGATAGTTCAACATATGTCCAACAGAGACATCTGTTAAGGAACAGCACCAAAGAGCTTCTGCTGCTTTTGCCTTGATCAAAATATTTTCCAATAATTTTGTGATCTGGTTTTATAAACCTAGTTTCTTGGTAATCTGCTAAGAAATGTTAAAATTCTCAATATTTCTTCTGTAATTCTGTTCTTTTCTCTATCTTTAGTGACCAAATTCTTCAACATAAAAGAGATTGTTTTGCAGTTCTGGAAAATATAACTAGATTATCAGAAAGGTTTCTTGGCATTATCTGAAAATGCACAGAAGTTCAACTGGCTTAGGCCACCAGACACTAGCAATAAATGGATTTTTTAATTAAGATGTCAATTACTGAATTTTTTTACAATTTCATAAGTAGGAGTACTTCCGCAAAATCACTATCCTACCACTGTGAATTACATCATTTATAACTTTAATGCAGCTGTCCTCTGTTACTTAACAATGTAATTCTAAGTTGTAACAGTCTTGTCTTTATTTTCATTATAGGTTTTACCACCCAGGAATCACTTCTGAACCACTGGGCCATTTTTGTGAGGATGGAATATTATGTAACAAAGTAAAACCACAGCCTGGCTCAGTAGCCCACAACTGTAATCCCAGTCATTTGGGAGGCTGAGACAGGAGGATCTTGAGTTCAAAGCCAGGCTTGGCAAAAGTGAGATGCTAAGAACTCAGTGAGACCCTGTCTCTAAATAAAAAATACAAAATAGGGCTGGGGATGTGGCTCAGTGGTTGAGTGCACTTGAGTGTAATCCCTAGTACCACATAACACACACACACACACAAAAGTAAAACCACAGAAAATATAAATTAATAAACAATACACAATGCCAGGCTGGGGATGTGACTCAGTGGTTAAGTGGGTTCAATATCTTGTACCAAAATTAATTAATTAAAATAAACAATACACAAGAGAAAAAAATGTTAGCAGAGATGAACTGCATGCTAGTGACTCTGAACTAAGCCAGGTTAACACACACTTTGCCATCTGTGCATAAACTAACATGTCCACATTTCAAAAGTAGTGGAATTTATGAGAAAATTATGATTATACATTTGAAATTTATTAACTATGAACAAAACCATTTTACTGTGTTAGTTTTCCTTCAACGTTACTACATTGCTTAAAAGAACCCCAGGGATCACTAGTACGGGTTCTGGGTCATTCTCAAAAAAACACAAATACATGAGGTGGGACTCATACTTTGAAGAGGAAGTTATAATATCTATCTCAAACACTTTTTAAACTTTGAAAACTCATCAAATTGGATCCCATTAATTTAATATACATGACACAAATAATGACCATATTAATGAATAATGTTGAAGACAATTAACAATTCCAAAGACCAAACTGTTTTTAAGAACTTTAGATTTTAGAAGTTTTAAACTTATGACACCTCAAATTTAGATTCTCTTCCTCCCCACCCCCTAGTACTGGAGACTGTACCCAGGACCTCATGTATGAGGTGCTCTATTGCTGAGCTACATCTCCAGTCCAAATCTAGATTCATTTATCTATTATTGATGTTGGCAAAGGCAGGCAATAGTCCTTATAAATATATTATGCATGAAGAGGATGAAAGAGGGGATAGCTAAGTTCAGATAGAACCAGAACAAGAGTTAACAAAATACTTGTGAAGGTGTGATTAAAATGAATTCTTAAGTATCTTTTTTTTTTTTTTTGAGAGAGAGGGGAGAGAGAGAGAGAGAAAGAGAGAATTTTTTTTTTAAAAATATTTATTTCTTAGTTCTCGGCGGACACAACATTCTTGTTGGTATGTGGTGCTGAGGATCGAACCCGGGCCGCACGCATGCCAGACGAGCGCGCTACCGCCTGAGCCACATTCCCAGCCCCCTTAAGTATCTTCTTATCTGCCTTTTAGTATGCATACCTGACATGGAGGCATATTTTACTATTTTTTTCTTTACCAAGAGAACTTACCTGACAATGTTAGGGAAAACAAATGAATTGCCCTTCATTCCATTATTTAATTTTTAGATATGACCAACTGGGAGATGTTACTGAGCAGACAGGTAAGGCCAAATGAATGTTCTTTAATGATGAGAACTAATCAAACCTTGATCTGTTTTTCTCCTCAAAACTTAATAGAAAGCAACTATATGAACATAAATGCAACTGTTTAAAAACAACAATGTATACTGGTTATAATTAGTGAATCTCAATTGTTCTTTTGCTATTATTTTCACAGGCTAAGGAAAACAAAATTATATCATGCCTGAATGGACATGACGAATGCATGATTATGCATGTATGGAAATAGCGCAGTGAATTCCATTAATATGTGCAATTAATATGTGCTAGCGATTATAATAAAAAATCCCATCATTCTTTACATGCTTGTTTTAAAAAAGCAACACTTATCAGCAAAGATTAGCAGAAATTATTTAATTTCAGAAATTATTTAACATCAACAAGGAAATCTTTTAGTTAAATAAAAGCAGATAAATAAAGCAACATTCAGCTTCATGTTCAAATGTTTCAACAACTAAAACTGTGCTTTAAAGCGTTCTCTGCAACCCCTTGTTAAAGACAGAGTGGGAGATCACATTATTATGTATCCCAGCTAGAAGTTCTAAATGTCACTAAAAATCACTCAGTTTGCCAAAGTAATCCATGGCTTAATCCAGGAAAAAAAACAAAACTTAGGTGGGCTACAGAGAGAACACCTGGGTACTGTTAGTAGTCTGTGTGTTTCAAATGGGTGAACAAAATTCTGTCCCACTGTGGCTTCAGCCCAGTAAAAGATAACACCTTTGGGTAATGCATCAGCCTAGAAGGATGCCTTTGTCACTCACACAAATGCCTCATTAGCTGAAAGACTGGTAATGTAGAAGAGATTTTCTCCCAGAAGAAATCCATAATAATTATCTCACATTCACTGCAAAAGAAGAATCCAGGAAACTTTTCATGTTCTCACTGAGCAGAAATATCAGTGCTATGAAAAGTTATATTGGTTGTCAAATTTAAAAGGAATCTCAGGAAAGTACAGAGACAGTTCTCTAAAGGGACATAAAAATATACTTGAGTTATCTGGCACTAAGCCAAATGGGAAGGAAGTTTTGATATCACAAATCTGTATTTTAAAATGTAGTGTTAGAATCATAGCAGATGTAGTTAAACATGCCATACTAAAACTTTCTTTTATTTATTTATTTATCTGTCTATCTACCTGTCTATTTATCTATTTATTTATTTATTTTTGGTATCAGAGATCAAACCCAGGGGCACTTAACTGAGTTCCATCCCCCACCCTTTTTATTTTTTATTTTGAAAGAGGATCTCACTAGGAGCTTAGAGCCTCACTAAGTTGCTGAGGCTGGCTCTGAATTTTCAATCCTCCTGCCTCAGTCTCCCAAACTGCTGGGATTATAGGTACACCACTGTACCTGGCATAAAAATTCCTTCTCTCTGTTCTGGGACTCCAAAAGTCTTATCACATTTGCTTATGTGACTATGATCCTACTCTGTTTTAATACAAATCTATCTATCTATCTATCTATCTATCTATCTATCTAATAATATATATGTGTATGTGAAATATTTATACATGTATATAAAATTTCACTATATACAAACAGTATACACGGCCTAACAATAAATTACTTGCTTCATTTTTAAAATATGAAAATGTACATCTGAGAAAGTTTTCCCATTGAAGTAATAAATGAAGTAACAAGAAACAACTTTGGTTTACCAGGATAATTCCCATTCTAACTGCTCTTTTTTCTCCCCATGTGGTTTTGTTTTTTCACTCTTTAAAGAAATATTCCTGTCTTTTACTGTGAGTAATCTGAAAGGCAAGTGCTATGAGAAAAAAGAAGAGCTAAGTGAAGCAATAAAAGAAAACTCACTTGTTATCATATTAACTCAAAACTAGATTTTAAACTAAGAAGCCTGAATACTTCAAAATATGATACAAAGTTTTATTCTTCTCAATTAAAAGAGATAAATTCCTTTCATATGGAATATGCATTACAATAAAGTCTATGTAAATATTCCAAAATCCAAAAATCTCTGAAATCTTAAACACTTCTATTCCCAAACTTTTTGGGTAAAGGGGACTCAACCTGCAGTAGATATTTTTCAAACAACTATTTATTTGTAAACGTTATGTTTTATATCATGTTTTTTCTTCATATATGTATGAAATGTAGTATTGTACTTAATAGAAGAATTCAGATAACTGACTTTATAGAACTTTATGTATTAATAATAAACTCACATTCTAATTACATGCTAAATTAATTACCTTTTGTAGACTGGTAGGATTTAGCTGAGTTTTGTCTATTATTTTCACAGCAACCTAGAAAAGAGAATCATTAAGCTGTATTTGAGAATATATATTTTAATGAATAAAAACTTACAAAGAAAATGTCTTTTGTTTCATTCCTAACTATGCATTATTTAGTTCTATTTGAGTATTCATGATATTGCTAGTTTTGCAAACTTGTCAGTCTTAGAATATATTCCATTGACCTGTCTTTAACATATCTGATCCTGTGTCAATGAAATTAAGCCTTTGCTATTTATTCCAAGTTTTCTCTTTTACTGTAAAAATCACCCCTGTATCTTAATTGTTTACTCATGATCTCAATAAGCAACAAATATAGGGGGATAACTTATAAATATGTAGTAATTAAAATATTATGTGAATAAAATGATTAGATGGATACAGAGATTAGCTATGTAAGCCTTCTTATAGCAAAAAGGCAAAATGGATTTAAATATCACTGAACGCTCCATCTGGTATAACCTGTATATAAACAGCTCTTAGGGTTAGAATGAACTAAATTAAATGGAAAATGACAATAAAAGTATACATAAAGTGAAAATATTAAAGTAATTTTGTAGTTGAGACTTTTAAAAATAATGTCCTAATCAGATCTAGTAAACATTACATAATAAGATCGTGAGCTATTTATTTAAATGAAGTCTTTAACCCAAACATACAGACATATATATAAAATGTACAATGTGCAAATATATAAATTTTTACCACACAAGTACAGATTATTTAAAACACAAGGGATTTTAGAAATCCAATTCTCTTATCACTGAGAAAACCACCTGTATAGCAACATTCATTTACTGGGGTCTCTAAACAAAAACTAGTGGGGAATTTTCTACATATTAGCACTTAGCTTACCTTAAGCTAAGAGCTTATCCTAGCCTTGCTCCTGAGATTAGTAGCAATGGTAATCAGAAATGTTTACAGAAATCATATAATAAAAGATGGAAGGCCAAAAGTTGCTCAATTGCAGCACATCTGATTTACAAGAGATGTTAATATGTAGGGATGAATCTTTCCTAAATGCTAAAAGATCAAATTTTATGCCATGATATAGATCAGTTTACTAATGTTCCATTCACACATAATAAATCACATGTTGCAACTGTCATTTATTCCTCAACATCAACTATTAAGAAAGCTCTTTCACAACACTCTGGAGAAGTCCAGGCAAATATTAAAAGGCATCATAAAAACTTACCTCTCTACCAGTTAGAACATGTCTTGCCAATTTCACTTTGGCAAAATTCCCCTTCCCTATTGTTTTTTGTAAACGGTAATTTCCAATGTGAGGCTGTTCATCTGTTGCTGATGTAATGGAGTTTCTACACCGGGGGATGTTCTGTCTGCTACTTGATTTGGTAGGCTGGATGTGTGGTTCCGTATATCCATCCACAGATGTATGCTAAGAAAAAGGTTATAAGATTTCATCATTAATTAAATTATATTATAAAAGGGCAATTAAAAAGACTACAAATAATTTTTATTAACAATTATTCCTCAATGAAAATATACTGTGCATACAATTTAAAGTTGAGCATTCTATTCACAATTCCTTCTTGACTTCAACTCCTTTTACTGGTAAGTTCAACCATTTAAAATAAAATGAGTATATACTTTTATTTATTCACTTTATTATTTTTACTGTGCTGGGGGGGTCAAATCCAGGGCCTTGTGCATGCTAGAAAACTGCTCTATCACTGAGTCATATCTCTGGCCTTTACATGCTTTGAATGAAAAATGTAAATGGGTACGTAGCCAGACACTCAACAGACCATTACTGCTATACAGGGTTTTGCCCTTTTACATTGAATGACAGCATAGACCAGGACTGCTCCATTAGAAGGACAGAATGTCTTTACTACCAAAACAAAACAAGCTCATAATATAGAATATTTGGCTAAACTAGCCCAGCCTCTCAGACTAGCCACTTTATGTTCTCTCTTACATTTCTTGCGAATATAACTTGATCAACTGACCAAATGGGTGCCTGCTACAAGTATATCTCTGATCAATTACTGCCTAGCCCCCTTGCCCAGCTCACCATGCTCTTGTAAGAGGTATCTATATTCTTACCCAGGTTCATGGTTCAAGATTCTTTGCATTCCTCCTTAATATTGTTCTTGACACAAAGATGTCACTTTGTCTCACAGTCTCATGATAGCATATGACTTCAGTGGATAGCTGATCCTGCTCAGTTGGGGTCTCAGTACCTGGACTCTCAGTTCAAGCTGCCTAACCATATCTTTTCCTAGCTCTGATTATTTATGCTGCTAATTTTGTCTGCTTTATGACATACATAAAAGCTATTGCAAACATAATCACACATGATAAACATAATGTTTTTCTCTGACTTTTTAAAAAATAGCTGCAGATGCACCAGGAATGTGGATCAGTGATAGAGCATTTTGCCTGGCATACATGAGGCCCTGGATTCAATCTCCAGCACCAAAAATAAATAAATAAATAAAATAAAAATAATTGCAGTATGACAAATTAACAAAAGAAGGGTCATCTTTTATTTGCAAAGTAATTCAGATTCATGTTGTCCTAACCTATATAAGAAAACGTTTCTCTAAAATATTTTGAGTATATTGTAAATGAGGTAGTTTTCCTCATTTCCTTCTCAGAGGATTTGTTACTGGTATACAGAAATGCTTTTGATTTATGGGTGTTGATTTTATATCCTGCAACTATGCTAAATTCATTTACTAGTTCTAGAAGTTTTCTGGTAGAGCTTTTTGGGTCTTCTAGGTATAGAATCATATCATCAACAAATAGTACTAATTTAAGTTCTTCTTTTCCTATATGTATCCCTTTAATTTCTTTCGTCTAATTGCTCTAGCCAGTGTTTAAAAAACTATGTTGAATAGAAGTGGTGAAAGAGGCATTCCTGTCTTGTTCCAATAACCTCAAAAAAAAAAAAAAATTAAGATACTTGGGAATCAGCTTAATGAAATAGGTGAAAGATCTATACAATGAAAATTACAGAATCCTAAAGAAAGAAATCAAAGATCTACCTTGCTCTTGGATAGGCAGAATTAATATTATCAAAATGACCATACTACCAAAAGTACTATACAGATTTAATGCAATTCTGACCAAAATGCCAATGACATTCCTCTTAGAAACAGAAAAAGCAATCATAAAATTCATCTGGAAAAATAAAAGACCCAGAATAGTTAAAGCAATCCTTAGAAGGAAGAATGAAGCAGGTGGCATCACTCTACCAGACCTTAAACTATACTACAGAGCAACAGTAACAAAAACAGCATTGTATTGGCACCAAAACAGACTGGTAGACCAATGGTACAAGATAAAGGACACAGAGACTAACTCACAAAATTACAATTATCTTATATTAGACAAACATAATCACACCAAAAACCTGCATTGGAAAAAAGATAGTATCTTCAACAAATGATGCTGGGAAAAATGGAAATCCATATGCAACAAAATGAAATTAAACCCATATCTCTCACCATGCACAAAACTCAACTCAAAGTGGATCAAGGGCCTGGGAATTAAATCAGAGACTCTGCATCTACTAGAAAAAAAGTAGGCCCTAATCTTCATCATGTGGGTTAGGTCCCAACTTCTTTAATAAGACTCCTATAGCACAAGAATTAAAACCAAGAATCAATAAATGGGATGGAATCAAACTAAAAAGTTTCTTCTCAGCAAAAGAAACAATCTGTAAGGTGAACAGAAAGCCTGCATCCTGGGAGCAAATTTTTACCCCTCACACATTAGATAGAGCACTAATCTCTAGTGTACATAAAGAACTCAAAAAGCTAAGCACCAAAAAAAACCCCCAAATAACCCAATCAACAGATGGGCCTAGGACCTGAACAGATGCTTCACAAAAGAGAATATACAACCAATCTACAAATATATGAAAAAATGTTCATCTTCTCTAGCAATTAGAGAAATGCAAGTCAAGACTACTCTAAGATGTCATCTCACTCCAGTCAGAATGACAGCTATTATGAAGACAAACAACAATAAGTGTTGGCGAAAATGTGTGGAAAAAAGGTATACTCATACACTGCTGGTGAGACTGCAAATTGGTGCAGCCAATAAGGAAAGCAGTATGGAGATTCCTTGGAAATTAGGGAATTGAAAACACCATTTGACCCAGCTATCCCTCTCTCGGTTTATACCCAAAAGACTTAAAACCAGCATACTACAGGGACACAGCCACATAAATGTTTATAGCAGCACAATTCACAATCGCTAAACTGTGGAGCCAACCTAGATTCCCTTCAGTGGATGAATGGATTAAAAAAATATGGCATATATACATAGTGGAATTTTACTCAGCAATAAAAGAGAATAAAATCATGACATTTGCAGGTAAATGGATGAAGCTGAAGAAGATAATGCTAAGTGAAGTTAGCCAATCCCCCCCCACAAAAACAAATGCTGAATGTTTTCTCTGATATAAGGAGGCTGACTCACAGTGGGGTATGGAAGGGGAGCATGGGAGAAATAGATGAATTCTAGATAGGGCAGAGAGGTAAGATGGAAATGGAGGGGGCAGGGGTTAGCAATGATGTTACCAAAGTACATGTATGAAGACATGAATTGGTGTCAACATACTTTATATACAATCAGAGATATGAAAAAATGTGCAGTATATGTATAATAAGAATTGTAATGCATTGTGCTGTCATTTATTTTAAAAAAAATCAATAAAAAAGAAAGAAAGGTGACTCAGAATCAAAAAATAAAAATAAAAAATAAATATTTTGAGCAGAAGTTTCTTTTTCCTTGCTTTTTTCATTGGTGCATTATAGGTACACAATAATAGTTGGATTCATTTTGCCACATTTGTATATGTATGCAACATTATTGGCTCAATCTCTTTCCCAGTACCTTCCCTTTCTCCCTTTCCCTGATCCACTTACTCTGCTGATCTCCCTTCTATAATAATTATTATTTTAATCAGTGCATTTCATATATATATGTGTGTGTGTGTGTATATATATATATATACCTATATAGTATACATATCATTATACACACACACACACACACACATGATTCATTGATATATTTGTACATAGACATAGCATAATTTGGTAGATTCTGCTGAATAGAAATCTCTTAAAAGCAAAACTAAGAATGAATCTATTTACCAGCCTGGTGCAAAGCATGATTCATACTCATTTTTCTATTATTACTTCCTGATTTTTTTATAAATAATTGTTTTTAATTCAGTTCAAGATTACAGATATTCTTCTGAGTCTTATATATAACTCTAGTCTCCGGCCTCCTTCTGAATTAGAGGCCCTTTTGGTGCACTCTTACAGTGACCTGTTTCTATGTAAATAACATCCATCACACTGTACCATCATTATATATTTATTGATCTGTCACTGGCACTCTATCATGAACAATTCTAGAGCAAGGATATTTTCTTTTCATCTCTGTGTGCTCACCACATTGAAAGTGCCAGATACACAGGAAGGATTCAATACATCAATAGTTCTCAAAAGTATTATCCTGGACCAGCATCATCTGGGCACTTATCAGAAATGCAAATGCTCCAGTCCTGTTCCAGGTCTATTAAATAATAAACTCTATGGGTAGGTTGCAACAATTTGTGTTTCAACAAGTGTCTTCTGATACATACCAAAGTTTGAGAACTATTGCAATAAATCATATGAAAATGTTATTTAGTGTCTCTTAGAGACTCTTCTATTAACCGGGCACAAACAAGCTTTTAACTCCATTCAATTCTAAGAGTTAGCAGACTGCTATAATATTTCCCACAAATGGTCTCTGTCTGAACTTGTTCTACAGAGAATGCTGACTTGTCCATCCTTCAATTCAATATGAAAATTCCTCTTTCATGAAGCTTTTTGTCCTTTCACGAAAGAGTTTATTCCTCTCTTCTGTTGCTACTTTTATATCTAGTAAATATTTCCACAATTGGAATTATCACACCATCTTGTAAATATCTATCCACAGTCTATTTTTTTAAAATTTTAAATAATTATTACTATCATCATCATCAGCAGCAGCAGAGACAGCAGCATTTTTCACTACTGAGGTTTGTCCCCAGCTCTTTAGAGTTTCTGAGAAATGGGGCTTGAATTCAGGGTATCATGCATACTAGACAAGTACTTTACTACTGAGTCAGATTCTTTGCCCTTATTTTTTATTTTGAGACAGGGACTCAATAAATTGCTGAAGTTGCCTCAAATTTGTAATCCTCCTGCCTCAAATTTCTGGGATTACGGGCATGTGCCACCATGCCTGGCTGTCCCAGATTTCTTTTTGCTATAGATCCAAAGCTCCCAAATCCGCATAATTTAACATAGTGTTAGGGACAAAAAAGGCACCAATACACATTAACTGTATTGCAGGGGTTTAATATGAGACCTCATACCCTTGACTTTTAAGAAATGATTCCTTGTTGCTCAGATCTATGATGTGTATAAAAAGAGTAATAGTTAAAATATTTGAGATGTACCTGGCTCCTAAAGGCAGTTGTAGGCTAGATCCTGATGCTAAACCAAACTACCAGATTTGATTAACTCCAAGTTTCTGCACCCTTTCCTATGTTAATTTTCCAGTGCCCTCCCACTGAAGGTGGGGAATAAATTCCCAGTCTTTGGATTCGTGTCATTTTCTTTGGCCAACAGAATAAACTGGATGTAGCAGTTTATAAAAGACCCAAGCAAGTCTTCAAGTGATATGTGTCAACTTACTCTCATAAAATTCTGCATCACCGTAAGAACTTACCCAGGATGACACCAAAGTAAGATGAGACATACATGGAATAGAACCACTCCCAGCTAAGCCCAGAACAAATCAACTGACATCAGATGACCCGCAGACTCATAAGAAATCATAAATGACTGTTGGTCATACAATAGCTTAAGCTATTGAGTATTAGGAAGATTTGTTACACAGCAATTTTAGATGATACACAAACCCATTATTTGACTGTTTGACTGGTTATTGATTGATTCATTGGTTGACTGAATGCAGGGCTGAGAAATGAACCCAGGTCCTTCAGCACATTAAGTACTCTTTACCAAACTACATCCCTAGCCCCTATCACCATTTTTAATTTAGGAGGTGAACATAAGGGAAAATACTTATAAAATATTCTTATCAAACATATTCAAATTCTAGCAGAATCTGAGGAGAGGGGCAGTGTAATCAATTCCCTAAGAAGAAACCCTCGGTCATAGGTATGTAAGCTGTAGAGGGGACTGTTTTGTATCCCTAACACCAAACACAGTATAACAGAGGAATCAGCAAAGGATTTTGGAGAATATACTACCCATGGGTCTACAGACTACAGTTGAACAACTTCTGGTGCAACACATCACATTTTGGAATGCAGGCTTTAAATTGTCCAGTTGATTTTTCTTTTTTAAAAGATCTAGCTCTCGACATTAAATGTGATGATTTTATGATCTTATATAGATCATAAATACATAAAACATAGAATATACTGACTTAAATTAAAAATTGCCTTAAATAACATATTAAAGAATATATTATCTTAAATAAAAGTCTTTTTTTATATTTGAATCAGATGGAGTATAATTTCTCATTTTTCTGAGTGTACAAGTTGCAGAATCACATTGGTAAAGCAGTCACGTATATACACACAGCAATAAAAATGCCTATTTCACTCTAATATTCTTCCTTTACCCCCAGCCCCTCCCCTCCCCTCCCCTCCCATCACTTCTCTCTACCCAATCTATAGTGACACTATTCTCTCTTTTTTTTTCTCTCTCAAGCTCTGAAAGAAATGCATATCAGTCAAGAATTCTACACCCCACAAAATTAAGCTTCAGAACTGATAAAATATAAACCTTCCATGATAAGCAAAGGTTAAAAGAATTCACAACTATAAACCCAGCACTACAAAACACATTCAATATGATATTTCATGAAGAAGAAGTGAAAAATAAAAGTAAAAACCAGCAATGGGAGGAATTACATTAAAATAACAAGTGAATCAATGAAGAAACAAATTCAAATTAAAAACCAGAAATACATCAAAATAACAGAAAATATGAATCATATCTCAATAATAACATGGAATCTAAATGGCTTAAACTCATCAATCAAAAGACATAGCCTGGCAGTTGGATTAAAAAACAAGAGCTAACAATATGCTCTCTCCAAGAGACTCACCACATAGCTAAAGACATCCACAGATTAAGGGCAAAAGGATGGGGAAAAAGACATCATTCACCTGGATCTCGTAAACAAGCAAGGGTTTCTATCCTCATGTCAGATAAAGTGGACTTTAAACCAAAGTTAATCAGAAGGAACAAAGAAGGACATTTCATATAGCTTAGGGGAATCATATATACACAAGACATAACAATTGTAAACATTAACGCCTCAAACAATGAAGCATCTATGTACACCAAACAAATCCTTCTCAATTTCAAGAAGCAAACAGACCACAACACAATAATACTGGGTGACTTTAACACACCTCTTTCACCCTTGGATGGATCCTCCAAAGAAAAACTAAATAAAGAAGCTATGTAACTAAAAAATACAAATAATAATTTAGACTTAACAGACATATACAGAATATTTCATCCATCAATGACTGAATACATTTTCGTCTGAGCAGTACATATATCCTTCTCTAAAATAGACTATATCTTATGCCACAAAGCAACTCTTAGCAAATACAAAAAAAGAGAGAGAGAGAGAGAGAGAGAGAGAGATAATACCTTGAATCCTATCAGATCATAATGGAATGAAATTAGAAATCAACAATAAAATAAAAAAAAAAAAGCTATTCTACACCTGGAAACTAAAGGATACATTACTTAATGACGAATGGATAGCAGAAGAACTCAGGGATGAAATGAAAAAAAAATACTGAGAGGTAAATAAGACTAGCAATACAACATTTCAAAATCTCTGGGACACTATGAAGGCAACATTAAGAGGAAAGTTTGTTGCACTGAGCTATTCATTAAAAGAAGAAAGTCAACAAATAATAACTGAATATTACATCTCAAAGCCCTAGAAAAAGAGCAAACCAACACCAAAAGCAGTAGAAGACAGGAAATAATTAAAATCGGAGCTAAAAAAAACAAACAACCCAATCAACAAATGGGCCAAGGACCTGAACAGACATTTCTCAGAAGAGGATATACAATCAATCAACAAATATACGAAAAAATGCTCATCATCTCTAGCAATCAGAGAAATGCAAATTAAAACTAAGATACCATCTCACTCCAGTAAGAATGGCAGCCACGATGAAGACAAACAAGAACAAGTGCTGGCAAGGATGGGGGGCGAGGGAGTTACACTCATACACTGCTGGTGGGGACTGCAAATTGGTGCAGCCAATTGGAAAGCAATATGGAGATTCCTTGGAAAGCTGGGAATGGAACCACCATTTGACCCAGCTATTCCTCTTCTCAGACTATATACAAAAAACCTAAAAACAGCATACTACAGGGACACAACCACATCAATGTTTATAGCAGCACAATTCACAATAGCTAGACTGTGGAGCCAACCTAGATGCCCTTCAATGGATGAATGGATTAAAAAAAATGTGGCATATATACACAATAGAATATTACTCAGCACTAAAAAATAATAAGATCATGGCATTTGCAGGGAAATGGATGGCATTAGAGCAGATTATGCTAAGTGAAGTTAGCCAATCCCCCCAAAACAAATGCTGAATGTCTTCTCTGATATAAGGGGGGGGTGACTCAAAATGGGGAAGAGAGGAAGAGCATGGGAAGAAGGTTACCTCTACATAGGGAAGAGGGGTGGGAGGGAAAGGGAAGGAGAAAGGGAATTGCATGGATGGTGGAAAGAGACCCTCATTGTTGTACAAAATACATGTATGAAGATGTGAGAAAAAAAAAGAATAGCATTACTCTAGATTAGGTAGAGAGAAATAATGGGAGGGGAGGGTTGGGGTTGGGGAGATAGGAAGGATAGTAGAATGAAACAGACATTATTATTACTGTGTGTATATATGTGACTGTATGACCAATGTGATTCTGCAACCTACATACTCAGAAAAATGAGAAATTATATCCCATCTGATTCAAATGTATGATATGTCAAGATCATTGTACTGTCATGTGTAACTAAGTAAAACAAAGAAAAAGAAAAAAAGAAAAAAAATAGAGATAAAAAATCAATGAAATTGAAACAAAAGAAACAATAAAAATACTAACAAAAGTTGGTTATTTGAAAAAAAAAATCAATAAAATTGATAAGCCCTTAGCCAAGCTAATGAAGAGACAAACAGAGAAAACTCAAATTACTAAAATTTGTAATGAATAAGCAAATATCACAATGGACACTACTGAAACACAGATGATAATCAGAACCTATTTTAAAAATTTATACTGTAATAAAATAGAAAATTTTGAAGACATTGACAAATTTCTAGAGACATACCTATACAACTGAATCAGGAAGACATAGAAAAATTTAGGAGATTAATTTTAAGCAATGAAATTGAAGTCACCAATAGAAGCCTACCAAGAAAGAAAAGCCCAGGACCAGGCGGATTCTCAGCTGAGTTCTACCAGACCTTCAAAAAAGAACTAACATCAACCCTCCTCAAATTATTCCATGAAACAGAAAAGGAGGAAACCCTTCCAAACACATTCTATGAAGCTAGTATCACCCTAATACCAGACAAAGACACATCAAGAAAAGAAAATTTCAGACTAATATCCCTTATAAACATAGATACAAAAATTCTTAATAAAATCCTAGCAAATTGCGTACAAAAACATATTAAAAAGATAGTGCACAATGATCAAGTGGGTTCATCCCATGGATACAAGGTTGATTCAACATACAGAAATTAATAAACACAATTTATCACATCAACAGACTTAAAAGACAAGATTAACATGATTCAATGCAGGAAAAGCATTTGACAAAATAGAGCACCCATCCATGTTCAAAATACTAGAAAAAATTAGGGATAGTAGGAATATACCTCTTGTAAAAGCTATATATACTAAACCCAAGGCCAATATCATCCTAAATGGAGAAAAATTGAAAGCGTTCCCTCTAAAAACTGAAACAAGACAGGGATGCCCTCTTTCACCACTTTTATTCAATATAGTCCTGGAAACTCTAGCCAGAGCAATTAAACAGATAAAACAAATTAAAGGGATACAAATAGGAAAAGAAGAACTCAAGCTAACCCTACTTGCTGATGACATGATTCTATACTTCAGAAGACCCAAAATTCTGCCAGAAAACTTCTAAAATTCATAAATGAATTTAGCAAAGTAGCATGATATAAAATTAACATATATAAATCAATTGTGTTCCTATCCATCAGTAATGAATCAACTGAAAGAGAAATTAGATAAACTATTCCATTAACAATAGCCTCAAAGAAGATAAGGATAAAATATTTGGGAATCAATCTTACAAAAAAGGTGAAAGACCTCCACAATGAAAAGTAAAGAACACTAAAAAAAGAAATTTAGAATATGGAAAGATCTCCCACATTCTTGGATAGGCAGAATTAATATTGTCAAACTAGTCATACTACCAAAAGCATCACACAGATTTAATGGAATTCCTATTTATGTTCTAATGACCTTCTTCATATAAAAAAACGGTCATGAAATTCATCTGGAAAAATAAGAGACCCAGTATAGCCAAAGCAATCCTCAGTAAGAAAAGTAAAGCAGGAGATATTGCAATACCAGACCTTAAATAATACTACATAATAGCTATAGTAACAAAAACAACATGGTATTGGCACCAAAACAGACATGAAGACCAATGGTACAGAATAGAAGACACACAGACAAACCCACAAAAATATAGTTATCTCATCCTAGACAAAGGTGCCATAAATACACATTAGAGAAAAGATAGCCTCTTCAACAAATGGTACTGGGAAAACTGGAAATTCATATGCAACAAAATGAAATTAGACCGTTATCTCTCACCCTGCACAAAACTCAACTTTAAGTGGATCAAGGACCTGGGCATTAGACCAGAGACCCTGCGTCTGCTAGAAGAAAAATTAGACCCATCTCCATTATCTTAGCTTAGGTACCAGTTTCTGCAACAAGATTCTGAAAGAAGTAAAGCCAAGAATCAATAAATGTGATTGTATTAAACTAAAAAGCTTCTTCACAGCAAAGGAAACAATCAAGAATATGAAGAGAGAACTTACCAGAATGAGAGAAAATCTTTGCCACCTGCACCTCAGAGCATTAATCACAAGGATATATAAAGAACTCAAAAAGTTTAACACCAAAACCAAAAAACAAGCCCAAAATAAACAAATAAACAAACAAACCCAATCAAATGGGCAAAGGAACTCAACAGATACTTCACAGAAGAAGAAATATGAAGTATTTCAAGTATACAAAAAATGTTCAATATCACTAGCAAGTAGAGAAATGCAAATTAAAACTACACTAAGATTTCGTCTCACTCCATTTAGAATGGCAATTATCAAGAATACAAGTAACAGTAAATGAGGATGTGGGGGAAAAGGTACACTCATACAATTCTGGCGGAACTGCAAATTGCTGCAACCACTGTTGAAAGCAGTATGGAGAGTCCTCAGAAAACTTAGAATGGAAACACCATTTGACCCAGTTATCCCACTCCTTGGCATATATCCAAAGGACTTAAAATTGACATATTATAGTAACACAGCCACATCAATATTCACAGCAGCTCAATTCACAATAGCTAAGCTAAGGAACTAACCCAAGTGCCCTTCAATAGATGAGTGGATCAAGAAAATTTGGTACATATATACAATGGAATGTTACTCAGCCATAAGGAAGAATGAAATTATGGCATTTGCTGGTAAATGGATGGAAATGAAGGCTATCATGCTAAATAAAATAAACCAATCCCCCAAAACCAAAGGCCAAATGTTCGTTCTGGTATGTGGGGCGGGGGGGGGGGAGGATTGGAGGTTCATTGGATTAGACAGGGGGAGTGGGGAATGGAGAGGGGGTGGGAATGGGAAAGACAGTAGAATGAATTAGACATAACTTTCCAATGTTCATATATGAATACAAGAGCAGCATAACTCCACATCATGTATGACCATAAGAATGGGAAGTTATACTCCATGTATATATCAAAATACATTCTATTGTTATTTATAACTAAGAAGAATTTTTAAAATTTAAAAAAAAGAAATCAGAATATATAACCATTTGGTGGGAGTACCGGGTATTGAACTCGGGCACTCAACCACTGAGCCACATCCCCAGAAGCCCTATTTGTATTTTATTTGGAGACAGAGTCTCACTGAATTAAGCACCTTGCTTTTGCTGAGGCTGGCTTTGAACTCTTGATCCTACTGCCTCAGCCTCCCAAGCCACTGGAATTACAGGATTACATCACTGTGCCTGGCATAACCACACATTTTATATTATATATTTCTGATTATAAGACACCTATTAAAATGAACATTTCAAAAAATATATCTTTTCTCCACTTAGGAGAACATCTTTCCTTGAAAGGACTCCAAAGAACAGTTTAAGATAGTTGATCTTACTCCTTCCTAATCAATAGCTTAATTCTCAAGTAGAAAATCTGGCAAGACGACAAATTCAGCTCAGGCTAGATTAAACAGTGAATTTAATTAGAACTATCCAAACCCTAAGGTTATTAGATAGAAGAAATTGTGTTAGCTTAATTATAACAGTTCTCGAGTTTTAATTTCTACCTTTAACTGAAAATAAGTTCAAATCCTGTCATTCTTTCTTCAAGTCATCTACTCAATCCAACAGACCTTGATTTCATTTTTTTCTGTAGCCGTGGCAACGTGGCCCTAAAGCTTGCTTTGCATATGCCGTGTAGTCAAAGTAATCAGAGATGATAGTTTCAAGCACTCTTTTACACTGCATCCCATGTATTACCAGACTCCAATTCCTAAATAAGAACAAATGTTTTCCTATCTATAACACTAACTGAAATGATCTTCTACTCACTTGCTGTGCATCCTTGGACACACTTAACTTTTATGTGACTACTTCCTTATCTATATAATGGAGCTAATAAATAAAGCCTATCTCTTTACCTCAGAACTATCTCAGGTTGTTCTGAGGATCATATAAAATAAGGTATGTAAAGTTGCTTAGAATAGTACATGGTAAGCAAACCAACATAAGTGTTAATTTAAAAAAATCTTTTAATTAAAACTACACAAATAAATGAGACAAAAATAACCCACCTCCTAGCGTACGTAACCAAACCCATTTCCTTGAATGTCTGTTGCCTGCAACAACTTCTGTATCCGACAGGTTTCTAGTCAGCACTTTTCCCCCTCATTTTGTTTCTTTTCTTTTTTTTGATAGTACTAGGGATTGAACTCAGAGCCTTAAGCAGGCTAGACAAGGGTCTATGGCTAAGCTATATGCTCAGTCCTTCAACAGGTTTCTAGTCTATAAATAATGGAAACTAATTTAGGCTAACTCAAATAGAAATGAAAATTTTTTAAGTCTAAGGTAGTTGAAAAAAATTCTGAAGGATGAAGACAAGAATGTGGAAGTAACCAAAATAAAATAATTATACTTGGTAATAAAGGCTAAAGTGAAATAAACTAAGGTGATAAGGTGACCTGACAGAGTGACTGGAAGTAAGAAAAGCTGAAGTGAGTGCTATTTTAGACAGAATGGATTTAACAGATGCAAACTGAGCTGGACCTAAAAGACGACAGGACCTACATACCTATAGAAGGGGCTGTAGCTTAGTGGCAGAGTGTATGCCTAGCACGTGTGAGGCACTGGGTTTGGTCCTTAGCACCATATAAAAATAAATAAATAAAATAAAGGCATTTTGTCCATCTACAACTACAAAAATATTAAATAATAAAAAAATACCCAGGCAGTAAAAGTAATAATCCCAAGGTTTTAAAGAGGAAATAATACCTTCCAGGCAAATTTCCTTAGTTACATAATGAAGATATTCCCTGAGACCCAAAGAGCCACCCAATCCAACTTATTTGTCTTTATCAATTTTATTTTTATTATTATTTTGTTTTTATTATAATGGAGAAGAGGATTAAAAATGTACAATACTTTTCATAAAAAAGATATGCTTGGTAAGTTCAAAGAATATAAATACATAAGTAAATAGTGAATTAAACAGCTAAGCTCTACCTCTTGGAAATTCAGTTGTCTGAAAGGAAAATCTACACATTTATATTATATCATTCAAATGGTTTTCAGTTACAAATATGAATCCCTGCAGTGATCACACTAAATCATATTTAAAAGGCAATGAAAGGTGCTGTTTCTCTAGCAAACAGATAAAGAATAAGTAACAAACTAATTAACTATTAAACAAACAGTAAAGAAGCAAAAATATGTTAAATGTAAGCCATATCTCATCCTGAGTGTTTCTCTCACTTAACAAGCAAACTTTTTATATCAAGAGAGTCTGGCTTGGACTAGAATTTCTGCTGCTTTCAGAATTTTTTTCCTCTGTAAGAACAGCAATATCTTAGTTATCAAATTATACTAAAAATTATCAGTTTTCCTATGAAGTGCTAGGAACTATATTAAATGCTTTTAATTTTCAAAATAACTCTGTCAAGAAGCATGCAGTGATGGCACCATTTCACAAAGGAGGAAAATGTGGGCTCAGAGAGGTTATATACTATTGGGTTCTGACTCTTCTGGTAGTTATGCCCAGTTCTGTGTGAATATCACCTAAAATGCATATTTGGTATGTAGGAGTGGGTTGTATTCCTTAAGGAATTCATATATTGTCCTGCACCCTTAAGGAATTCATATATTGTCCTGGGTTAAAAATGTCAAAAAAAAAAATGAAATGAAAACTACTGGATTTATAACTTTATGCTATTCCTACTGTTAATAATAGTATCATGATCATACAGAAAGACACCAACTTCCAAGTATAATATGTCTGGGAAAGACATACTAGTAACATATTAAAAGCAAAAACAAGAATAGGCATTTGTTTTATTTAAATCACATTGGAAGTAGAGCCAGCCAAAAAACTAGAATTTTGTTGGAATACAGATGGTGGTCCTATTTTTTTTCTTTTAAAAAATAAGATGGATTAACCTGTCAATGCAAGAAAAAGAAAATTTCATTGGGTGGTTTAATCTAGCAATTATTTCTGATCTTGTTATTTGAAGTCTGAAAGTAGGGGACTACAAGGTTCAAAGCAACTAAGAATAATTTATATAATCAAAGAAAACCAGGTACCTTCCAAGTCAATCAGGATCTAAGCATCCACAATTTTGCTCACTGTACTCACAGCACATGTAAATATACCTCAAAAATGAACCCCAATTTTAATTGTTAAACATGAATCCTCCCACAAAGACATAGCATGCTTGGTTTTTACCTAGGTAAAGAACAGTTCTTCCATATGTTGCCTCACTAACGTGGCTAAGGTATATTTCATTTTATTATTTTCACTACACATCAACTGTTGTCAAGACAGATATTAAAAGGAATAAACACTTTATCTTTCCATGTGCAGCTTTAGAAACAGTTGAGTAAGAAGAGCTCTCCTATTCGGCACTAACAATGGAGTGAATTAAAAGTCCTGAGTTAAAAGCAGGTTAATTCAATGTAACACCAAACTTCTCACTTCATCTTATTATTTGAACTCCACCTTCTATCTCACTGTTCAGTAATTCATTTACTCATTTAATGAATAAAAATTTACTTTGACTTACTGTGTGCAATACACTGATTCATATACTAGAAAAATGAGAGAAAACAAAAGGTCTTCGTGTACTCATGGAATTTCTATTTTAGCAGAGGAGGGTAAAAGGAGAAAAGGATGATAAATATATTCACAACTAGAGGCTGCGGCAAGAAAAAAGAAATCAGCCAGAGTAAGGGATTGGAAGGTGAGAGCTGTCATGGATGAGATGACATCTGACAAGATACCTGAGTAAAATAACGTAGCTAGGATTATGAGTTGAAAAAGCAGGGGAAAGTGGAGAGGTATAGACACTAATTTATATATATATATATATATATTTTTTTTTGCTAAAGGAAGCACTTCAAACTCCCTTTTCCCTTTGAAACATCCAAGTTGCAAAAATAAAATTGCATTTATTTATATTCTCTTCCCAGGTGTACATGTACATGCACATACCAAAAACCTACTCATCTTGTTCCTTTGATGTTACTTCAACTTGGAAGTACCCAGTATCTCACCAAGGAAGACCAAATAAGGCGCCAGAGGATAAGGAAGACTATTGATTCTCAAAATGGATTTAGATTTTCTCCTTGTGAAAATCTTTTGGCACTCCTAAAAAGATGATACTGCCCAGAAGAGATACTAACATGGGAAAGAAAACACTCCCCAAGTTATCAGTTAACAGATATAGCTCATCATCCTGTTTCACAGTGCCATCATACCAATTACACAAAGCCATATGAATTCATTAAAAATTACTCTAATATCAAAAGTATATTGTGCCAGGTGTGGTGGCACATGCCTGTAATCCCAGCGGCTCGGGAGGCTAAGGCAGAATTTTCCTGAGTTCAAAGCCAGCCTCAGCAAAAGTGAGGTGCTAAGCAACTCAGAAAGACCCTGTCTCTAAATAAAATACCCAATAGGGCTGGGGATGCGGCTCAGTGTACTGTCAAGTGCCCCTGAGTTCAATCCCCAGTACCCCGCAGAAAAGTATATTGTGATGTTTTATGACAGCCAGTGAACCTGCTTAGTGACTGAATATTCAAATGTTCCCGAGAAGTACTATCATACAGCAAGAGCCCTGAAGGTAGAGATGCCGTAGTTCTGTCCCCAAGATTTAGCCATATGACACTGCTGCACACCTGGATTCACTCTTTGTCAAATGATATCAGCATCAATACAGGCCCTGGTAACTTAGAAACAATAACTGAACTTTCATTTCTCAAATAAAAGAGTAGGGCTGCTAACAGATAAATAGTTTGTATATATGTAAATTCACCAGCAGATAAAAATACAATCTCTAGGCAAAAATTTAAAGACAATTCTTTAAAGGCTCTGAAAAGTCACAAAGAGCAGGCAAAACCTGAGGGCAGCTAAGAATGTCAGATATGAAATGTGTGTTTTTTCTTTTTTTTTTTTTACAGTTTTCACCTGGGAGCAAACCCTTGTCCACCTGGCTCTACGTGACTTAGCTAAGCAGAAACCAACAGCTTTACTGGTTAAAGCACTCAGGATTGAGCTGAGAGCTAACAGAATGGAAAGTGAGAGAAAATGTTAAGAAAAATAAAGTTACAGACAACTGAAATTTTACTATCTGCTACAAGTGCTTTGCTCAGTTATGAATTAAGTTTGAGCAACACAACCTCCTTGGAACACATCAAAAGGAAGCAGAAGTTGAAGAAAATACATGAAGATCCAGGCTGTGAAATTCTATAAGGGAGACTGGATTTGAAGTTAGAGAAAAAGCTTGAAAAAAACAAATGCACTCTAAAATTCTCTTTGCAGAGGAAATATTCTTCAAAAATAAAGGCAAAACCACATTTTTAGATTAATAAAATCTGAATTTGTTGCCAGAAGACAGACTGTAAGAAATATTAAAGAAAATGATCACAGGAGGAAAACTGGATCTATATAAAATAATAAAGAGTTCTGTTAAGTAGTAAATATGAAAGTACACATTTTTCAATTTCTTGATTTCTTTAAAAGTTATGTGAGTAAAGTAAAACATAATAACACCCTATACTGAACTCACAATATGTAAGTTAAGTATATGTGAAGACAAAAGTACAAAGGTCTGCAAAATTTTAAGATTCTTACATTTGATCTAAACTGGTACAAGATTAACTCTGTGTAGACTGTAATAAATTATGAATATATTCTGTAATCTCTAGAGCAACCACTAAAAAAATGCATCAAAAATGCAAAAGTATAAGTAAAAGGAATTAAAATGAACACTAAGAAAATGTTTGATAAATTCAAAAGCAGGCAAAGAAGAAAAAAAAAGAACACCAATAATAATAACACTTAAAACCAGATGGAGTAAAAAGCACAAAGAAAACAAAATTTTAGACTTAAAAACAAACATGTTAATAATTATTCTTAATGTAAATACACTAAAAATTCAATATAAAAGAGAATATCAAGTGAATTTTAAAAATAAATACCCGATTATATACTGTTTCCAAGAGATGCATTTTTAATGCAAAGACACTGATTTAAAGTAAAATGATGGGAAAAACATAAACAAACTGTGATCACGAAAGATGGAAAAGCTACAATAATATTATACAAAACAGATTCAATCCCCAAACTACAAAGTGACAGTTCATAACGACACAAAGGCCATCAGGAAGACATAACAATCCTAAATATGTTTGTGCCTCATAACTGAGTTTTGTAATCACAACCTGACAAAACAAAAGAGAAAAATAAAAACAAACCCATAGATACAGTTAGAGGTTTTAATCATTCTCTCAATGGCTGAAAGAACAACTACATATAAAACACACACACACACACACACACACAATGAAGAGTAATGAAAATCTGAACATCATTATCAAATTAAAGATGGTTACGAACTTCTAGAAGCACATAGTTCTTAGCCTTCAAGTCAAGGACCTTTTTCTTAATTCCTTAAGCCTTACACACAGATAATATTTTAGTTTTCTTTAGAATGACAACCTTGGCTTTTTATCAGAGGGCAAGACAAAATAGCTATAACTTGTACAAAAGCATGACTGAAGACATCATTAAAAGTGATCAATAACTATTTCATAAGTATCCAAACAATGAATGTGCTTGACTTTATTTCTAAAATATTTCTCTCATCTAGTATGCATCTTTTATTATGTTATGATATCATACATAAATGCCTCTCTCTTTCTCCCATTATGGTGTTTCAAGGTGAATTTTCACTTTAAATAGTACAATGGTGGGTGGTGTTACTGAAAATAGTAGCTTTATTAGTGTAAAAACTTAAAAGTAAGAATGTTCACTGAGAACAAAACCCCTGATTCTCCTCCCCTGTGTTCCTACAGCACTTGGGACATTCTTTTATATAATATTTAAAACCTTTTAATGCAACTGACTTCTTTTTTTTAATAATACTAACTCCTACTAAACCATGAGGTTTTTAAGTTGTCAAGCACTATATCTTTTACATTTCTCTATCATTCAATATAGTGACTATTATATGAATGGCCCACTAAGTATGCTTTTATTCTAAGTACCACACCTGAATACTTCCAGAAATTGACCAACAACACCTTGATACCTTGAAAATAAAACAGAAACAAAAAATGGGCTGGGAATGTACTTCAGTGGTAGTGTTTGTCTAGCATGCATGAGGCTGTGCGTTTCATCCCCAGAACTACCACACAACAAAAACAAAACTAAACTAAAAATTATCAACAAAATGTAATTTAATTTAAAATAGATAAAAATTGATTTTATTTTAACTATTTTGTAGCTTTGGTAAGATAGTCATATAGCTATTTACAAAAAGCATAAAATACAAAAACTAAAGTTTAGCAATGGGGGAAAAGACTATTCAAATAAACTGATGCTAACACCTTTGACCATGCTACTATGTTATACACTACATAAATCCAAGGGAAGATGTACAATATTGTGATCCTGCCTGTCCTCAAAGAGTAAGAGCATAATATTCCAAACTTTCATATTACAAGTGATCTATATCTCATCTGTTTTTAGGAATCATAAATAACTTTGATTTAAAAACCTAAATAATATGATAAAAATAAGAAAAATAGCCAATATAGTTTAACAGAGATCCAAGCAATCTGAAGAAAATCTTAGACAACACCACTTAACAACATCTTAAGGAATTATTGTTAGAAGTAGTTAGGCAAAGGCCCAGAAGGCAAAATTAATACTATACAAGAAAAAAAAAAAAAAAAGAATCACTTCGATTTGAAAACGTTTAGCAGAACCAAGTGATAAACCAAAACAGAAACAAGACTATTTCATCAAACTCCTTCAAATGACAGTACTAAGTATATTAGCAGCACTTTTTAAGAAGAAAAAGAATGTATGGGGCTAATGATTATTTGTACCATATTTTTCAGTTGGTATGACTATAAACCTAGAAAATATAAGTAAATCAATAAAATATCTTTGGAAGTACTACTTGAGTTCAACAAATTTGGAAGACAGGAGAAACATCCTCAATAACAATTACATTCTGAGAGAATCACTGGGTTCCCTTTCAAGTCATCTCCTTTCAATTTAGACATCGGCCCCTAGGAAAAACCACACATCATGTCAGAGCTTTTACTCTATAACTGTCAGGCTCAACAAACACTTTTGGTCTTTCTATTGTTTTTAGCAACACATTGCTCCAATATTTTCTCCTAGTACTAGGGATGGAACCCAGGGCCTCACACATGCCAGGCAAGTACTCTACCACTGAACTACATCCCCAGACCACAAATTTTTAAATTAACTTTTGACATAGACACAATGGTCAAAATGTCCAGTAACTCTAATAGGCTACTAACTGCTGTAACAACAAAGAAATCTGTCCCCTGCACCACCCTTTCAAACTTCAAGCCCACTGCCTCCCCAGAAACTTTTTCACTAGAATTTTCTTCTAATATTTGCCTAGATATTCTTATACAAAATAATTTCATATCATCTGAATTTTCTACTATGGTCAATTAGGACTAAGATCTTCTAGTCTCCACTCCTTCTACAATCAAACTTTCCTTCCTCTAATTCTCATAATGTAATACAATCAAATTTCTAGTCAAAATCATTGACTGGAATGTGACTTACAAATACTAATTCACTGGAAACCAAATAGTATATTATAATGATTCTTTTAAAACTTCATGCCAGCTTCACTGTGGTATAATTAGCACACAATGAAAACCACCAAATTTAAGTATACAGCTAGATGAATGGTGACAAATACATTTGTTCATGAAACACCACAACAGTATATAAAACATTTTCATCATCCCCCAAAAGTTCCCTGTGCCTCTTTGCTGGTAATGTCCTCCTTTCTTGAATATGCTTTTTATTGTGGTATTTTATACTTTTCTGGACTGTTAAATATAGATTAGATCATTTATAATCTTTTATATCTTGCTTCTTTCCTTTAGCAAAATGGTTTTGAGATTTATCCATGTTGTCATATGTATTATTAGTCCTTTTCTTTTTACTACTAAGTACTATTCCATTGTGTGAAAGTATCAAGATTTGTTTAATCCATTCCACCAGTTGCATATATCATGAAAACAGTTTCCATGAATATTTCTGTGGACATACATTTTCATTTAGTTTTTGTGTGAATATACACATTTTTATTTCTCTTAGCTAAATATTGAGGTGTGGAATTGCAGATTATATAAATACCCGCATTAAATTTTTAATTTCTGAAGCTAGTATTTGCATCAACTTTTTACTATTTGCTGAGTGTTCTCTGTATACGTAACAAAAATTTCATCCTGACACATTCCCTTCGGCTCATTCCTGTGTTGAATTCAATGTTTTTTGAGTTAACTGGACTATCTGCCTAAGTTCTGACCAATGGAATCTAAACTCTCCAGAGCCACACTTAAAAGTCAGGTGATACACCTCCCCTATTGTTCATCTCTTTGATTTTTTGTTACTTATTTCTGGGAGATTGCCTTTCTGAAAATTATTCCCAAAACTTAGAATAGAAACTGACAGAAGATGTGCTAAATAAGAATTTGCATTTGTTGGGAAAAAGAAAAGAGACTTCCTATAGACTGAAAATTTTAAATGGATACCAAAATTTAAGGATGACCAATATAAGTACAAAAATTGAATATATAAATTAAAATTAATAGAAAGCAAAAAACACAAAAAATTAACCAAAACAACAAAAGGCAGAAAAAATTTCTGAGCAGATCAAGAATAAAAAAGTGGGGGCTGGAGGTATAGCTCAGCTGGTAGAGTGCTTGTCTTGCATGCACAAGGCCTTGGGTTCAATCCTCAGTACAACAAAAAAATTAAAAAGGCCTGTTAAGTAAATAGAAATCACAAAATAACATGGTAGAAATAAGTCTAAATATGTAATTACAATAAATATAAATTATGCATATAATTTAAGAGACAGATATATCCAAAACAAATTTTAAAAAACCTCACACACAGATGCTATCTAAACAAGAAGATTGACAGTAAATGTTGGGAGAAATTCTATAGCAAAATAGATAAAAGATATAACAGATGGTTCACAAAAAGAAAGTATACAACTGAATAATGAACATGGAAGAAAGTTGAGCAAACTGAAATAAACACAATGAAAAACCATTTTGACCTAGAAGATCAATAAGACTAAAAAAAGTTGAAAATACTTTATAGTGGTAAAAGTTCTTCAGTAAAATGTAAAGTGCAAAAAACACAAGCAACCTATACTAAAATAAACAGTAGAAATTAATAGGCATTTCTCTGATGAATATAATAGGCATAATTTTAAAACATTTTAATCACTAGCAATCAAACAGTGCAAATTTACATCAGTATTTCTTTTCCTATCAGGTGATCAAAAAATTTAAAAGTAAAACAATATTAAACATTTTAGTGTAAATTTTAGGAATACAATATTGATTACACTGCTAATGGGAATGTTAAGTCATAACCATTTTGTGAAACAATTATCCAGTAAAAGTAAAAACATACATCTCCCAAGTCTCAGTATCTCACTACTGGAAATACTCACGCAAAAAAAGTTAACAAATACAGAAATGCTATTTGTAAGAGTTAACATTTGTAAACAACCTCAAAGCCCAACAGTAAGAGATTGGATAAATAACAATAGTTCTGTCCTTAAATCCTACTTGCAACTTTGGACCTGGGTTGACACATGGGAACTTAAATGGTAAATAATCCTTTTCCTAATATAAAACTTTACTCTGATGGTAAAAGTAGTTCACTTTGCCTAAATTGATTCTGTAAATGATGTGGTTTATGCTCACCACCTGCCTTTCTTTGGGGAATCTGGAATTTTGGTATGCTCCAGGCCCATAGTATGCCTATGTGACCCAGCCTTTAGTAAGAATATGGGTACAGGCACTTTAATTAGACTCCTGGCAGAGGAGGCCTCAGTGCTGTCAGTTGCTGGGGAGAATTGAAGGCATCCTGTGAGACTTCATTCAAAGAGGATTCTTGGAATTTTGCTCCTGGTTTCCTCTGTGTTGTTTCCCCTTGCTGATTTTCCTTTTCACTATAATGAATCTTAGCTGTGAGTATGACTGCAGCCTGAGCCCTTCCCGGTCTTCCAGTGACTCACCCAACCTGCAGATGGTCTTGGGGGCCCCCAACAGAAAATGGGTCAGAGTATCATAAACTATCAATAATAAGAATTCATTTAATTCTTCTTTTATTTCAGTTATACATTCAGACTTGTATCCTGGGTAATGAAGTAAAGGCCACAATTATGACCTAATTCTATTGATAAATCAAAACAAAATGCTTGTTGATCAATAAACAAAGCCATAACATTTTGTCCAGTGTAATGCTTATTGTCCTAGATGTTATTTTAATATTAATACTGCTATTCCTAATTTTTATTTGCCTGACATAACTTTCCCTAATACTTCTCATCTTTATTTTACATTTTGTTTTAGATCTGTGTCATGATGAAGACTAACATACCTTGATTTCACTGAGGGACACAAGAAACAAAGCTAGTAATCTGAGTCTTTTTAAAAATGAGTTTAACCTATTACATTCATTGTAATTACTGAAATATTTGGATTTACTTTTGCATTTTGTTTTGGGTTTAAGTACTCTTATGTGTTTTCTTCTTTTGTTTCTTTTTCTTATATTTGATTTTCTTTTATCTTTTGTCTTTTTCTAGTGATTTAGAAGCACTAACTCTTGCTTCTGTGATTATTTTCAAAAATATTACGGTCAAAAGTCAAGATGCAGAGAAGGCGGAGCAGGGGCAGATATTACTCCTGACTGATGTGATATGAAAAGAGGCAACAGCACTGCAGCTGGAAAATAAAGGGACAGAAGTGAATGAGGTTACTGTGTTTGTTTTAAGATGAGAGAGACTCAAACATGTTTAATGCCAAGGGAAGAACCCTGTAGAGACAAACTGGTTAAGAGAAAGAGAAAAGGTAAATTAGTTCCTGGAAATGTGTAAAGAAAGATGACTAAAAGCACTAATGGAGAGATCACCCTTGCTGGAAGAGACATCTCTTCTCCTGTAACAAACAGTGGGAGGAGAACTCAGGTCTAGATGTTAAAAAAAAAAAAAAAAGTGCATACATTTTATAGTGGGAAGTTGAGGGAGTTCCAATATGATGGTTCTTACTTTCCCTCTCTAATGAAGGTCATACTGCTAAGAGTAAGGACAGGCCACAGAGGTGTGCAGAGAGTAGAAATACTTGAAATAATCTCTGTAAAGAGAGGAACAATGAGTTAACTAAAGAAGCCTAGGAAGGCTGTTGAGCAGTACTGACAGTCTAGTTGAGATCAGTGACCATGGATTTATTGTGGTTCTACTCTATCCAAATGTTTTATGTCCTCAGTAACAATACTCACCTGCCCAGAAATAGGTTACTGAGAGGAATTGAACATAATTTTCCTATATTCATATATGAATACACAACCAGTGAAACGCCACATCATGTACAACCATAAGAATGGGATCCTAATTAGAATAAGTTATACTGCATGCATGTATAATATGTCAAAATATACTCTACTGTCATGTATATCTAAAAAGAATTTTAAAAATTAAACAAAAAAGAATTGGTATCTTCCAGTCCTGATTTCATCTTGGACTGGAAGATCCCAACAAGAGAAAGTAGCAAGATAAGTTACTAGCAAGTCATGGAAATGATGGATAACAAAATCTGTGTTAGGGAAAGAAGTGAAACAAACAAAAATGTTGAGGTAATAATTTCCTTGAACTGCTAGTTTCTCTACCCTTTTTAACATGAATAAGTGCTGGATTTCGTTAAAGGCCTTTTCTGCATCTATTGAGATGATCATGATGATTCCTGTTAACTTCATGTGGTGTATTACACTTATTGATTTTCATATGTTGAATCAAATTTGCATCCATGTGATGAAACCCATTTGATCATGGTGTACTACTTCCTAATGTGTTTTTTAATGTGGTTAGCTTATATTTATTAAGTATTTTTGCATCTCTATTCATCAGAGATATTGGCATGAAGTTTTCTTTCCTTGATGTGTCTTTGTCTGACTTTGATATCAGGATAATACAAACCCAAGCCAATATCACATTAAATGAATAACAACTGAAAGCATTTCCTCTAAAATCAGGAACAATAAAAGGATTTCCACTCTTACCACTCCTATTCAAGATATAGTTCTTGAAACTCTAGCCAGAGAAAAGAGGAAAAAGGAAAGTTAAGGATTACAAATAGGAAAAGAAGAAGTCAAACCATCTCTGCTGATGACATGATCCCATACTTAGAAGACCCAAAAAACTCCACCAGAAGACTTCTATAGCTGATAAACAAATTCAGCAATGCAGCAGGATACAAGATCAACATACATAAATCAATTGTCTTCCTATTCTCCAATAATGAATCTGCTAAGAAAGAAATCAGGAAAACTATCTCATTTACAATAACCAAAAAAAAAAAAATGCTTAAGGCATCACAATACAAGATCTCAAATTATACTCCAGAGCTATAGTAACAAAAACAGCATTATATCGGCATAAAACAGACATGACAACTAATAGAATAATAGACTATAAGACACAGAGACAATTCCTCATAAATAGTCATTTGGTACTTGAGAAAGAAGTAAAAAACATACACTGGAGAAAAGACAACCTTTTTAACAAATGATGCTAGGCAAACTAGATATCCGTATGTATTAGAATGAAACTAGATCTATATCTTTTACCTTGCACAAAAGTCAACTCAAAGTGGATTAAAGACCTAGGCATCAGATCAAAACTTTAAGAAAACACAGGGCCAACACTCCAACATATTGACACAGGTACCAACTTCCTTAACAAGACCCCTAAAGCTGAAGAAATAAAATCAAGAATGAGTAAGTGGGATGGTATCAAATTAAAAAGTTTCTGCACAGCAGCTAAGAGCATGAAGAAAAAATATATAGAATGGGAGAAAATCTTTACCAGCTGCTTCTCTGATAGGATTAATATCCAGAATATATAAAAGAATCAAAAAACTTAACAAACGACAAATAACCCAACTAGTAATAGTAAGTGGGCCAAATTGAAACCAAACCAAAACAAAACAAAAACTACATGGACATTTCTCAAAAGAAGAAACACAAATGGCTAACAAATATATGAAAAAATGTTTAATGTCCCTAGCAATCAGGGAAATGAAAATCAAAACTACACTGAGCTTTCTTCTCACTCCATTCAGTATAGCAATCATCAAGACTACAAATAGTAATAATAAATGCTGGTAAGAATGTGGGGGGAAAGGTGCATTCATACACTGTTGGTAGGACTGCAAATTTGTAAACCACTTTGAAAAGCAATATGGAGATTCCTCAAAAAAAAAAAATGGGAATGGAACCACCATATATGACCCACCCATCCCATTCCTTAGTATTTATCCAAAAGAACTAAAATTGGCATTCCATAGGGATACAGTCACATTAATAAATAGTAGTGTAATTCACAATAACCAAGTTATGGAATCAGCCCAGATGCCTATCAATAGATGAATGGATTAAGAAATAATGTGGCATTTATTCAGTCATAAAGAAGAAAATTATGACATTTGCTGGTAAATGGATGGCATATAAGACAAACCAGACTCAGAAAGGAAAGTCAAGGGTTAAACGTTTTCTCTCATTTGCAGAAGCTTGACCAAAATAGAGGGGAAAAAAGGTGTGGGGGGATCCCATGAAAATAGAATGGAAAGGAGTGGAGCAGAGGAAGGGAACTGGAAAAGAGAGCAAAGGTAGAATGAAATTGACCAAATTACACTACTTACATATATTAATTATTAATAGACTACAGTGAACTTCAGCTTAATGTACATTGTTAAATCACTAATTTAAAAAAACTATAAATAAATAGAAAGAAGACCAGTATAGTAGAGAAAGGGGAATAGAAGGAAGGTTGGGAGAGGAAGTACAAGGGACTGAAATAGAACAAATGCTTACATGATTATGTCAAAATGAACACCAATATAACGTATAACTACAATGCACTAATGAAATATTAAAAATAAATAGAAAATTTTAAGATTTTTTAAAAGCCAAAGGAGAAGTAGAGACCAGAAGATCCAGTGAGGTATAAGAATAATTATAGCAAGACAAGTTGAAGAAAGAAAACTCTAGAAAGCTAGGTACATGAGGTAGAGATATGGGTGACTGGATTTATGGAAGTACAGCAAGTTAGTACATGACTGGATTTAGTGATAATGAAAATACAGCAACTTTGTATGCTACCAGTATAAAATGTTAAAACCACCAAGAATTGTTCTGGACTTTTGCAGTTTTAAAATACACATCTGTTCTATTTTACAAACGTTTTAAAGAACTGAAAAAAACTTCACAGTCACATTATTAGACCGTGTTTAATTATATTCAACTTTCACTGGTTACATTATTCACCATACTTTCTTACATCCCTTTTTCTAATTTGTAGAATTTTTTTCAGATAGATGATGAGTAGGTGATATATTTTCTGAACCTTTGCAGCTACTAATTTTTCCTCATTTTAATTTAACATAAAAATTCAGCTGGATATAGAATAGATACAAAGAAACATTTTCCAACTTATTTCTGAGTTTATTCTGGAATGTGGAACTTTTTAGAAACATAACTTATACATAACCAGAAAATCACTATAATTAAATTGTGACCCCTGAGTGACAAAACAGTAAGAGAAAATAAATAATTACTATGTGACAAAAATTTTACAGAATTTTATCTAAGGAATAAACACAAATGCAAAGGAAATTTTATGATATCTTAATGTGATATCTTATTATTTTATATCAACAGGGATAATAGGTTATTTAATAAATGATACTGGAACTAGAAAAAAATAAAGTTCATCTCAAGGATGTCAAGGAGTGAAATATCATTTTTTACAACAAAAAAATTTGCAGTGGATTAGGATATAAATGTAAAAGCAAACACATACACACATAGAAGCATTAGCCATAAAAGTACTAAATGAAACAAATGACAAGCTAGTAACTGTTTTTTTAGTCTTAGCATGGGAAATACCTTTTAAAATATGACATAGAGCAGAAGCCACAAAAATTTTGACAAATTTAACATCAAAGAATTTAACAACAACAACAACAAATAGCTTTTCCTAAATCCTCAGCAATCCCGCCCCCCTCAAAAAATTCTTTCAATTCTTGGATTAGAAATTTACTTTTAGGCTTCTTTCATAGCAAAGGAAACTCAAGAACATGAAGAGAGAGACTACAGAATCTTTGCTACCTGCATCTCAGATATAGCATTAATTGCAAGGACATACAAAGAACTCAAAAAACTTAATTCAAAAAAATAATAATTAATAAATGGGCAAATAACCTATAATTAATTATTTATTAATAATCAATAATTTATTAATAACCAATTAATGATATTTAATTGATACAATTATATTAATTATGATTAATGTAGTAATTAATATGATTATTTATAATTATTAATTATTAATAATTAATAAATGGGCAAATTAATAATGCCCAATTAATAAATGGGCAAAGGAACTAAAAAGATGTTTCACAGAAGAAATAAGAAATAAGAATGGTCAACAAATATACAAAAAACATCTCTAGCAATTAAAGAAATGAAAATTAAAACTACACTGAGAGCTGGGGTTGTGGCTCAGTGGTAAAGCGCTTGCCTAGCATGTGTAAGACACTGGGTTCAATTCTGAGCACCACATATAAATAAATGAATAAAAATAGAGGTCCATCAACAACTAAAAATAACTTTTAAAAAAACTACTCTGAGATTTCATCTCATTCCAGTCAGAATGGCAATTATCAAGAACAGAAGTAACAATAAATGTTGGTGAGGAGTCGGAGGGGAAAGGTATACTTATATATTGCTGGTGCAGCCACTCTGAAAAGCAGTACAGAGATTCCTCAAAAACCTGGGAATGGAACCACTGTTTGACCCTTGGTTTATATTCAAAGGACTTTAAACCAGCACACTGCAGTGACGCAACCAAATCAATGGTTTTTTTTGTTTTTTTTTAAATTTTTTATTTTTTATTGGTTGTTCACAACATTACAAAGCTCTTGACATATCATATTTCATACATTAGATTGAAGTGGGTTATGAACTCCCAATTTTACCCCAAATGCAGATTGCAGAATCACATAGGTTACACATCCACAATTTTACATAATGCCCAATTAGTAATTGTTGTATTCTGCTACCTTTCCTATCCCCTACTATCCCCCCTCACAACAGCTAAGCTATGGAACCAACTTAGGCACCCTTCAACAGATGAACAGATAAAGAAAATGTGGTATATACACACAATGGAATATTACTTAGCTATAAAAAAGAATGACTTTAGGACTTTTGCTGGTAAATGGATGGATGTGGAGACTACCCTGCCGAGTGAAATAAATCAATCACAAAAAACCAAAGGCTGAATTTTCTCTCTGATATGTGGATGCTAACACACAACAAGGGTGTGGGGAAGAACAGAAATTCAGTGTATTGGACAAAGAGGAATGAAGAGATGTGACGGGGAGAGGGAAAAGGAAAGACAGTAGAACGAATCAGACATAACTTTCCTATGTTCGTATATGAATACACCACCAGTGAAACTCCACATCATTACAACCACAGGAATGGGATCCTAATTAGAATAAACTATACCCCATGTATGTATAATATGCCAAAATACACTCTACTGACGTGTATCTGAAAAGAACAAATTTTTAAAAATTATAATAGAAAAATATATTTTACTTTTAGTAGTTCATACTATAGTCACAGACTATGTATATATATAAAGGTTAGATATTACGGTTTTTAAGAGCAAAAAATAGAAACAAGCATAAATGTCTATCGATAGAGAAGTGGTTATGCATGTATAGTATGTTCTTTGCAAATATGTACATGCATATATGTACACATCTTTACACATGCTTCATTAAACATAGAACACTTTTAAAAGGTTACATGAGGGACATAAATGTGAATAGTCATCTCTAGGGAGACTAGCTAGGAGACAGGGAAACAAACAAGAAGTAGAAGGAACACTTTCTCTTTCTGATTTATCTTTCAAAATATGTGGATACTGTTCTAAATGCACATATATTAACTATTTGATATAAAAATTATTTTTTAAATGTGTCTAAGAGAACACACAAAGAGAAGAGAATCAACATTTATTAATGTCCACTATGTACCATACATTGTGTTAGACAAGCTGAATATCATCCAATAAATAGTTATATTACTGGACTCAAATGCCAGTGTTTATGGCTATAGACATGGTTGGAAATATGTTCTTAAAAATTAAAATTTGAAGTAGAACTTTGGGGGCAAATGAATGATAGCACATTTGTTTAGAACTCATTAAATTAATAAAGTTGGGAGAAAACAAGTAAATGTAACAATGAATGCAACAATTTGACAACTTCATTCTTCCAACTCCAAATTAAATAAAAAGTAGTAAATGAATAGTTTCAGAAGGCCCTCCCTAAGTAGGAAGGCCAAGTGTACAGACCACATGAAAAATGACAAGTGTCAGCTGGGCACCTAAAAGAAGAACCACTTGGTAAGATCATCTTGTCTTCTGTCAACTAGTACAAAGAAATGCAAATCTGCTCATTCTGGGGAAAAAAAAAAAAAAGACAGAGAGAGGCCAGAATCTAAGGAGCATTTCCCTATGAACTGGATGTGACTCCAAGACCCTTAACATTCAGCGAAATTGTTCTAAGAAAATACATATTACCTGAGGCCTTCTACTTGATTACCACCACAGTTTCTATCCCCTTACCCTCATTACTTCCCTGAAGTTGCTCAAGGAATGAAAAAAGACATGACTCTTTAACACTTACACCCAACTGTCAGCTCAAGTTCTATTTCCACTTATTAGAAAGGTAAATCAAGGAGAATTCACCTACGCTATTCTTGAGCACATACCAAATCTACATAAAATTACCTAAAGGGTAAACTATATGGAAAAGATTCCAACCTATGCATAGACAGTGGGTGGAAGAGGAAAAGAAGACTATCATTATAGAAGAATAATTACTCCAGGAAACAGGAAACAAAAATAAAAAACATTTTAGATAAACCTTCCATATACACATTTGAATGTACTTGCAAAAAGAAATACTAGAAGGATAAACTGAAAAGTAATTGTTGGGAAGGAGGAAACAGGATGAATGAAACAGAAGGAACTCAGACTTTCCTGAATATACCTTGTTACACAGCTTCAACTTGGAAATTATGCAAATGTTTTAAACATTCAAAGAATAAAATCAAAACTAAAAGAAGTAGTCTTGAAATATCTAATATAAAACATAACAAATTAATTAGATATCAAATAGATGAAATAAACAGAAGGAAAAAATATTTTAAGTGCCTTTAGGACTTTACTGTGAATGTATATTCTTAGTGGAATATACTTTTAGGCAAAGCAGTCTTAATTTATCAATCAGTAGCTTTATTAACATTATTATCTTGAGATTACACTTTTATATAAACACATATATAAGATAAAATAACTATATTATAAAAATTGTTCACTATAAATAAAATAAAAATTCTATGATATTAAATTCAAAGTAAAAATATCAGCTTCAATTCATACAGTTTTGAATATTTTAAATATTCCCCAAATAATGACAAATGTTTGAGGTGATGGATACAGATATGATCATTATACATGTGTACTAAAATATCAAACTACACCTGAGAAGTATGAAAATTACTTTGTGTATTTTTTTAATTTAAATATACTTTTAAAATGTAAAGGCTATTTTCCTGATTCTGTCCATGAAAAAGTCCTTGTACCACAGATGACCCGGTAACTCTCTTTAGAGAAATGGCTGATTACATGACTGGGGGGATCAGTTTGGAAAAACTTGTACCAGAAGCAAGCCTAAAAGGGTTCCCAATGTCACTCTGCTAAAATAGCAGATCTAGGATTAAAACGCATGGAGTATGGCTCCAGAATTCGTGTTCTTAACTACTAAACTGCCTCTTTTAAACAAGAGAAGTTAAATTAAAAGGAGGAAAGAAGATGAAAACCAGAGACCAGAATAGAAGAAAAATATCTTCTGTACTTAAAAGCATTTTTTGACAGTTGATTCTTTTCTCCTTTATACACTGTTTGGTTTTCACATTTTCCTCCTGCCTGTTCTCACCTTCTCAGACTTTCTTATTTGTTTTCCTTCTCCCACACTTCCTAATACTGAAGGACCCCAGGAATTCAGATCTAGGTATTCTTCCTTTCTTTGTCCATACTACACCAACTGCCTTGATTATTCCACCTAGTCTCAAAACTTAAATAACTCATATTAAAAAAAAATCACGAAGTTCTATCTCTAGCCATCTCTCTTGAATTCCAGAATGTTATATCCAGCAGCCAGCTCAGCTGACATCTCCATTTGGATATGTCAATATCTCAAACTCCAAAAGTGCTAACTTGATCTCCAAAAGCCCTTTCTCTATTCACACATTCACTCCTTCAGGAAATCCTATTGATTTACCTTAAAATAAATATATCTAGAATCCAGCCACTCTCATCAACCCTACTGCTACTATCCTAATCCCAAACACCTGAATTATTGCATTTGCCTCCACAGGTCATCCTGTTTCTAACCTTGCCTCTCACCATTTTCTTCTCCTCAGTGTATTATAAACATAGAAGACAGACTATTTCTTTTAAAATATATGTGATATCAAGACATTCTTTTGTTAAAAAGATTCCTGCATCAGATCCCTGTGTTAATCATGATAAAACCATAGTCCTTATAATGGCCACTAAGGCTGCTCATCAAAATGTGGCCCCTTAAGCTGGGCATCCTGGCACATACCTGTAGTCTCAACTTCTCAGGAGGCTGAGGCGACAGGATTCCTTGAGCCCAGGAGTTTGAGGCCAGCCTGGGTAAACATAGTGAGACCTCATCTCAAAACAAAACAACAATAACAGAAATATCTGACACAACTACTTCTCTGACCTCATTTACTACCATATCTCTTCTCACTTTGCTCCAGTCAAACTAACCTCACAGGCATCCTTCAGGCAGGTCTGGCACGTTCATAACAGCTCTAGCTGTTCCCTCTGCCTGGAAGGTTCTACTCTCATATAATCTGTCAGTCCAGCTCCCTCAGCTCTTTCAATTTTTTTCCTAAATCTCATTTTCACAGTGAGTCTTACTCTGACCTAATGCCACTTTCTCTTCAGGCCCACTCTATCTATCTACCTACCTTTAGTTTTCTCCTTCCCACACCCTCCTAAAGATGTAGATATTTCTCTTTTCATTTAATATTGTATTCAAAATGCCTGAGAAAGTGCAAATATCAAAAGCACTAGAAAGGCTTAAAGAAAATAATTTAACAAAGCTAAGCTTATCTATCGTATAACTGAGCACTAACCTAATTTTAAAACAAAAAATGAGGTGTACCTAAATTCAACCACATGCTACCTATCTGTTAAGAGACTCATCTAAAACAAATAGAATTTTTAAAAAAGTTAAAAGTAACAGAATATATGAAAACATGCCACATAACTAAAAATGGATAAAAAGCAGGGATCATGTAGTAATTAAGAAGATAAATTTTAAGGACAGATCTAGGATCAATAGTACCTATGCCACTTGGCTATGTGACCTTTGGAAAGGTATCTCTCTGAGCCTTCATTTACTCATCTATAAAATGGTGACAATGACCTACAATGTGAAAGGGTTTTTAATGACAACTATATGAAAGAAAACATTTAACACAATGCCTGGCACATGCTCAATCCCAGAACCCAATGTAATTTTTGTCCTTATCATATTCTACAATTGAGCGAATAAATGCCTTTCAATATTTCTCATATCAGAAACACAGTACTAATCAGAGTTGTTTCATACTAGGGAGAAAAAAAACAAAGCAGCAATTCTATTTTTTACATATTTGTGCAGGTTTCTAAAGAAACCTAAAGAAGACTTTAATATAATAAATGTTTACCACATAACTGGTAGCTAATCCTAACTATGTTTCTCCTCTCTGAGGCAAAATACACATACTTATTATACACTATCAGAAGTTTCTTAAGTGTTCACTCTATGTCCAGTAACTCTACTTGTAAGAATTTAGCACACAAATAAACCCCTGCACACATAAATATAAAATGACATATGTAAAAGTCAGACGATTCACTGCAACAAAATATTTACAACAAAAGGCCAAAAACATTCTAAATAGCCATCAGTAAGAAATGTGATTAAATATACCCACACAGTAGAATACTAAGCCTATCTTTAAAAATAAGATCTTTACATAGAGATATGGAATAATCTCTAAAATCTACTTTTAAAATAAAAAATATCAAGGGAATAAAAAGTATCATATATTGCCATTTGTGTAAAGAGGATCAACATTTGCTTGTAAAGTTGTTCCTTAGTATCTATGGGAGAAATATTTGAGGAACCCCCATGAAGATCAAAATCTGTGGATGCTCAATCCCATTCTATGAAATGGTACAGTATTTGCATATAACCTATATGCACTTCCGTATACTTTAAATCATTTATAAATTATTTATAATACCCATATAATGTAAAATACTATGTAAATAGCTGTACCATTGTTTAAGGAATAATAAGGAGGAAAAAGTCTGTATCTGTTCAGTATAGATGCATTTTTTTCCCTAGAGTTCTCAATACATAGTTTGTTAAATCTGAGAATGCAGAACCCACACAGATACAGAGGACCAATTATATATGAATAAAATATTTTTCCTAACAACTCTAGGCTGGGAAGAAAATTTACTGAATATTCTTTTGAATTTTTAAAATTTTCACTTATTTGCATGTATTATCTATCATCAAGTTTATTTAAACAAAATATAAGATTATTAAGTAGCTAGTTCCTATCTACTAAGTAGTTACTTTCTAGGCAAATTAATTATTATGTCTCAATTCATTCATCAAATGCTAACTGAACATTTACTATGTACTGTCATTTTATCTTCAATTTCATTTCCCTACTTGATTAATGTGGCTGTTATTAGGGATCTACATGCCTATTCAAATACCATTTATTGAGCCTGGCAAGTACAGTGTATTTTCTTTACATCAACTCACATTACCTCCTTCTTAAAATAAAAATAAATAAATAAACAGCGATAGCAATGGTTTGCTTTCAGTAAACTGCTTGACCTATAACAGTTTCAAGCACAAATATCTTTTGGCCATACATGGAAACCCAAACTAGAAAATTTTAGTGGTTAAAGTTATGGTGAAATGGTATGACTCATTCTAGTATTAAGAAATCCCTCAAGATTAGATAGCATGTCTCATCTAGCTGTTCCTTCCCCATTTGGTCCTAATTCCCACATGAGCAAAATACATTGGAAATTACATTAATCTCTAAAAATAGAAATAATGTTACTACCAGCCCAAAAATAATAATAGCTATTATTTACTTAATATTGACAATGTCTTTTGTATTTAGTACCTTTTAAGACATGATTTTATTAATCCTCTTTGTAAACCTGACAAATTGAAAATATTATCCCATTTAAACATGAGCTATGAGCAGTCAACAAACAAGCAGTCAAAAATATACTTACTAAATGACAGTCCCAGGAGTCAAACTTAGATCTGTCTTATTTTAAAGCCTCTGCTCTTCAATAGAATGCTAAGCTACCTCCCTAAACCTTTTTCCTAACACAATATTAATAATCTCTAAACCAAAAGTTGTTGTTTAGGACTCAAAGCTTTGAGAGCTGTGTGTCTACAGAGAACTCATGTCCTTGTCAACTCTCATTCATAGGTAAGCTTTGCAGCGCAGGCTCTGCCCTCATTACCAGAGGTGTACAGTTGTTCAGTCTTGCCAATAACTAAAAACAACATGGTTAAAGGAAGAGATCAAAGATCTGATGAGAGTTCTTAAGGACAAAGAAAAACCTCATTGGTATCTCCCACTGGCCATGATGCCACTGGTAGTTAGTTTCCTCTACCTGAGTTTACAGCCAGAACATTTGGTCTAGGGAAGCTTTGCTTCCTTCCTACTCCCAGATACACTTTGTTGCCCCAAATTTACCCTTTTTAGTAGATACAGAACTAGGAGCTCACTAGGGGGTGCAGAATAGTGTGAACCCTCACAAAATAGTGCCAAGTGCAAGCACACACTCACACGTCAGCGTTTCCTTCTGTTCCTCCAGAACAATGAGGACAATGTCAACAAATAGAGATTATAGACCACTTTACCAAAGCAAATGTTAAAGTGGATTTTACCACTGGGACACTGGTAGCTTTCCAAAAGACCTCAACATTATAAGCATCATCTGAAATAGACTATTAGCTGATCAAAGAAATTTACAGGCTCAAGTGATGGTTGTTGCTAAGAAAACAGAACCATTATAGCTTAAATATTCAATGAGAAAGGAATGGGGAAAAAATCTGATGACTATAAATGCAGATATTTTAAAATGCAGATATTTTCCTCTTAAGTTTTACTCATTTTTCATATCTACTATTCTATTCTTAATGAAAGAGCTATTGCAAATAATGTCTTACTGAAATAAAAGAGCAGAATGGCACTCTTTGGGAAGTTTATATCATTCTGCATAAAATAAATAGCTTTGAATTGTCTTAAATTACAGTATAAGCAGGTTTTTCCTGCCTTACCAAAACAGAATGGAAAAAAAAGAGAGAAAATGTAATCTTCTAATGAATAGAATGAGAATAAAAAGAATAAAGTGGAAATCATATTGAAGAATATCATCGTTAGTGTTTGACTAAACTGCTTTAAAGACAAAAAACATAGTATTGTTTCAGGAATAAGATAGAGCTCCTAAACTTCAACATTACTAGTTTAACAAATTCTGAGAACTTTGCTGAAGGAGTAAACATGGTTTTAAGAGATGGTCCAAAACATTAAAGGTTAGTGAAAGGGAAACTAAGCATTTCCATCTGATATGGTAATTAATAAGATAAATAACACAGGGTACCATTTTTTTTCTTTTAGAGTTGTTTTCCAACATCAGTTATTCTTAAAAGCTACCTGAGCTACTCAGTTGATCTTCTTTTATAAATCTGTACCTATAACAGTTTCAAGCACAAATATCTTTGGGCATACATGGAAACATGGCCATAAGGGTTCTATTTAAATAACATAAATAGGAAACAGTTTATATACATGTCTGGGTTTTTGCCTTTTTATCAGTTATCACTATAATCAAATAATTAATTGTGTACCTCCAGAGAGCACAAAAAGTACTGGCTTAATCATCTCAGACCAACCAAAATACCTTTGTACAAGTTGCATGGCCTCCAAAAGGTTCTCATGTCTGGAATGAACAACTGGACATCCAAACGCATTTGGACCTACGACTGGGCTTCAATGCAGCATCTTATAATTACAGAATACACACAGCCTTTATTTAGTTAATAAACTTCAATCCAAGCCACAAAAAAAATCATAGGCCAAACACATATAAAAACTCAATTATTTGTATTAAATGAAGAGCACAGAGAACAGAGAGAAATGCAATCTACAGGCTGTTTAAAAGCCATTTAATGCAATGGTTTCTACACAGACACTCACTCACTAAACTAATGTTTTTAATGAATAAGCACATAATCCATTTTAACTTGGCAACCCTTCTGTTTTCCACTGCTGTCCTCTAATAGAAGTGCTGATTTACAATGAAATGCTCAAAAGGAAAATTGCAAGAAGAAGAAGGAAGCTCTCTGAGTATAAACAGGATTATCCACTTTTTAAAGCAAAAAAAACAAAACAAAAAAAAATGGCTGAGTTCAAATAAAATATTTCCATTAAAGTATGTTTTGGTTTTCATTTCCACAAACAGCACAATCATTAAGAAAAATGAGTCTGAATAGGCCACGCAGTTTGAATTTTGGCACTGAAACTTATCAGCAGTATGACCCTGGATAAGTTATTTAACCTGGGCAATTCCAGGTTACCACAGGTAGAAAAAATAGACAATAATACCCATTTCAAAGAGTTTATGCTAAGTTCTCACCCAAATGCACATATGGACCTTCTCTGACGATCACTTCTAAAGGAGACTCACACCAATTTCTCTTTATCCTTTAACTTTTCTTTATTTTCCTCACATAGCTAACTATTATCTAAAATTATATGGGGGGGCACTTGTTTTCATCTGACTTCCCCTATAAAAATGTCTGTCTTATTAACTCTGTATTACTGATGCCTAGGAACAGTGCCCAATACATACAAGTAGGAGCTCTTATATTTGTTGAGTAATTTGTAATATAGTAAGGGGTACTTTGTATCCATTCAATAGATGTTGGCCATTATTCAGGTAATTAGTATCTTGGGATTTTCTTTTATCTCTAAATAATTTCTTTCATTGTCTTTGCAGGTTTTATTTACCATTCACAAGCATCAAGAATCATACTAATTTACTACTTGAAAGAATTTTCCTTCCAGGGTTAAGAGCTGCCATTTTAAGACCATGGACCAGTTTTGCTATTAAGCTATTCTTTCGACGAAATTATGTTAATAGTTTATGATAAGTCTTTCCCCTACTTATTTGACAAACAGAAAGTTGGCAATGTCAACCCAAAGATTTTTGGTTTTGTTATTATTTTTTACAAACCTTATCAATTCATGAAATTCTGAAATCAAGAACATCTAGAAGAAAAAAAAAAAAAAAAGAATACAATTAACAGCTGCCTAGCCAAACTCCAAATACAGAATACTTGACCTTTTATTCATTAACACATTATTCCTTCATTTATTCAAGCCCAGTTTTCATTAACCCACAAGTCCAGCAGATCTTAATTACAACCCAGATAATGTTAACAAAACTTTTCTGACCATGTGTTTGAAAATGGTAAGGACTTTCTGAGAAGTGCTTAAATCTTGTCATGCCATGCTGGAAACACAATTTTATATATGCTTGGCTATGTCCTTTTTAACTTTTAACTTAACATATGACCCTCTAAATAAATTGTGTCATAGAGAAGCTGAGAACATTTAACTTGGTTGTGCTTAACTCATTATCTGCAATGTCTTACACTGAGATATGCAAAGCTTTTTTCATCCTCAAAATCTTCAATTCATTGTCCATTCCCACTTGTCCCTGTCATATCCTCACCTATTTCCTTACCAAGGTTATATGTATGCTCCAGTTCTTTACTATAACCACTCCCTCACAAGTCCCCCTTATTCCTCTCCTGCTTTCCACTCTCTCTTCCAAGTTTGCTTGGCAACTCCCCACCGTTCTGAAACCCAACCACTTCTCTTCCCGAACAACCCCTATACTTTACACCTGAAAGCTCAACACTATGAGAGATATGTTCAACAAGATTACCTGACTTCACTTAAATTTGTGGGAATTTATCCCAAATGACAACCCAACACCACCTGATAATCCTCTGTACTTGAAATATATTCACTTACCCTTCTCTAAAATTCCCATTACCTACTGACTCCTATCCCCCCTTACATCCCAATTTGCCAACTGTTACGGTTTAAATATGAGGTGTCCCCTGAAAGCTCATGTGAGACAATTGCAAGAAAGTTTGGAGGAGAAATAATTGGATTATAGTCTTAGCCTAATCAGTTAGTTAATCCCTGATGGGATTAACTGGAGTGACAGGGTGTGGCTGGAGGGGGTGGGAATTGGGGGCGTGGCTTTGGGTATATATTTGCATCTGGAGAGTGGAGTTTCTCTCTCCACTTCCTAATGTGAGCTGCACCCTCTGCCACACTCTCCTGCCATGATGTTCTGTCTCACCTGGACACCTGAGGATTGGAGCCGGCCTTCTATGGACTAAAACCTCTGAAACCTTGAGCCCTCAAATATATTTTTCCTCCTTACAGTTGTTCTGGTCAGATCCTTTAGTCACAGCAACAAAAAACGAAAAAGCTGACTAAAACACCAACCACAGGTCATCAACCTCAATACAGCATACACACATCTCCAAATTCTCTGCCTCCATAAAATGCTCCTGCTGTTACCAAAACCTGGAGTGTGGTAATGGCAGATGCCAAGAGAATAAGGAAACAGAGGTCATCTGTGTCTTCTCTGTTGCATTTATCAATAAAGAGGTAGCTGGTGACCTTGACAAGACTGTCCCACTGGAATCTTGGAGACCAACCTGGCTGAAGTGGATTGAAGCTGAGAAGCAATGACAACTATAAAAATATCTTTTAAGAATGTTTTTGACATAGGTAAACAGAGAAAAAGACTCTAAGCTAGGAAGGGACATGTGGTTACAGGAAAATTTTCTCTTTTAATATAAAATATAGAATATGTTTATGTGCTAATGGTTGAAGTCTGTTTGTGAGGGAGTAATTGATTCAGGTAAACAAAAGCCCTTGACAAGTTAAGACTGAGTAGGATCTGTAGCATGGGAAGTGGTAACAAAGCATTACTGAATAGATAAACTCAATTATTCTAAATATATGTATAATTCAAATATACATAGATCTATCTATGCAGAGAATTTGAGCTATTTTTTAGGAGGATGGGTATACTATGTTCTGATTCACTTCATTTATCAAAACTACTTTGAACATGGTCCAAAATTTAGAGAGAAAAAAATCCTATGTTATCTAAACAAAAATTCTGTAACTTCCTTACATGAACAGTTATCAAAATCCATCTCCTTCTAAATGCACATTAATATTTGGATAATATCTTTATTAATATTTCAGGATGCTGTGTTGTGCAGTGTCAGGGCACATCTGTCACATTCTTTTTTAAAAATATTTTTTAGTTGTTGACAGACATTTATTTGTTTATATGTGGTGCTGAGAATTAAACCCAATATCTCACACATGCTAGGTAAGTGCTCTACCACTGAGTTACAACCCCAGCCCACACACGTGTCACATTCTAATTCATGTGGATGGTGTCCCCAGACTTTCACACAGCCTATGCAGCCCTCAGTGGCCCTGACCTCCATTATTTCACATGGATAATTAAACTGAGGCAATAACTAATGTGACTATATAAGCAATACAGATCAGCTTGAAAAGTTAAAATTACCCATAAAACACTGTAACTAATATGAGTGGCAAGAACTTCTTTGAACTGTGGTAGTCTTCTACTGTCAATTTAGCTAAGCTGCAACTATGTTTCCCCAAATTTCCTTTCCTCCATGGTTCTGTTATGATTTGTCCACAGTGAAATGTGTGTAAGACTTAGAAGACAAATGTTATTTTCTAAGTCTAGGTCAGGTACTTTTGCAGTTCACACTGTGATCTAAATAAAACTATAGACTCACAGCCCCTCAAACAACTCCCATAGTTGAAGAACTTCAAGACCAGAACCCCTTGAATGAAGGAGAGACCACTACTATATACACCAAAATGCAAACTGTAAATCTTCCTCTTAGCTTTCCCTAAGGGAACTTCAACAATTTACTAGCGTGATTAGTCTCTGAGATGTAGACAGAATCCAAACTGTCTCTAATCTAACGGCAATTCCTTGAAACCCAAAACACCATTGTGTTTTACCAGTTAGAGCAGAAGCTTATGGAAATCAGATGATCGATAAACTTTTAGATCAGGTGAAGTTCACAGAGGAACCAGTGGGTTCTCAAACCCATCTTTGTGGTTACTTCTCCAGTTCTGGAATTCACAACTGAAATACACATACTGAGCACCCGCCAGAACCCACACAATCATTCTCTGACTTGTGAATTAAGCACTGTTATACTAAGAAAGGGCAGGTGGAAACCATTAGAACTCCTTGGGCTTATCAAAATAGTAAGCCAAAAGAACTACTACTTCCTGGAGAGACTGTAAAGATTATTGCCACAAATAATGTAAAAGATGCAGAAATGATAATCCTCACCGCACCTCCATTCAAGTCACCTATTTAGTTGATGCAGAAGACAGATAAATCTTAAATAATGAAAATATGTTATCTAAACTTAATTAGTTGGTAATTGCAATTATAGCTGCTATTCTAGATTTTTTACTGGATCAAACAGACATACCCCCTGGCACCGAATATGTAGCTATTGACCTATTAAACACTCCTTTCCCGGTATATTTGTTAGTAAAGAATACTGAAGCAGTTTGCTGCTTCACTATCCTACCTCAGGGCTGTTTCATATCTCAAGCCTTATGTTGTCCAGGGTTACCCAACCTTGGCACTGTAAACATTTTGAGCCAGGTTATTCTTTTTGGTAGGAAACTGTCCTGTACATTATACAATGTTTAACAGCATCTATGGCTTCTACTTACTAGGTGGCAATAACTCCCCAATCCCCATTTGTAAATAAACAAAAATGTCTCTAAACATTGGCAAATGTTCCCTGGGAGGCAAAACTTCCCCTGATTGAGAACCAGTGATCTAGTTCACAGGGATTTTCATCACTTTTCTTTTCACAAAACATCAAAGTGGTCCATTATGTTGATGATATGCTGACTGGACCCGGTTAACAGGAAGTAACAACTACAATAGACACCTTGATAGACACAAGCATCTACAGAGTGGGAAATTCATCCCACAAAAACTCAGGGGCTTGTCTCCTCAGTGAAATTCATAAGAGTTTAATGGTGTAACCCCTGTCAAAACATCTCTTCCCAGGATAAAAAACAAGTTGCTACATTTGGGCTCTTTTAACCATAAGAAGCACCATGTATACTGATTTTGAAGGCAATACAGACTTTATTACCCTTACAGATCAGCCAAAAGCTTGCCACTTTTGAATGGGGACCAGAACAAGAGGGTTCTGCAACAGACCTAGGCTGTCATGGAAAGAGCTCTGCCACTTGAACCCAGAAATCTTGTGTAAGTGCTTCAAGTAAATACCTGTGGCAGACAGAAATCCAGCTTTGAGCCTTTGACAGTCCCCTAGAGTAAATTACAGCACAGACCTTATGAGTTTTGGAGCAAAGGTATGCCTTATTTTGTCCTCTTTGGGACAGGTGTTGGACATAATCCCCACCCCCACCTCCCAAAAATAATAATTCTGAGTGCCATAATCCAAATGTTGACATTCCAAAATAATACAATCCCTGTATTCTCAACATATCAGATCAAAAACTCAGCAATAAAATTCTGAAAAAAAATAATTTTAAAAAATTTTAAGACATTTACTTACATTATAAAAGGATTTATTTAAGAAACATTTAAAAACCATAGACCACTTTATATAATAGATAATAACATACATATTTTTGCAAGCATAAACACTCTAGTACACTAATGACAATTACACAAATCTAAGTTATAAGTAGATGAACCATATTCATAAAGAAATAGGCCAAAAAGCAAAACATATAAAACACATATCACTATGATTGGTAATTAGGTACATCCAACTTTATAATTATAATCATTTGAAATACTGTGACAGACAGCCTATGTCTTTTAGTAAGATTGATGCAAAACTGTGATAGTTTATCACTGCACATACAGTTGCCCAAAGAGTTCAGTTATCAAGAAATGCAAATGTACAAAAAGAACACCTCTTGATTTACTGAGGAAATTTCAGCATTTTTAATACATGCACAATGTTTGCTACATACATACAAAAAAAACAACATTGTGATTATGTACTTTCAAAAAGTCAAATTTGTAAAAAATATACAAAACAAATCAGAACTCTATAAACTACAAAGTCTTGACATAATTTGAATGACCATTATTGGAAATAATACTAAGATAAAATATACAGAAGCGCAAACTGCTATATAACAACAACAACAATAATAATAATTTAGGGTAATAGAAAAAACTACAAAAATAAAAATGAAAAAGAAAACAAAAAAAAACCTAAAAAGAAAAATTGACATATATAGAAAAGCATATTACAGGAATGGATTAGGGGCAATTACATGGAGGAATTCTATAAGTTGTCTGGTTTTCACAATCATTAACTATATTTTAAACTCTTGCATTAAATGAATAATGGGTTTTGTTTTGTTTTGTTTCCAATTTAGGGCATGGCCTCTCCTCTAAAACTACATTCACAATCACTTTCTACATGGCACTGTTCTTTTGAAATTGTTCTGTGATTTCACATATAAGGATGTGAGCACTCCCCATTAACATTTCCCATCTTAAGTGCCATCCTTCTGTGATGTTTTAGGTATTAGAAAATCCATTCCACATGCATTCATATACAGACCACAAATTTGGCAGAAACTATACTAGCAATGAAACAACACTTACTGTGTGTCTTATTATCCCACACTACACATCATTTTCTCACTAGTCAGTAACGCTGTAAACAAGGCTTCTTCAAGGCACATGCGGCTTTAACTAGAGTCATAAAAGCTCCTGAGATTACGTTAGTTGCAAGGAATGCTAATGCAGATAAATATGGAACTGGTTTTCTAGGTATTCATTCCACCTAACATGATGCAACTATCCTGTATACAACCCAAAATAAACAAATTTCCCCAGAATTTGGCTTTCTACCGCTATTTTATATCTCTTTTTTTTTTCTTCAACAGAAATTGCAGTTTTAGGGATTTCAACTTTCAGAATCTTACAGTCAGAATTTTAATTTTCAGGATTGTTATTTGGGAGACTTTAGACTTTAGGGATTTCCACAATCAGGATTATGGCATTTGGAATTGTGTCTTTCAGGATTACAATTGGTATTGTTGCTGGATTGCCACTGGTCAGGATAGACACTGAACAGTTGGCTATAGGCCACCAAGTTACCCTTCAGCATAAGATTCCCATTATGACCTAGGTGTCAGACTCATTAAGTCAAAAAGCTAGGCACACACAGCTAACATTCTACTACCAAATGGAAGTGGTATATATTTTAGATAAGGCTTAAGCAGGTCCTAAAGGCACAACTCATGCTCTTGCTATACTGTTACATTCCTTATTCTTTCAAAATCCATACCAAAAGCCTCATGGGAATTTCCCTATGACCAGATGATGAAGGAAGAAAAAAATCCAAGCCTTGTTTACAGTTGGTTTTGCACAATATGCTGCTACCACACAAAAATGAACAGTTGGGACATTACAGCCACATACTGGGGTGGCACTGGAGGAAGAGTGGTGAAGACAAAATTCCCCAGAGAGGAGAATTTAAGAGCAGTGTGCACTTAGTTGTTTGCTTAGAAACAGAAAGAATGTCTAGTATGGATCTATAGACATTCAGAAACTGGTATTAATGACTTGGCTAAATGATCAAGGACTCAGAAGGTTAAAATGATTTGAAAATTAATGACAAAAAAAAAGAAGAATGTGAATAAATCTCTCTGAACAAGCACAGCACATGGAGATAGTTGTGTCCCTCTGAATTGGTACTCAAAAAAGATGATTAATATTTATGTTATCAGTCAGCCTCCCTTTAGCCACACATCCTTGCCAATGGCCTCATGAACAAAGTAGCGACATTAGCAGGAATAAAGGTTATATGTGGGCCTAGTAACATGGACTAATATTCACCAAGTTAATCTGCCAACTTCACAGGATATTTATTTCCCAAAATGGTACCACTCCTATGGAGTTACAGGGTAGGCTGTCAGCCAGTTACTTGGTGTCAGGATGATTATACTAGACTGCTTCCATATTAGAAAGGACAGTGCTTTATCTAGTCTCATTGTTTTTTTCCTCACTGGAATAGATGCTTACTAAAGATATGAAATTTGCCTTCTCTGTCCACAGTCCCTATTTCAAAACCTCCACTGGTAGACTTACAGAATGAATGTTTACCATTAAGGTATTTTTCACCATGACAGTATTCCACACAACATTGCTTCCAAGCAAGAAACTCATTTCATAGCAAACAGCATGATAATGGGCTCATGCTTGAAGAATTCACCAGTTTTATGAGATTTTCCAGAATTTTGAAGCAGCTGCCTTGATAAAATACTGGAATAGCCTTTTGAAGACTGTTACAATGCCAACTGAGTGAAAACTTTGCAGTGTAACATCTTCCAGGATGCAATATGTGCTCGAAATCAATAACTAATATATGGTTCCATTTCTCTCATAGCCAGGATTCACAAATCCAGGGAGGAAAAAAAAAAAAGAGAAATGGGAGCATCACCCTTCACCATTATCCGCAGACACCCACTAGTGAAATTTTTTTTCTAGACCCTGCAACTCTGGGTTTTGCCGCTTCTAGAAATCTTAGTAACTAGGGAGAAGATGCTTCTACCAGGTGTCATAGTAATGGTCCATTAAACTGCAAGTTGAGATTTCTTTATGGCAGTGAATCAATAGGCAAAGAAGGACATTATCATTCTGGTGGGGGTGACTGATCCTGACTATCAAAGGAAAACTGGGTTGCTATTACATATGACTATGAAAAGTATATCTAAAATGCAGGCACTCTCCTCTGGGGCACCTCTTCCTACTCTCACGTCCTGAGAAAAGTCAATGGAAAAATTATACTAACTCAATAGAGACAAGACTTCTGATGGCCCAGACTCTTCAAGCATGAAGGTTTAGGTTACTTCACCAGGCAAGGAACTATAATCAGCTGAAGTGTTTCTGAGGGCAGAGAGAACGCGAAATTATTAGAAGAAAGTAATTATAAATACTATCTACAACCACCTGACCAAGTGAAGGAATAAGGACTATTACTACTTAAGAGTATTTATCCTTATTTTGGTATGAATACGCTTGGATACATATTAGCCAATTCTTTTATTTTTATTCCCCTTTCCATTGCCATCATTCAATATTAAATTGTTAAAATTAAATTTTTAAGTTAATGTTGAAGTTACAGGGTATAAAAAAGTGAAATATGACTGAGAAGATAAATGAGCATCACCTAAAGACTGATAAAAGGACTTCATATCTTCTTTTGAAGAATTAAAACATTTTTTATGTATCTAGGATAGCTGCATCATATTTGGCAAGATAATTTTGTTAATATCTTTATTTGTTAAAGTTAAGTATGGTTAAGAGAGGTGTAGCCACATCACAAACTTAAAAGACATGGCCAAACTGGAAACGGGATGGACTGTGATAATTTCTAGTGTGATGATTCAGCCAAGCTGGAACTGCTTCCCAGAATTCCCTTCTCCCTGAGGTCTTGAGTTATAACTAGGCACAAGAGAAATTTGCACAAGATTTGGAAGGCAGATATATGAAAACAGCAGCCATTTATATGCTCTGAAGGTCAGTGAAGAACCAAATACAGCTGGAGCTTACATCTGACCTAGCTGCTGCGCTGGCACAACTCAGGGGGATGGAGTGTGATCAGGCCTCACAGTTCCTTCAGCTCCTGCTGGATTACCTGCTTTAGTTGCTAGGAATTCTGGTCCAGGTGATGGGCAACTCTCTAATAATGCACCAGCCTACCCTGCAGGTCACCTATCTTAGAATATAGAAAGCAGTGAGATAAAAATGAATTTGAATTTGTCCCTGCAAATTCCAATTTATACTTAACTCTCCCTTAATCACATCCATCTTTTCTTCCTTCCTGACTCCTGGCCTTGTAGACTTCATCTTCTTAACACTAGACTCTGAAGCAGCAATTGTACACAGAATGCTTAACAGTTCCTACAATTGTATAAGGGTAATAGCATAGCAAAAGCCTCATTCTAATTTGCTCATAGGATTCCTATTCCCTGGCTGTACTCTGATGCAATAATAAGTTAAATTGTAATGTTCTTACTTTTAAAAGGTAGCTGAACATGGAATTCTATTTCCAATTAAGTCACTATTATGTAAACATGACTAAGGTGAAGTTAATTCCTCTGAATTAAAAAAACACACCTATAAAGTATTATTTTTAGAAAGTTAAAGAGAAACATCTTCCCTTAAAAGAGGACGAATATAGAGTTAGAGAAAGTTCTCATCATTCCACCTAAACCTTACTTATCAAGTTAGTACTTACAATTTCTAAGGGGCAAAAATATAAGCTTTATAGTTAAAAAAATGTAGAAGAACATTTGGATTCCAGCATACACAATGACATTATCAAAATTATCTTTAATCTATAAATCCCTGATTTAGGGCTTGTCTTTATTATTTGAATTCAGTGAAATCAATGCAGTCTCGAGAGAGAGATTCCATTAACATGTTTAAAGCAGCGATCAATCCAAGTATATTTGTACTCAGTCTGAATGTATTCACATGAAGAAATGGTAAGCATGGGGAAAAAGAACATGAATTTAGTTGTATATTTTCATCACTGTGGAGTAGGATTAAGAAGTTCTAATTAGCAATTATGAATTTTCTTGTCACCTTAGTTTTGATTCCTTGCCTCTTTGGTACCATTACTGAACACCTATTATCACAAAGTACATTAGATAAACCTAATAATTTAAACAGACAACTCTCCATATTATCATCATTTATAGACAAGGAAACATGTCCAAAGTTATATACCTTATAAACGGATGAGCTGGGAGTAAACCCCAGAGCTGTCTTGTCCTGAGTTAGAAAAAGTTTGTACTCTTAAAGATTACACAACACCCAGGTGTGTCCATTCCCACAAAGGATATCCATGTCACTAAACAACTGCTCTCCTAGGTAACCTGCTCTAATTTCCTCTTCACCAGGCCATCTGTAGATAATTCTGGTTCTCTTACACTTAATACAAGCATTCTAGCAAACCAAAAAGTTACACTTCCCATGGTAAATGTAATATTTTTTCTTGGTATAAAAAAGGAATATAAACCCATGACTTTTAAAATACAGAAATTTTTTTAAATGAATATGTATAATCCTGTAACCTTGAAACACTTACAACTCTGCCATATTTACACCTTACAACCTTAATCTGAGTGTAGCACTGACAATAATAACAAGAACAGCAGCAGCTAGAACTTTTACTAGGAGCCAGGTACTGTTCTTGGAGCATTATATGTGCTCCATTGGTTAAACCTTACAACAACCTATAAGGTAGGCAGTTTTGCTATTCTGTTGTAAAGATAAGGAACCTGAGGCATAAAGAATGGTTTCCCAAGGTCCTAACTCATTTTAATAAAATGGTTTCCCAAGGTCCTGACTTATAAAAGGCAGAGAACGGATTTAAACTCAGTCTAGCTTCAGAGCATGTGCTCTTAACCAAGAAGTCACACTGCCTCTATATTTGAGCTGTAGTGTGGGAAAGGCATCAGGCATTTACTCCTGTTCTTCTTGCTCCCCACACCAACACAGCCAGAGGGCTAAGATACAGACAGGGAGTAGCTGAGACTGTATTTTTATTTTAGAAGCCTTCCACCATAAGACACTCCCCTACACTCCAAAAAGCTCCTCTGGGAAGGCGTGCATTACAGTTTTCCAGAAGACATTAGGAGCTAACACAATGGAACCTCCAGAGAATTAAGAGAAAACATCTGCCTAAATTATATCTAAAAATATGGTGCTAAATTCTTTTTATTTTTTTTTTTTTTTTTTTTTTTTTTTTTTTTTTTTTAGTTCTCGGCGGACACAACATCTTTGTTGGTATGTGGTGCTGGGGATCGAACCCGGGCCGCACGCATGCCAGGCGAGCGCGCTACCGCTTGAGCCACATCCCCAGCCCCCTAAATTCTTTTTAAAACTTCCTAGTTCTTTCCTTCTCACATGTACAAAAGCATCATAGCAATCTTCTGCCCAAAATTACAATAGATGTTTGTTCTTTAAATCATTACATTTAATACTTTAGTAGTTAAAGCTTTATCCCAAGACCCTCAGTTCAGTTATATTAAGTCAATCTAAGAATCCAGTAATTAGTCCCTAATACAAACTAATAATCTCATCAATTTAAATGTCAGTATATTTTCTAAATAAGTTTTTTTGAAGTAGACTGAGATTTTAGCTGACGACTTTAACTTATGAACATGAACATGAGAGGAATATCTATCCAATATACCTCTGAAATTTATAAGAAAGAATGACTGGAATTAAAAATCAAATATTGGGTAGAGAGAGAAGATGGGAGGGGAGGGGAGGGGGGATAGTAGAGGATACGAAAGGTAGCAGAATACAACAGTCACTAATATGGCATTATGTAAAAATGTGGATGTGTAACCGACGTGATTCTGCAATCTGCATTTGGGATAAAAATTGGGAGTTCATAACCCACTTGAATCTAATGTATGAAATATGATATGTCAAGAGCTTTGTAATGTTATGAACAACCAATAAAAAAATAAAATAATTAAATAAATCAAATATTGTGTCTATCTTGTACCAACCACCTTAGATCTTTTAATTACTTCATTATTTCCAGAGAACAAATGAATCTTAATTGTATATATTTACTAAGTATCCTCTAAGTTGCTGCTATGTGCACAGCACTGTGCCAAGATACTGTAGGAACGGGAATGTAATTTACTGACATGTTCTTGCTGATTTTAATCTGGCACAGCAGGGGATTCTGCAAACTGCAGTCACCACTGCTTGTTTGATATGGCAATCAGGAAGAATTTTTGGTCTCAAGGGGTTTGCAGCATTATATGTGGGGCAGGCTTAAGAAAATCACTGTACAGTTTATTTTGTATGTCATAAAATGCATACAAAATACAATTAGCAACATGAATACTGGATTCTGGCAGAAAGATCAGCAGTCTCCTCCTTGACATACTTGCCTTGTTTTTTTCTCTCTTCTTGGAGAGGAAGGTAGGAGGAAAAGGTTTAAGTGATCAGAGAAGCTGGGACTAAGTCCTTCTCTGAGACTTTATCCTCCTTAAGATGCCCTTTGAACACTGGTAGTTAAGAATTCACTAAAGGACTGGGGATGTAGTTCAATGGTGGAGTACCTGCCTCACATGCTTAAGGTCCTGGGTTCAATCCCCAGTAGTGGGGGGGGGGGGAGTCACTAGAACCAATTTCTCAGACTTAAACAAGTAGACACTGGTAACTAACTTTATTTCCTTCTATTGTATGGCATTTATGCAATAAAAAGCATTTAGAGTGGCCAGAAGGATCAATGGCATGATTTAGTAACACTATTCAGTTAATAAATAATTTTTTGCAGAGAAAGTATGTAAGACAGTTTATAAATAAGTATCCAAGTGAGATGTGCCAGTAAAATCCACAAAGAAAGGGTAGCTAGAAACTCATTAGCACCACAGTTTTCTGACTTCCATCCCTAGGTTCTTGCTCTTTTCATTATTATAAACAGGTTGAAGACTATCTTTAAAAGGGGGTATACACCTCTTGAAATAACTGAAGTTAAGAGACAGTGACAGAAAAAGAAACCTAAATCAGACAAAGCAGAAATTAAATGATCTTCATCTCAGGTCAACTGTATTCACTACAGATTAAAAGCATAGACAATGCAAATGAAGGCCAATGAGTTACCAATTCTAGCATTTACCAATCCGTGTAGCCTATTCATATCACCCTATTCTTCTTCCCTACATCTAGAGCAACACTACTTTCTAATCACTGGTTGTTTTATGGATACTGTGGGATTCTCTAACCTTTATTCCCAGCACATATCAACAGTGCCATGTATATGGCATTTCATTAGGAAACATAAATCTTTTCTTAACTGGTTTTAAAGAAAAATCAATTCTATACCAAGCTTCTTAAAACAGTAAGAAAGACTGTTTAAAATTTTAAAAAAGAAGAAGACAATTTATACAAAACGATTGTAAAAAGGAAGAAAAAGCAAATTCACGTCTGAATATAGCCAAGACAGCTGGGGATTTATAGCCAAGGAGCAGAAGTGAGGGGTGGTGCTCAGCACACATGGAAAAATTAGTAAGAGGAGACATCAATGATGGGGGATGTAGAACTCAACCAGATATCAAGGGTGATCTGATATGAAGGGTGGTTATCTCACCAAACTAACTGAGCAAGATTCTTTGTTAAGACTGGGCTATGCAGCCCCAGCAAGGACAGGATGGACACAGATGACCAAGATCAAAGGCTTAGTTGAGAAGGCTCAGAGAAGCCTAACTAAAGTGTGGTCAAGAGTCTTTGTCACTAGCACTGACATCTTCCCTTTACAAAACTCTTCTCCCAGTATGCCAAATAAAGTATTTGTAAATGCTATATTAAAAGCTCTTTCATGGATCATGACAAAGCAGCTCACTAAATTTAAAAACTGGAATGGTTCTAAAACATGCAGGCTCTCAGTGAATATAACTATGATCATGTTGACCCTCTACTTTAATCTTCCAAGAACTACAGCAGCCTCAGGATCCAGTTCATGCTAAGACACACAGGGCCCTGTATATTCCCCTGCTGAGTACTCTCTTGTGCTAAATATTGCCTCCTCTGTGCTATGGCTCCCCTCCTCTCACACTCACTTCCTCTCACTGTCAGCCTCAGGACTTTTGGGCATAAGTTCCTTGAGCCCAGTACCATTTTCTTTCCCCCAACTCAACTTTCTACAGAGCCTCTTGGCAAAGGAATACTTCCCTTTTGAGCTACATGCTGTCAGGAGCACTCTGTCCTGCCTCCCCCTTCCTTCTTTGTTTAGTGTTCTGATCAGTCAGATGACAAGGAACTGTAACTTTCTACTGCACTTGTTTGTCTCTATGTCTATCTCCCTCTTCAGGCTCTGAGTCATTCCAGAGCAGGGAATAGGTTTCATTTGCCTTTGTATCCCTATTGTCTTCAATAGTGATGAAGCAAAAAGAAAAGGAAATAAAATAAACCCTCTTTTCAAGTTGTGAAAGCTGTACTGCTGATCCCAGAAGGAAAGGCAGACATGCTAAACCTGTTACCACAGCCTTTACTGGCAGAGCACTAGAATTTTGGACTGTTTCTCAGAGTCTGTTTACTCCCTGAACTATAGTGATAAGGTGATCAAAACCGTTTTAAATAATATTTTCTTGGAAGAAAGAGTCAGCCTATAAACAAACACAACATACAATGAACTCCTTTTGCCGCCATTTCCCCTTCACCAGTACGCTTAATCACATAAAGATAGGAGAAAGAAGGGAAGAACATCGAATTTCTTGTTACCAGCTTCTGTCTCACACCTACAAGTGCCTCATTCATGTAACTTATTACCTCCAAAACCACACAATTCTCCAGTATGTTCTACTGTTATCACCTACCGGACTGGTTCATCATTTCTCCTAAATCTACTTTCTATAATATAAACATCAATTATAATTATCTTTTCCTTTGGGTTGAAAGATGAGATTAAAGTGCAATCATCATCACATACATCAGTGTTTTAAAGTCAATGGATTCATGCATCATAATTACCTAAGGAATTGGGGAAAGAGATTCCTGGACTTTAAAGAAATTGAGAATATGTGAGAGACCAAAGAGGGGACAGGGAATATGAATTTGAAACAATTCTTCCTTTTTCACTATATTGAGAATAAATAAATAATACAGATCTTGATTTATTAAGTCACTGAGTACCAAAAAAAAAAAGTTAGATAACACAGGATCTATAGAAGTAATGTTAGAAGTAGTCTGTGACCTCAATGTATGTTCAATTGAGTTAGTAAAAGTTTATACATGAACAATTAGAGATCACTGCTAACTCTGTAGAATAAAGTGGACTCTTAAAACTTTAGACCAAGTATCTCTATATTTAAATTTTTAAACTATGAACCCCATAGGAATATTGACTTACAAATTATATATGGATTAATTTATGAATCGATTATACAACAATAAAATATATGAAAGATGAATTTTTTTGAAAATACACAAGTAGGGGATCATCTTAATTGTATAATTATTAAATTATTATGTTTACATTTTAACCCATTGATTATATGAAAATTTTTATAGAAGTTCTGCTAGTAAAATTCTACCTTTCCTGATAATAATTATATTTTCTTGAAAACTAATCTTCTAATAGTTATAACAAATAGTTTCCCAAAACCATTGTTTTTTTTATTTATATATGACAGTATAATGCATTACAATTCTTATTACACATATAGAGCACAATTTTTCATATCTCTGGTTGTATACACAGCATATTCACACCAATTCGTGTCTTCATATATGTACTTTGGATAATAATGATCATCACATTCCACCCTCATTAATAACGCCATGACCCCTCATTTCCCTCACAGCACAATTCACAATAGCTAACCTGTGGAACCAAACTAGATGCCCTTCATTAGATGAATGGATAAAAAAAAATGTGGCATATATACACAATGGACTATTACTCAGCAATAAAAGAGAATAAAATCATGGCATTTGCAGGTAAATGGACGGAATTAGAAAAGACAGTGCTAAGTGAAGTTTTCCAATCACAAAAAAAAAAAAAAAAAAAAAACCGAAAGTTTTCTTTGATATAAGGAGGCTGATTCATAGTGGGATAAAGAGCAGGAGCATGGGAGAAATAGACCATTAAGATTTTTGAAATGGAAGACTTATAAACAGCTAGAAAGCTGTGGACATTTTAAGCATGCCTGTATGATATTTTCAGAAATGACACAGACTTGAGCGTAATAAGATCACATTAAGTATGGAAATTTTTGAACACCTATTTTCACAGTGCTAGGGATTGAACTTAGGTTTTCATGCATGCTGGACAAGCACTCTGTCCCTGAGCTACACCCCTCAGCCCTTAAACACCTGTTTTCATAAGTTTATTCTAGTCTTTCTGCAAAGAAGTACACACAGTATTGTGAGGGGTCCTATGGGAAGGTGGGGGAAGCATTATTTTTACATGTGCTGTGAAAGTGGAAGAAAGTAAGGGAAACATTCAAGGGCAAAACAAAAACAAACAAATATAAAAAACAAAAGAAACACCAGCTGAAATTAACCACAAAAGCCAGAATTACCCTGGGTCAAATTCTAAGTCTTGGACCCACTATGAGACCAGCTGAATCCCAGCCCTCTCAATGAACCAGGACAGATACAGGAAACTAAAGTGTCCCAGGCCAATAGGTTTTCAATAGACACTAACACAAGCCCTCTCTGTAGGAAGGCATCCTCAATTTAGACTCCCATGTTTCACACAGACAAAATGAGGCAAATGGGAGTTTGCCTATATATTAAATGGTTATGGAAATGAAGTTGAAATCAAAAAAAGTAAGCAAGGACCAAGAGACCAGAGTTGTTTGAGGGAACATCTTAGAACTTGTAGAAATTAAAAATAGAATTAATGGCCTGTGTGGTGACACATGCCTGTAATCCCAGCTGCTTGGGAGGTAGAGGCAGAAGAATTTCGAGTCTGAGACCAGCCTCAGCAAATTAGAAAGATCCTGAGCAACTCAGCAAGACCCTGTCTCAAAATGAAAAACAAAAAAGGCTGAGGATGTGGCTTAGTAGTTAAGCTCTCCAATATATAAAAAAAAAAAAAACCTGATGAAATTAAAAATTCAATAAGCCCCAGAAAAGCAAAATAAATAAAGGTAAAGGCAAATCAACCAATAAGGAAAGAGAAGAATGGCTTTGGGGGACTGCTGGAGGGATTGTTTGGGGATGCTGATAGAACCCATCATACTCTTAATGCCAACATAAAAATAAAAAGAAACATAAAGAGAGCAATAGAGGATAGGATGGGCAAAAGAACTATAAAACATACAAAACAATTAACAAAATGGTAATATTAATCCCTTCTCTATCACTAACTACATTAAATGAAAGAATTAAACACCCCAATCATGACATAAGTGGTTAAATGGGTTAATAAAATAATATTCTGTCCATACAATAAATGCTGTCCATACTAGATACTCACTTTAGAATTAAGTATACATGCAGGCTCAAAGTCAAAAGATGAGAAAAGATATTCCAGGCAAACAGTAAGCAAACAAAAGCAGGGGTGACCATATTTATATAGGCTTTAAGTCAAAAACTGTCACAAGAGACAAATGTCATCACATAATGAGAGAAGGACCAATTTATGAGGAAGATATAAAATACACACACACACACACACACACACACACACACCCCAACATCAGAGGACCAAAATCTATGAAACAAACATTGACAGAACTGAAGTCAGGAACAGACAGCATTTATAATAATAATAGAAAATTTCAAAAACTATATTCAATGGTAGATAGATCATTCATATAAGATCATTATGGAAATAAGAGGACCTGAAGAACATTACAGGTCAACTGGACCTAAGTGGCAGAGCACTTACTTCCCACATGTGAGGCACTGGATTCAATCTTCTGCACCATATAAAAATAAACAAGCAAAATAAAGATATTGGGTCCAGTATAACTAAAAAAGTATTTTAAAAAAGAATACCAAGTATCTTTTCTAACTACAATGGCATAAAACTAGAAATAAATCCCAGAAGGAAAGCTAGAAAATTCACAAATAAACCACACATTCCTAAACAACTAATGATTCAAAGAAGAAATCAAAGGGGAAATTAGAAAATATCCTAAGACAAATGATAATAAAAACACAACATTTCAAAATTTTTGAGTTACAGCAAAAGTAGCATGAAGAGGAAAGTTCATAATAACTTCATTAAAAAAACACCTACATTACAAAGAAAAGGCCCAAATAAACAACTTAAACCTCAAGAACTAGAAAAAAGAACAATCTAAATCCAAAGGAAGGAAGGAAATAATAAAGAGGACAGCAAAAAGAAATGAAAAAAAATAGAAAAAAAAGAACAAGAGTTTTTTTTTTTTAATTTTAAATGATCAATAAGATTGACAAACCTTAGGCTACATCAAGAAAAAAAAAAGAGGGCTCAAATACACCTAATCAAAAATGAAAGAAGAATTGTTTTATTTATATATATATATATATACACACAACACACACACACACACACACATATATATATATATCTAATAACAGAAATAAAAGGGAAGGTAAGGGATGCTACAATAAATAATTGTATGCCAACAAACTGTATAACACATGAAATTAATCAATTCCTAGAAACATAACCTATTATGATAGTTAATTCAAATAGCTGGTAAAACTCAACTTCTAGGTTTGTCTGTGAGCGTGTTTTGGAAGAGATCAACATTTTAATAAGTGGATATAGCAAAAAATATGTATCCTCATTAAAAGAATTAGTTGGCACAAACAATAAATCTGAATCTCAGGTACTTCAGATATACCACATCATTTGATCCACTGAGTGACTAAATAGAACAAAAAGATAAAATGAGGAAGAACTCTCTTTTCTTGAGCTGGAACACCCAACTTCATTTGGTCAATGAAGCTCCCAGTTCTTTGGACTTGGACTAGATTATGCCACTGGTTCTCCACCTTATAGAGATGCTCTCCAGCAGGTACTTTTCAGCCTCCATAATAGCATGAACCCATCCCCATAATTAATATCCTCTTATAAATACCTTCCAAATAAACCTCCCAAGACCAAATTGTGCAGAAATAGAATGGCAGTATGTAAAAAAGTGGATGTGTAACCGATGTGATTCTGCAATCTATATATGGGTAAAAATGGGAGTTCATAACCCACTTGAATCAAATGTATGAAATATGATATGTCAAGAACTATGTAATGTTTTGAACAACTAATAATAAAAATTTTTTAAAAAGACCTATAACCAGTAAGGAGACTGAATTAGTAGTTAAAAACCTTCCAACAAAGAGAAGCCCAAGACCAGATGGCTTCACTCATAAATCCTATCAAACATTTAAAGAAGGATTAACATCAATCTTTTTCAAACTTTTCCAACAAACTCATTTTTAAGCAATACCCTAATACCAAAGCCTTAAAAGGATGTTACAAAAAATAATAATAAATAACTGCAAGCCAACATGCCTAATGAATACAGATGGTAAAGTCCTCTAAACAAACAAATTTAAAAACAGCAAACCAAAATCAATGCCATATTAAAAGAATCATATACCATGACCAATTGGGATTTACGCCTGGAATTCAAGGCTAGTTCATATAAAAATCAGTGTGATACATCACATTAACAGAAAAAAGAATTTTAAAGAATTTTAAATCTATGATCATCTCAATAGATAAAGAAAAAGCATTAGACAAAATCCAGTACCCTTTCATAATAACAACACTCAACAGACACAAATGGAAGGAAATTACATCAAGGCTAGTATCACACTTGGTGGTGGAAAACAAAGCTTTCGTCTAAGAACAAGAATATGAACAAGTAGCAAGAGAACATTCTTGCCATTTCTATTCAAACATAGTACCAGAAGTCCAAGCCAAAGCAATTAAACAAGACATAAAAGGCATCCAAACTAGAAAATAAGAAGTAAAATTGTCTGTCTGTAGATGATCTCATGGGTAGAAAACCCTAACACACCTATCAGAAATAAACAAATTCAGGAAAGTTCCAGGATACAAAATCAACATACAAAAAAAAAAAAAATATTGTGTCTATACACTATCAAGAACATCTGAAAATTACAAAAAAAATCAAAAAGAAAAAACTAATTAGAAATATGCTTAACCAAGTAGGTGAAAGACTTGTACATTGAAAATTACAAAATACTGCTGAAAGAAATTAAAGACAAACAGAAAACAACCCATGTTCATGAATTGAAAGAATATTAAAATGTTCATACTACCTAAATCCCTGTCAAAACCCAACAGAATTGTTATTACATTTATTGGTACATTATAATTATATATATAACAGTGGGTTTCATTACACCATATTCATACACACATAATTTGATCAATTCCATTCCTTAGTATCTTCCTTTATCCTCCCCTCCTCCCATCTGCTTCCTCTATTCTACTGATCTCCCTTCCATTATTATTTTAATTAGCACATAAATATACATATAAATATAAAAGCAGGATTCATTGTTGTAGATTCATTCATGAATGTATTTCTCCATGACCTTCCCTCCTCTCTCGCTCTCAATCTCTTTCTTCTATTCTATTGGTCTCCCTTTTATTTTGATTAGATCCTCTTTTTTATTCCTCTTTCTGCATTTCTATCTCTTCCTCTCTCTTATTCCTCATCCCTCATCCCTCTCCATCTCCCTTTCTTTCACATATGGAAGAAAACTTTCAACCTTTGACTTTCTGAGACCGGCTTATTTCACTTAGCGCATGTTCTTCAGTTCCATCCGTTTACCAGCAAATAACATAATTTCACCCTTATTTATGGTTGAGTAAAACTATGTTGTGTATTATACCACATTTTCTTTATCTATTCAATTGGTGACAGATACCTAGGCTAGTTCTGTAATGGCTATTGTGAACTGCACTGCTATAAATATCCAATGGCATTTTTTCTTTTACAGAAATAGAAAAAACAATCCTAGAATTCATATAGAATTATGAAGAACCCTGAGTAGCCTAAAAATTTTAAAGAAAGAATAAAGCTGAATGCTGCCTAATGCTTCTTGACTTCAAAACAATACAAAGTTACAGTAATCAAAATGATATGGTACTAATAAAGAAGAAACATATGGACCAATGGAACAGAATAGAGCGCCTAGAAATAAACCCATACAAATACAGGTGAATTATCATAATTTGTAACACAAGTCTTCTTCTCAACGTTACTATTGGGAAATGGAATTTATACATACAAAAGTGTGCAACTGGACCCTCATCTTACAACCTATGCAAATATCAACTCAAAATGGATTAAATGTCCTAGAAAAAACATAAGAGGAACAGCTTCATGACACTGGTCTTGGCAATGATTTCTTAGATATAACCTTAAAAGCTCAGGTAAAAAAAAAAAATTGAAAATAAGCAAGTAGGACTACATCAAACTAAAAAAGTCTCTATATAGCAAAGAAAACAATAGTGTATAAAGGCCACCTAAAGAATGGGAGAAAACATCTGCCAGCTACATAAGTGATAAAAAGATAACATCCAAATTATATAAGGAATGCCTATATTTCAATAGCAAATAAATAGCTTGATTTAAAAATGGGCAAAGGAGCTGAAAACAGTGGCATACATTTGTAATGCCAACTACTCCAGAGGCTGAATCAAGAGGATCATGTGTTCAAGTTCAGCCTGGACAATATAGTGAGACCTCTGTCTCAAAAAGAAAAAAAAAAAACATGCAAAATACTTTAATAAACATTTCTCCAAAACAACACACAAAATGGCCAACAGCTATATGAAAAGATGATCAAAACCACTAATTATAAAGGAAATGTGAATCAAAACCACCATGAGATAAGTGAACACTTTACATCTAATTTTAGGATGACTATTATCAAAAACAAAAATAACTGTTATGTGTAACTAATTAAAACAAATTAAAAAAATAAAATAAAATAAGAGTTGGCAAGAATAGAAAGAGACTGGAACCCTGTACACAGGAAAGTACATGGTACAGCTACTATGGAAAAAAATATTAACATTGAAACCAACCCAGGTGCCCTTCAACAGATGAATGGGTTAAAAAAATGTAATACACACATACACACATACACACACACACACACACACACACACACACACACACACACAGGAATATTACTCAGCCTTAAAAAAAAAAGAGTGAAATTAGGGTATTTGCTGGTAGATGGATGGAGCTGGAGAATACCGATCCACTGAGTGACTAAATAGAATAAAAAGATAAAATGAGGAAGAACCCTCTTTTCTATCGAATTGGCTTATTTTATCATGCTAGATGAAATAAGCCAATCCAATAAACCAAAAGCTGAATGTTTTTTCTGATATACAGCTGCTAATTCACAATAGGGGTGGGGGAGCTGGAGAAGAATAGTTACTTTAGGTAGAGGGGAGTGAAGAAAAGGGAGGGGGTATGGAGATACGTAGGATAGTAGAATGAATCAGACATTCTATGTACATTTATAACTATACAACCAGTATATGTACATATATAACTATATGACCACTATGATTCTACATCATGTGTAACCAAAGAATGAGAAATTATACCCCATTATATATGATGTATCAAAATGTATTCTACTGTCATGTATAATTAATTAAAACAAATACAAAAACTTTAAAAAATAGAAATAACATATGAACCAGTAGTTCAACTTTGGGGATTAATCTAAAAGAACTGAAATCAGTATCTTAAAGAGATATTTACACTCCCATGTATACTGTGGCATTATTTGCAATGGCCAAGAAGTAGAAACAACCCAAATGTCCATCAACAGACACTTAAACAAAATGTGGCACATAAATATAATGGAATATTATTCAGCAACAAAAAGGAAAGACGTCCTGTCATACATTAAAACATCAATGAACCTTAAGGACATTATGACAAAATGAAATAAGTCAGTCACAGAAGGATAAATACTACATGATTCCAATTATATGAGGTATCTAAGATAGGCAACCTCATCATAGCACAAAGTAACAATGGAGGTTGCCAGAGGCTGGAAGGAAGGGGAGAGAGAGCTATTGTTCAAGAGGTATAAAGTTTCAGTCACACAACATGAAAATTTTCTAGAGATCTGCTGTACAAACATGGTCTATAGTTAACAATGTAGCACTATACACCTAAAAATCTCATGGGGGCAGATCTCATGGAATATGGTTTTTTTTTTAAGATTTTTTTAAAGATGGACACAATATCTTTATTTATTTTACTTATATATATTTTTATATGGTGCGGAGGATCAAACCCAGTACCTCACAAGTGTGAGGCAATTGCTCTACCGCTGAGCTACAACCCCAGCCCCTGGGGTATGTTTTTTTCACACACACACACACACAAAAAAAAAAAAAAAAAAAAGATGGATTATAGGAGATTTAAACACAACTGAAAAAAGACTGACCTAAACGCATTACATAGAGTAACCATAGTGCAGATTGTACTGCAAATTATAGTAAAGAGAAATAATGAACAGTAGAAAAACATGACTAAGGGATTAAGACATACAGAGAACAAGAATAAAACATTTTAGCATATCTAATCAGAGTATCAGAAAACACTCCAGAGAACAGAGATAAGACAATACAGAAAGAGATAATGGTTGATGCATTTCTAAAACTGATGAAAAATATGAATCCACAGAAGATAAAATTCTAAAGAAATTATATAGTTTGTCATTTAGAGAGACAGTGAACTAGGAAAATAAAAAGTTGTTAAGGCATACAAGGTTAAGGTCTAACATAATCAGAACATCAAAAACAGGAAAACAATAGAGACACCAGGAGCAAGGCAATAATCAAAAAGATAATAGCTGGTAACTGTCCTAAAGTTATGAAAATGATTAATTCATAGATAGAAAAAGTAATCAAGATAAAAAAAATTCCAAATCTACATGCACTGCAGTGAAACTACTACAAAAAATACTAAAAGAACTTTAAAGAGATAAACACAATCACCTGTTATGTAACAGATGACTTCTGAATAGAAGCAATGGGCTCAGTAGACAATGGAATGCCATCTTCTAAGCAGTAAAAGAAATTACACTATCAACCCAGAGTTATGGACAGAGCCAAGCCACCTTCAAGAATACAGACAAAGGGCTGAGGGGTTGTGGCTCAGTGGTAGCATACTCGTCTGGCATGTATGAGACACTGGGTTCAATCCTCAGCACAACATAAAAATAAATAAAATGAAGATATTATGTCCATCTAAATTTAAAAATACTTAAAAATTCAGACAAAATACATTTTTATCCTTCATCAAAAGAACTTCTAAAGTGAAAATGACCCCCAAAGCAAAGTCTGAGGTGGAAAAAGAAATGATAGAAAGGACAATAATTATTTGAAAATTACATAGCTAATTCTACACAACATGGGCTTTAAAAAAAAAAAAGACTTAACAGCATATGGGTCAGAGGGAAGTGATAGATATTAAAGATATTTCTTCTTCCAATGCTGTGTCCCATACTCCTGCTTTGAGAAATCCAGTGCAGACTATATGCACACACCAGCACTGAGCTACAACAGACAGCAATGTTGGCTGCTATCTCCTCAGAAGTCTTGTTAAAACCAAGAGCCAAGCCACAAAGGATTTGTAAGTATAGGGAAAAGGGAAAAGTGCAGAGCACTCCAGACAGAGAAAACACAAAAGGTTCAAGAGTAGACAAGGAAGGAGGCATACCCTGTTCTTCTTTATTATATCATTGCACATGTTCTTTTAAAATCTCTAAGACAAAACAAAACAAATACCTTCTGGAAGCAGCAGCATGAGTAGAGCAACTGTGGAAAGTGTCCAAGATTTAGTATGACCTTGGGCTTTCTGAAGGCTTCATCCTCTTATGTTGTAATATGTAATGCTACTCTTGCATATATCATTAATGTCACAGGGGAATGCTATCACACTAGGCATTGGCAATGTGGAACAACAATTAAATTGCAACGTGGTAGTGAGACATGGCAAGGATGCACTGGGTACTGAGCAAAGCCAAGGGTGGTCGCAGACATATGCTATCCTCTTGCCTTTTCACACTATTAGCAATGATTCCCCTAGGACAAATACTGATGGCCACCTTGGTTACATTAAGTACTTGGTAGAGTCATCACTGAGTATTTCAGATTTATCAAAAGATTCATCATCAAGAATTTATTGTTGTAAAGATTTTTAATCTAACTAAGTCAATTTTAAAACATCACAAGAAATAGTCAAATCAATTTTCTTCGTACCAATCAAAATTTCAACACATAAAACTAGACAGGGTATTTTTGACCCATAAAAAATACCATAATCCGTTTTTCCGAACACTAAAAAAAACTGTTATTGTTTCAATGAAAAGCACACAGAGAAATAGTCATGAATTATCTGTATATATACCAGAATTATACAAGTATAATCTAACAGAAGGAAAAGAGAAGAAGAAAAACCTTTCAAACATGCTTTCTTTTTTCTGAACTGAAAAAAATCAAACACATTCTGCAAAGATTCTATGATCTGCAACACGTCTTTCCTGCTTCACTAGGAAGTGTTTATTGCCTTAAAAGTTAATCATTGGTTATTCTGTCGTATTTAGCCAACTGAGGCCTATTAACAAGGCACACACAAATCCCTCATCTAAGAAAATACTCCTGAAAAAGTACACACTGAATGTTCTCAAAGAAAAGCAATTCTTTCTCACTCTACTATACACAGCCATGATATGCACAAGATCAATGCTACAGCATTCTCCTTTTGAATTTTTAAGTTTATCCTAAATATATAGATTAGTGACATCAGGAATGGTAGATATCACATATTACCAAGGACACAAAATCCAAATATGTTATATGTATGCTACACGTATAAAGAAATTTTTACACTAACTAAAAATACTAAGATGGTTTAAATTATCGTAATTTGTTGATTTTAATTTCTTAGGGTAATAAAATGTTTTGGGTTACTACCTTTGGTATTCCAAAAGACATAGAAGCCTTTAGTAGTCATATAAATAGAAAATTTTTCATAAATATTTTTAAATGTCAATTAAAAATGACTATAAACAAATGTTCATTTTGATTAGTATTAATATATTAAGATTTTTTAATCTAACAGGCAGATTTACTACTTTATGTCACCATGAGATAATTAAAAATGGATAATACCATTACTATTAAACAAGAATAGAGACTCCAATGATGATTTAATAGCCAGCAGTGGTAGCCCCTTTGATAAACACTCATAAACCAATTTAGCCCTATTTATACATTGTCTTCTATTGCATATCACTTGAGATCACATTCCTTAAAGGGAGAGGCCTTGCATTAAATACTTCTACACTACCCTTCTAGTTCAAAAACAGAGTTGATTTCATACTTATTGATTAATTAACAGCCACAGGATAACAGATATTTTCCATAGCAATTAGAAGATAATTAGGATGTAGGTAAAGTAAGCTAAATGGACAGATAGTTATGCACGACACAATAAAGAACAAGACCATAACTGTGACTTTGAAATACCGTTCAGAAACAGAGCAAATGAGCTTATGCAGCAAAATCATTTTCAGAAGGTCCTCACAACAAAATTTATCACACTACTATTGCTTAACTCTAAAATCATTTTTGTCTTCCATGTGATGCTGCATTTTGTACTATTCCTTGATGCATATTTCTATAATGCTATCTCATGTCTGTATAAAGTGCCTTATTCATACAAGCATGAGAAGAGCCGTACTATTCAAAATCCAAAGGAAAATAAAAATGTATTTTTCCACTCCTTCTCGGTTAATACACACAGTACTTTGCTAATAAAAACAAAGGTCATCATCTGTTTTACTTTTCATTAACACTCATGAATGACAGCAATTTTTTTAGAAATCCTGTTAGAAAAATCCTGTACCAAGTTGGCTTTAAAATTAACTTTAACAAAATTCATCTTTTTCTCTGATCTTCTTCAGTCTCTCAGTCAAAATCATGCATCAATTATATTTTTTGAAAACCAGTTATGATGCAAATTAAGTGACAAAGTATGATAGTGGCAGCCTTACTGTACCTTTCCCATTTTAAATATATTACACAGGAGGGGACAAAAGCACACTGTGAAACATCTTTGTGGGTCCTCTAACAATGGCCTCTTACTAGAATTTCTTTTCCCTTCATATAATTATATGGTTTTTTGAGCTCATCTACTCTTAAAGATTAAATAATGTTTATATCTTATACCCCCTCCAACACTTCAAAAGTGAGCTTGTACCTCTCCTCTTTCACATCTTTTTTCTCAGAACGCCAAAGCACTTCATTAATTTATTTTACAAAACCCTTTAAGTCATTGGTTCATCAGGCACTGGGGGCTGATGAGTCAACCAGACAACCAAAGAGCTCTGGACATCAAACCAAAACTTAGTACACTTCCAGCTTCTGAAAACTAGTTGGAAAATCAGTCAGGGCCCTATTTACAGGTCACGGGATTTTAAAACAAACTAACAAATCATAAACATAAAAATCCTTTCCCACAAAGAAACCTGCACAAACAAACATTGTACTTTTCATAAGGTGGAAGTATGACTGGTCTTGTTCTTTTAGTTTGGGAGAGTTTAAACACCGGGGACATCTAAATCTTGATAAAAACTCCTGAGGGCAATTTGATCAGACAGAAAAATCCTTCCTCCAAAGAAATGCACCTTGTGCCACTCCAAGGAGGAGAGATTATTTAAAGTAAAACCTGCCCTGAATCATTACCACTGACTTGGAGGAGAGAATACAAAAGCCAGTTGGCTTCAAGGGGCTTTCAAATATTTTGCTCTAACCCCAGGACCACAGAAGCTTTCCGTGAAAATTCTACTCATCTCTACTACAGTATCACAGCAATGGTAAACTCATACACACACACACACACACACACACACACACACACACACACTCGTCTCTACTTCCATTCCCGTGCTTCTCCCTTTGGTGTCGGTGACCCAAAATGTGGACACAATGTTACAAAAAGCAAAGTCATGGGGCAATGCGTGCGGGACGGGGGGGTGGGGGGGGGGGGTATAAAGGATTGAAAGATCCAGAAAAGCAAGGGTGTAAAAGGTAGCTGGTTCTTCAGTTATCATAAAGCAAATCTTAATTCGGGTGGGGATACAGAATGCAGAGGCAGAAATAAAGCTGTCTAGGATGCCCACTCTGTCACCGCCTTCCTCCTCTCTGCCCTCCATCACCCCATCCTGTCCTGAAGGACCACCTCAGGGCGAGGGGGCGCCGCTCACCGTGCCCCCACCCTCACCCTAGAGGAGAAAGAAGCGAAATGGGGCTGGAATGAATAGGGGCTGGGCAACGGGTGAGGGTCACGCCAGGCTCCAGGTGGAGACCCTGCGGGTGGCCGGCGCTGGGCTAGGGGGCGGCCCCAGCGAGGCTGAAGGGGGACCGGAGGAGGGTCTGGCCCCCGCCGCTTCTGGGGGAGGCTCCAGTTACTCACATTCTCAGTGTCCCGCTCGTTCACCGTTGGCAATGGCGTCCGGGCCGACATTTTGTGCGGGCGACGAGGCTGGGCCGGGGTCTCTCCGGTCGGGTTGGGGTGCGGGCCCCGGGGGGCGAGAGGAAGGGAGTGCAGACGCGAGCACCAGGCCCGGCCGCGGCGAGCGGCTCCCGCAGGCCGCGGGCGGTGCAACAAGCGGCCCCGGCGGGGGCCGGAGGGGAGGGGACACGGAGGAAGAGGAGGGGGTGCTGCTTCCCGCGGCTGCGCCGCGGGAGGACGCGAGCAGGGACGAGGGAGGGCTCCCGGCGAGGGCGGCTGCCTGGCGCGGGCCAGGCAGCGAGACCGGCAGGATGCGGCGGCGGCCGGTGCGCGGCGGGGAAGGGGAGGTGGGGGGGGCGAGGCCCCGCTAGGCTATCCGGGCCATGGCTGAAGGTGAACCCGGCACCGCGAATCACTGCCTGGCTCGTCCCGGAGAGCGCGGCTCGGCAGCGGGAGCCGCGGCCCTAACAGCGCCGCCCGCGCTCCGCGCCCCGCCTCAGGTGTGCGGCTCCGCCCGGCCCAGCCGCATCCACGCGCCCAAGGCCCCGCGGCGGCGGCGCCCCGGCTCTCGACGCCCAGACCCACGGCGCGCGCGTCCCTACTCGGTCCGCGCAGTCACCGCCGCCGCGCCCCAGCCTGGAGGAGCGGCCCGAGTCGGCTGCGCGCGGAGCGGCGGGCGCGGCACGCAGCGCCCAGAGGCACTTGGCGGCCGCCGCCGGGTGGGCGGGCGCCAGCCGAGGGGCCTCTCCATTCATTCCCTCATTAGGGATGCGGAGCCGCCTCCTCCTCCTCCTTCCGCGCTCCCTGGCCCGCCTGCCCCTGTTTATTTTTGTTTCTCGCCCCACCCGCGGAGTTTACGGTGCTCTAAGAGCCTCTGTTGGTTTTTATTTTTATTCGTGTTTAGTTTTTGGTGGGTTGGGGTGACACGGAGTAATATCCCCCCCCCTTTATTTTTTTTTTGGTCCATTTCATTGGGGAAGGATTGTGGAGGATCCTGCCCTGGATTCCACACCTCCTCTCTCCTATCTCGGGGACTTCTCCCATTCTTAAATCCTCCTCTGCCCGAGTGCTCAGGCTTTCTCAATTCTTGCCCCAGCCAGAACCCTCTTTCAGTTCCCTTCTCCTGGGAGCCGTTGGTTCAGGGTCACCCTCACAGTTGGGACAAAGGGCACAAAAGCCCCCCCCCCAATCATGCACCAGCAGCGTCGGACTGGTTCCTTTTATACAGGGAACTCGGCCCAGACGGCGCGATCTCCTCGCGAATGGGGCACGTGGAAGAGGACTCCCTCATTCCTACAGCTCCCCCGGAGTGGGTGAGACCCAGGAGTCACGACATCTACACTGGCTGATCGTCACTTCCTGGGACACAAGGAAGTGTCACTTTGGCGAGCTTATTTATTAGGGAGGATGGAGAGCCATCTCGGATTCTGGCCCTGTCCTACACCTTCCAGGTGGCTTTCTCACCCTTCCACCCTCCTGCCACTCATTACATCGTGCAGACATCAACGTATACAGAACAGTGTCCAGAGCCTATTGGACCTTTAATAAGCAACGCTGCTTTTCTCTCTCTTACTAGAGAGCCTATGTTTAGCACACTTTAAGCCTCTAGGACAAAAACCTTACCATCTCTCTAACCCTCTTCTTTCCAATATTTCTTTTTCACATCCTTTCACAGATAGGCAGGAAAATAAAAGGATTAATAGATATGAGAAGATAAATACATTTTTAGAGCTACTTTCATAAGCCTCCAATGGGAATCTTATGTTGGTGGGAAATTCCTCCTCTCTCTCTGGAATTCATCCATTTGAAGAAAGAATTCCTCCACCAGATGGTTTTTATCCTGACTCATTAAAGGTTGTTTCTAAAAAGTTAACACTTGACCCTTAAAACATGGGACCAAAAGACCTAAAAATAGCACTCATCAATCCTCTGAGGGGAAAAAAAATTCTCACCCAGTATATAGTCGTTTCTAGAACACCATCTGTATATTTATTTCTCTAATATTTTATATTGTAAACATGTCCCAATTTCACAAAGCAAATAAAAATCACAAGACCCCTTTGGTGGTCATCACCACTCCTTAAATAGCATTCAGGCTCTGGAACTGCAAGACTGCAACCTAAATTATGGTGTGTATCTGGAAATACCATGCTTTTATAGTTTTTCTGAATCACCAAAACATACTAAAGTTGCCAGTACATAAGCTTGTACTTTTCTGATCAGCTAGAGTCACTGCTGCCTATAGGGCTGCCTATAAGATATCATCAGTATCATTCATGATTGCAGCAATTCAAGGGTGGCTTGCATTACAATGGTACTGATGTTGACCCAGAAATAAACATATATCTCTGAAAAGATGCTCAGCCCCATTGGAATATGAATCATTCTTTCAGTGGGTAGCTTGGATCTTGCTCTTCAAAGTGCACTCACATGTTATCCTTTATCTTATCCTTGTGTTGACCCTGACAGGCATATTTATTTCCATTTTTCAAAATTCCACTAAATTGACTTCTTTGAGATCATGGAAGCATCAGGTTAATGAGATGCAGAAGAAGATAACTGGAATATGTGGTACAGTTCAATCTTGCACCAGTCACAGGACCCACAGGGTCAACTCTGTACAATATAATGGCTAATTAAAGACAGAGCTCAAAGGAGAGCCCAGGATTTTGGCACAGTAGCTTCCACAAACTTTAAAGTGTACATTAAAAGTCATGGGCAACTCTTTTAGCTGGGTTTGTTATACTGTGCTCACATTACTAAACATTACATAATAATAATAAGGAATACCCACTTTTAAGTCAAGTCCTAAAGCAAATTTTATGCCCATTGAACTACCTTCAAAGGGAATCATAATTGGATAACTCAAATCCATAATCATGTCTAACAGAATAGACTAGAAACAACTGTGTACATCAAAAAAAAAGATATTGAAATAATCCTCCTTAATACCTACAGTCTTAGTACATAATGAAAACTCACTTTGCGGAGGTCTAAAGAAAATTCTGATTTGTGATCTCTTTTCCTTTAAAATGGCATAAGACAGTATTGTGATTTAATCAGAACTTTAACTCTAGTCCTTAATAATGAAAGTGCTTACAAGCAAAATTTTCTTGTATAGCTTCTTATGTCTGTGACTATGGAGAAATAACAAGAGGAATGTTTTAAGGCTTTTGAGTAATTTTCTTTAAGATTATTAACCATATGTAGCAGGTTCAATTTAGATTTCTAACTTACAGTGTTAGGGTATTAAAAGTTTCAGAAGAAAATTGTAGTTCTAAGAAAACAAAACAGAAATAAACATATACAAAATCCTAAACGTACACTAAAATGTGGTGAAAGAACATTGTCTACTATCAGCACTGCGGAGTAGAATGTTTAAGAACTACACTGTCCAATACCATAGATCCTAGAAATTTAAAAAGTAATTTGATTCCACATTTGGAAAATTTTAGATTATGTTTGGAAAAACTAAGTAAATAAATCTACCTTATCCACTATAAATTTTTGAAATCCAAATACAGATCAAGTATTTCTGTTAAAATTACTAGAATGGGGTTGTGCTATAAAGTACATACAAATTCTTAAACATGTGGTTGGCAAAATGAATGTAAGATATCTTGATAAATATTATACTAATTGCATATTAAAATTCTAATATTTTAACACATAGGACTACATAAAATGTAATTAAGTTAATTTCCACTTTTTAATTTTTTCAAGTGCAGGTAATGAAAGATAAACTTACATATGTGGTTCACTTTATATCTGTTGGACAGCACTTCTCTATGAGGTCAAAAGTGAGAATAAACAGAGTTAGTTGCTGAAGAATCAAAGGTCTTGATTAGAAGTTATTAGCTTATTCTATGGTAGAGTGGCGTCTAACAGACATTTTGGGGGTGCTACTCTACCACATGCCATACTGTGTTATTCAAAGGGAATATTCCCTACCTAATAGTTTCTAGTGGTTAGCATTGTATGCTTTTCAGAGCTAAAACATGTTGAAATCATACAAATGATTGTTAATAGATCGTAGTCATTTGTAAACAAAGAATTTATCAAATGTGACAGATTCAACAGTTAATAGTTAAGTCATAAAACTACACCCTTATTCTATCATATGGTTTAAATATGTCTCATGCTTAATAGACTTGGCTGGTCAACAACTCTTTATTGAGGGCACACTTTGTTTCAGGTACTACAGGCTACTTCCAATCTTTGATTTGATCTCACTAGAAAACTACAGGATGAACATTTCTATAAGGTAACAAAGAGATATCCCAGCTAAGAGAAACATGGTTAATGGCCATCAGTAAAGAACTATTAAGTCTTTTCATAAATAAATTGGATCCTGATTGTGCTTCCATGGTTTACAAGGTACATTTTTGTTGTGTGTCAATACTCCCTGCTCAAAATGTAGAACCACTGAAATGGACAAGGCCTTAAAAAAACTTTAAGGCTGTTGTCTTTTACATTTTGCATATGTATGGGTCATGGAAGGACCTGAAAGTCCTGGTGATTATTTAAATGACACTTGTCTCTACTGCCATCAGTTGAACAGAGACACACCAGCCCAAGAATCAGCCCAATGCACTTTCTAGGCTATGCCACTCCACACTCACAAACACAATCTAAGTGATATTTACTCTCCTACCAGCAGATTCAGCAGCACTAGACTGTTTGGAATTCCCCAAGCACACCATACTACTTGCCTCCTCCACCCTTGTGTCATCTGTTCTCTCTTCCTGAAATGTCCTCCCTACTTTTGTTGCCTGATGACCTCAGAGTTTTAAAAAGGATTTAAAAAATCCTTCCTTTGGAAGCCATTCCCAACACCTCTATTTTCTTCACACTACAGAGTTACCACTCCTATTTGCTCTACCTCTGTACCCTGGACTACCTTGTACACTTCTGTTGTTGCTCTCCTTGCACTATCTGAGTGGTCCCCTATGCAACTGTGCCTTAAATAAAGAAAGGAAATATGTTTTTTTGTTTGTTTTGGGTTTTTTTGCCTAGGCCCTAGCTTGGTGCCTAGAAATTCATAGATGCCAGTTTCTTAAGGGGACTTTATTGATTTGCCCTGTGTTGCAGATTCTCTGGAACTTCCATACACTTTTGAATTCCTAAGAAATATCACATAGGAGTTGAAAATACATTATAAGAGAATAACCAAAGTTTACAGCCAAGAGTAGATAAGAGTTCACATTGATATACAGATTATCTCCTCAATAAAGTTATTGACTGGGAGGCAAAGTGACTCTGTTCTTTATCCTATAGCTTAACATAGTGTTACTAACTTTACTGCTCTGTAATTTTGCTGTGATCATCCTTTTTTTTATCTATACATAGAAATTATTGATCACTGATATTTTAATAGAACAGTCTATTAATAGAGTACCTGAGGTGTTGGGGATGTTGCTCAAATGCTTAGCATGCACAAGGCCCTGGGTTGAATCCCCAGCACACACATACATACAACACAAACAAATGAGAATCTGCATAAACCAAGGTGTACTGACAGCAAGTTATTTCATCAAGAGAAAGTCCTTCACAAGTAGGTTGAAGATGTTAAAATGAAATAACATGACAATCTAGTGTTGCAAGCAATAGAACCGCAGACCAACACTGGGTAGCAAGTATCATGAATTAGGTGACTCTTCCTAAGCAAAAGCCTTTCAACAGACTCAGTATCATCATTACTTGTCAGTGCAACAGTGGGACAAAAAAAAAAGGGACAAGATACATGAAAGTGACATTTGGTGGTGAGTTATGCATTGGTCTTTGGCAATGTTGAGAAAATGCAGACAAAAATCAGTATTAATAGTATTATATTCGAATAAAATGACCATGGTGCATATAGATTCATAAATTTATAGGTGTGGATGCACATACATTATTGTAACTTCCAAAATGTAATTTTGTGATGTCCCATAGAAAGCAAAACAGTCTTTTGAAAGTCTTGTGGTAGTTCCCCTAAAGTAGGAGTTCAGTTATCTTTCATTTGGCATTTGTGACTACAAAAGGAAAATAATGTAATTCAATACCTTTTAAAAAGTCTTGCAATTTTAATATTTGATTTCATGAACAATACACTGAGTGAACTGCTCTCTTACATTCTTACACTTATTTTCTTAGTATAAAACATTAGTTTCATCATTTCCTTCCATACATTTATTCAATCCCTTCACTTATTTTTCTCTGTCAATTGCTGCAACACTTAAATTTTGATGGTCTTCTTCCTTTTCTTTTTTACTTTGCTTTTCATTCATTTGTTCATTTAAAAATGAATTCATTTAAAAATTAGCCGTTCACAGCCAGTTGTGGTGACGTATGCCTATAATCCCAGCGACTGAGGCAGGAGGAGGCAAGTTCAAAGACAGCCTCAGCAATTTAGTGAGGCCCTAAGATACTGAAGGAGACACTGTCTCAAAATAAATAAATAAATAAATAAAAGGGTTAGGGATGTGGCTCAGTCGTAAAATGCTCCTGGGTCTAATCCCCAGTTACCTAAATAAATAAATAAATAAAGTAAAATTAGCCCTACTAATGCCCAGCTCTATTCTAATCTTTTCAGAAAGAGCAATAGACAGAAGAAACAAAAATCCCCGGCACATGAAGTTTACATTTGGATAGGCACTTTCAGAGTCTAGACAGTTCAAAAGCTGAGGCTTCCATAGTGCAAATAACACTATGTTATGCATTGATCATTTTTCTCTTTTAGCAAATTTACAAGCACTCAGATTAAAATTTTTAAATTAATAATTTGCAGTAACTTGATATTTTCTCCAATCCAAAAGTACCTGTAATTGTTTTCTCTTAATATCTTGGCCCTTGTCCAACAAGCTTTTGTGTAAACAGCTTTAACTGGTTCCACCAGTAGTTTGGGTGCTTTAAAACCATAATAAAGATGCCTTCCTGAGCCGATGACTTGTATTTGATCCACATTTTGTAATATTACCCCAGCTTTATTATACTGACACCAGCATACTTACAACAGTTCATCATTATGAACCGCTTTATCTTCAGTCACTGGAAGTTTTCTTCCTTCTATGTCCATTAACTCCAGATAAACTTAATATTTCAGTAGTTCAGCAAGAATCATAGTAAATAGAAAATTATGTTTATGACCATTTTAGTAGTACTTTTTTTAATCAGGTAAAGGAATAGTTTCAGAATGTTCTTCCCAGTCCATCCTTTAAAAGTTAAGTCACTTATTTTCACTTTAGTATGAACTATATGTTCTATTCTTCCTTGACAGGTCTTGTGCTATTAACTAACAAGGAGGTGCTATGAGGCCAGTACTGAATCTCCAGGGACTAGCACAGTGCTTAGCATATGCGAGTTACTCAATTCACCGTTGAAAGAAAGAACAGTAGATTTACCCATTTCTCTGAATTTGAACATATGTTTTATATCTTAATTTCTTTCAGATAACCTTCCTATATTGCCACCTAAATGTGCAGAGACTTTAATCTTTCCAAACTGGCTCTCTGGAGTCACCCATTGGGTCCTTGCCATCCATTGCTTTAGGAGACCAATTGCCAAGCCTCCCAGATTAAATTTCCTTCTGTCTGCTAATATATTCCTCTTCTAGTTCTAAAACAAGTGTCTAAATTCCTAAATCTCTGTCTTTTTTTCAATACCTTTATTTTATTTCTTTTTATGTGGTGCTGAAGATTGAACTCAGGACCTCACATGTGCTAGGCCAGAGCTCTACCAATGAGCCACAACCCTAATCCTAAATGTCTCTTTTTGAAAGCATTAAATTAATGAAACATACATCTCGGAAGATTACCATAGCTAGAATTCAGGTTTTCTTACAGGTGAAAAAAAAATGTATAGCCCTCTTTTTATCTATTCATCTCATGTCAAATTCTTAACACCAGGCTACAATCAACTAGACCACTGAGAACCTACTATGGGTTTCTGTCTATTCTAAGAGGAGCTAGATACAACATACAATACTAACTTGTTGCAATTTTTACTTATATAACCTATGACATAGAGCAAAAGTTGAGCTGAACCTTTAAAGTGGACATTCTGGGGAAATAAATATTTAAAACAGTGATGGGATATTCTTAAGAATTTCTCTTTTTCAAGCACCTTTTCACCTGTGGCATGTTGTTATGTGTATTCTCAGTACAGAAAATCTTTGGGTTTTGACAGTTTATTTTCAGTGAAGATTCATTCAGAAACAACTTTGATAAATAGTATGGATGATTGAATTAGATAGTCCCACATTTGATCAAACAATGAAAATGTAAGAATGAAAACAATATTGTATTCACTAAACTGGATCATTCTTTAAAGAAGCATCTAAAACAGAGAGAAGACATCTTAATTTCAAGGAAAAAATCCCTGAAAACTGACTATCTTAAGATATGTATGCACTGGTTTATAATCACTTCTGCCTGTGGTCATATGGTTCATCAGTTAAGGAATGTTTAGCCTTAAAGGAGTGACATGAGATATTAAAGAACAAAATACAATGTCAATTGTGATGTGTCCAAAGGGTTCTAGAGGCAAAGGAGCGGGAGGGAAAGATTTTATATAGGAGCTTCACTGTGCATCACCATCTTCTTCATTAAGAGCTAATATTTATGTGGATTTTTGTAAAGTCTTCTGTTACATTGTCTACAGTAATCTAGTAAAAATCTTAGTGCATTCCCCCAAGAAGAGATAATGTCTTAACAGGTGAAATGGTTCAACTAGTAGCATACCTTTTATGACAAATAGATCTGGAAATTCAAGTCACCCAACTTTGACCCCAGGCCTCTTTTCCCTTCATTTCTGAGTCTCTCACACGTACTCATGGGGATCCATGTAATGATTGCTAACTCCCAAATCCACATCTCTCTCTTCCTTTTTGCTCTGTGAGCCTTCTTAATATAAAAATCATAAATGCAACTGAGAGTTAAGGACATAAAAATATATGAATAACTGTTGTGAACTTATTCTGTTATAAATGTGAAATAAAATCAGGCCTGGCCCTATGAGGCCTGAGCTAAGCCAAACTGAACTATGTAGCTTGCCTGATGTTTTCATATGGATAAAATCAGATTAGAATTAAAACCAAGAGCAAACTAGAATTAGGAAAGCAATAGTGAAAATATGTAACTTACAGCTTGGAAAGTATGTGTTGAAAGGAGGGGGAGGAGGAGAAAGTACCTATATGCAGAAATGCAGAAAAACAGCCTGGTTGATGGCTGGGAGAGAGCTTGTGGCCTAAGGTTATTGCTGAAGGCATTAGATCTTTTCTTTTGTTGGAGGAAGGTCAAACTACTTAAGCAATGATCATGCTAGAAATGACTCTAAGTGTATTCAATCAGTGCACATGGAAGAGTGGCAGGCTATCCCGCAGCAAAGGCAGTGAGTCTGAAATCCACCCAGATTTGCTGTGTAGTTCAAACATGTGGTAGTTTGAGAAAATATGTGAGTGAGCACACTGAAAAAAAAAAAGTGGGTAGGGTGGACTGAATCTCAGAAGATTTATGAACCATCCAATTCTCTTCATTGCAATTGATCAAAAAGAAATAAATTTCTCAAAGAAATAATGATCAGAACTTCCCTGTAGGCAGGGCCAGCTTTATGGGCTGGCACATCTGTGCAGTCACACAGTGCTTAACACTCACAATCCTCAAGCTTGGTTTAATGCTCTATTTTAGCTGTTTCAAAATTCTGTATAATTTTTGAAGAAAATGTCTTTGCTTGGGCCCCCAAATTGAAGTAGCCAGTTCTGCTGGCAGGGTTGTTCCAAGGCTTAAGTGAATTAATACACATAGAATGCATAAAATGTTTCCAGGTACCATAATTAGCTCTCAGCATTGTTAATTATTTTTGTCACTCTATCATTATTATTATTAGTCATGCTCCAGAAACATGGGAAAGTCAGTGATGACCTCAGTCCATGCATGCTTCACTATCTTCATAACTACTAGCCCAAGGAGCATAAGGAATCAGTAAAAGACAGGTGTGTCCTAAAGGCCAGCATCAATTTTAATGACCATCTTCCTATCTCAGATGAACAAAGGCAGGCTACTTCCATTAAGTCAGCTCAACGGCAGTGGCAATAAAAACAACCAGCCCATTGGAAAGTAAGACCTCACATACTAAGATTTGTATTAGACTCACACATGAAAATAGAAAAATCCTACTATTTATCACCTCCTGAGTGCCCTGCAGTTCACATTTATCATCTCATTTAGTCCCTATGCCAATCCCATCGGAGTTGGCCCAAAGTCACACACACTTAGGGAATGTGCCCAACTCTGTCACAATCTGATGCCACCAAAGGGAATAGTCTCTGCTCTGGAGGAGCTCACAGGAGAGTTAGACCAGACTGCTATAAATCGTGTTTCACAGGATCTCATTCACAGGATCTCTCTCTCAGTCTCTCTCTCTCTCTCTCTCTCTCTCTCATACACACACACACACACACACACACACACACACACACAACACACCCCACAGCTAAAAGCATCTACAAAGCAAAGTAACTACATAGAAACACAGAATTAATGCACAGATTAAGGCCACAAGGAGCCAATGGAGTTCGAGTTACATGGGGTTCATCAGGAAAGACCTTCTGGGGAGCAGAGCTTTAAAATCTGTTTTAAAAGTTTAAAAGGACAAATATAAGTGGAGTGAATCAGGCATTCTCCGAAGAGAATGTAAAGGGGGAAAAACCTGGAGGCAAGAATGAGCATGCTGTTGACGGGACATGACACATAGCTGTGTTTCACTAGAACAAAGTTTTAAGCAGTACAGAATTATTTGTGCAAAAGAAAAAAATATACACATATATATTTAAGGACTCAACATGTGTGTGTTTACGTGAACATTTTCTTTTTCAAATGGAACATTGCTCCTGGCTGTAGAACCATTAGCATCTACTGAGATGACTTAAAAATGAGGATGGGAACCATCACTTTTCACTTCCCCCCAATGGAACTTTTCACTCCTCCTTTTCTTTGGGCTTCTCTGAATCTAGTAGCACTTACTCCTCTTGGATCTGTCTATAGATGCCAGTTTAAAAAAAAAAAAGCTTTCTATTTTCTTAACTGTAGAATGCAATCTTTATTTATAGTTGAAATGTATTATTGTGCATTTTCTGACATTCTTTCCCAACAAAAGACCACAACTATTTGTAGTGAAAGAAGGTTTTGCAGTTCAACATGTTGAAACTTGTTTTTGTAAGATACTTTAATACATTGCTAAAGAAATATGTTTGCTTTGCTTTGCTGTCTGTTATTTTTAAAGACCATTTATTTGTGAGACTAAGAACTTTAAATAAGCGAACACAATCCCAGCCCCCATCATCTCCTCTGGGAAGGAGGCGGGGTCTGGATGTTAAACTGTACCAGATGATGGAATGATGGGAACTCTCGGTCTGACTCACGGTTTCCATGTATCTTGGATATTTTCATTTCCTGTGCCTCAGTTTCTTTATGAAAGAATGATTTTTTCACTGTAAATTGTTTTTAAAATATGTCAAAGCTCCAGCAAAGTATATAAGCTCAAAAGCGCTTGCTTTTTCCTATTTAGGATAAAAATACAAAGTTTAGAGAGCAGGGTGTCTAGCTCAAAAACAAACCAAAAAAAAGAAAAGAAAAAGAAAGAAAAAAAGTAAATCTATAAAACACAAATCACTAGAATAAAGAATCAATCATTCACCTCAGATCTCTTGGATGGTGACAAAAATGTCACTGAAACATTATGTTGAGTTTATGTGTCCCAGTTCTGAGGAAGTTCATAGCTCTGGTCTTTGACGTTTTTAGGTTTCTGAACATAAGTGTATTACTCCACAGCACTGATTTTCAAATGGTTCGGAAGGGCTGGATTTTCTCTCCTCAATTTCAAATCTGTCAGAGGCTAATAGTTTTGTAAAATACAGCAAGAATTACTTCACAGAAAAAAAAATTTAATGTAAATATACAAAGTTAAATTTATTATCAGATTCGACAGATGAAAAATTACTCTGTCAAATTCTATACATTTCTAAATACTGCTAATCTGTTAACCTATCACCAAACAGGACTGAAAAATTCAGATTTGGCATGGGTACGTGAATCAACCATACTTTGAATAGCACTGCTCTGAAGCACCCTCCCTGAACTCTTTGTCCCTTATTTATTCCAGTGTCGTCCCTCTAAACCTTAACTCTAATCCAATGGCAGGACTCTGTAGTGGAGGATCAGAAGTTTAAAACTACCTTCTCATTACTGGGCACTTGAAGCATCTTCCCAGCTTTGTTTCTCTATTTCAAGGCCAAAAAATGAATCCGAGCTATTTCGTTATCATTGGGAATAGGCTCAGCCTTCTGATAAAGAAAGCTAATACAGACTGTCCCTTAGTTATGATGGTTAGACTTGAGTTTTCAATTTTATGATGGCAGAAAAGTAATGTGCATTTAGGAGAATCATACTTTAATGGACACTGTTATAGTTCGGATCTGGAATGTCTGCCAAGGACCTCTGTATTGAAGGCTTATTTTCCAGATTGTGGTGCTATTGGAGATGTTGGATGCTTTAGGAGGTGGGCTTAGAGGAGGAAGTAGTTACTGGGGGCATGCCTTCAGAGGGAATATCTTGTCCTTGCTCCCTTTACCCCCTAGCTTCCCGGCTGCCATGAGATGAGAAGCCTCTTTTGTCATACACCATGATTTCTGTCTCACCTGAGGCTCAAAGCAATGCATTCAGGTGACCTTGGACTGAAATTGTGAGCCAAAACAAATAACTTCTTCTCTGAGTTTAATTTTCTTAGGTATTTTATTACCCTGTCAGAAAGATGACTAACACAAACACGAACATACATTAACCATGAGTACCCACACAACCATTCCTTTTTCAATTTTATTTCAGTGTTTGATAAATTGCATGAGATATTCAACACTTTTTATTGTAAAATAAGCCTTGTGTTGATGATTTTACCCGATGGTAAGCTAATGTAAGTCTTCTGAGCATGTTTGAGATAGGTTAAGCTAAGCTAAAATGTTTAATAGGTTAGGTGTATTAAATGCACTTTTGACCTATGACATCTTCAAGTATGATGGCTTTATTCAGATATGGTCCCATTGCACGTAAGTCAAGATACATCTGTGTGCTCTGCTTGTCCCAATAACTCCACAGTCGTACACCATTGGGGGGATTCCTGAGGCCTGCTGCGGCTGTTGCTAAATCAGACTTGAACACATCCAAGTAAAATGCCAGACCCATCGTGTCCCAATTTCCGGTCCCAAGACCAGGAGACCAAGAGATTTGGGAACTTCATAAGTGCATTTGTCCTCCTTCTCAGCCTTAGTTTTCAGTGACCTCTTCCACTTCCATTAATGACATCTGCCTCCTCAAAACTGCTTCTAAGCAGCCATCCTTACTCATCCTTTGGCAAGAATTTTTCTCTAATGAATGCATTCCTGTAATAAAAGATAAATAAAAAAAAAACAGAAAATAATCAATAGGTATCTGTATTCATAACTTTAAAACTAAAAAGAGTCTCCTAAAACTTTGATAAAATCCAGTATTCTCTTCTCTCCCACCTTTTGCCTATGACATAATGATGTAATGAGGTTGCCCTCTCTGGACTTCTGCTTCTACCTAGAACTATCATTAAATTAAGAAGGATTTATCTAAAGTCTAAAAAAGAGGGAGATCCAGAAGCCTTCAGAAATAGAATAAGTGAGTCACCGAGCCTTCCCCTTGAGCCCCCTCGCTTCCCGACGCAACCCCCCTCCTTCTCCCGCAGCCGCCTTCCGCAGGCCGTTTCCACCGAGGAAAGGAATCATATCGTATGTCCGCTATCCAGAACCTCCACTCTTTCGACCCCTTTGCTGATGCAAGTAAGAGTGATGACCTGCTTCCTGCTGGCACTGAGGATTATATCCATATAAGAATTCAACAGAGAAACGGCAGGAAGACCCTTACTACTGTCCAAGGGATCGCTGATGATTACATAAAAAGAAACTAGTGAAGGCGTTTAAGAAGAAATTTGCCTGCAATGGTACTGTAATTGAGCATCCAGAATATGGAGAAGTAATTCAGCTACAGGGTGACCAGCGCAAGAACCTATGCCAGTTCCTGGTAGAGATAGGACTGGCTAAGGACGATCAGCTGAAGGTTCATGGGTTTTAAGTGCTTGTGGCTCACTGAAGCTTAAGTGAGGATTTCCTTGCAATGAGTAGAATTCCCCTTCGGTCCCTTGTCACAAGTTTAAAAACCTCACAGCTTGTATAATGTAACCATTTGGGGTTGGCTTTTAACTTGGACTAGTGTAACTCCTTCATGCAATAAACTGAAAGGAGCCACGCTGTCTAGTCTTGAAGTCCCTCATTTAAACAGAGGTCAAGCAGTAGGTGCCTGGCAGTGTCCACCCTGAAACAAAGCAATAACGTGATGTTTCAGTAAAGCCCAGAGCCCCAAGATCAGATGGCTATGTCTGACCAGAAGCTTCTCAAGTCTCCCTCAGCTGAGGCCCCTGCCCTCAGAGTGTCATGACCTGATCAGGAGGAATGGGGTAAGGCAGCTGCACCACTAGAAGGGGGGCCTTTGGTAGTTTTTGGGGGTTTTTTGTTTCATTTTATTTTTTAAAAAAGAATCCCTGGTGTCTAACATGACCAGGTGGGCAGAACTCAGAGGCCATCTTCCTTCCAGTGAGGTGATGTGATATCTGGCTTGCCACCAAAGTCTTCTTTTTGACTAGACATATTCAAGCTAAGGGGTGTCCAAAACAACAGAATGTGAGGCCAGCTTCATATCAGTTAAACTTTTGACAAGGGAACAAATTCCAAACTGATGGTATCAGTCCTGTAGCTAGCTGTAGAGCTTTGCAACTCACTAGCAACAGCTGCCCAGTGCCATGTGAAGTGATAAACTGGTTTTTGGTTTTCTTTTTCCCTTCCAGTTTTAATGTTTTGTAATGTATTTAAACCCTTATTTAAATAAAACTCGTTTTCAGAAAAAAATAAAAAAGAAATAGAATAAGTAACCAAGTATAGATGTGAATTTTTCTGTAAAATGAGAACTTAGTTTTAGTCAGATTTTCAAAAGACCTCTATTTGGGAAAAAAAGTTTGAAACCTCTATTTTAAGCAATCTGAAATGGAAGAGTAGCTCTCTTTCTGTATTCATTTTTGTTTTGGTTTATTTTGTCTTGGTACCAGGGATTGAACCCAGGGATACTGGGTACCCACTGAGCCACATCCCAGCCCTCTTTATTTTTTATTTTGAGACAGAGTCTAACTTAGCTGCTTAGGGCCTCACTAAGTTGGTGAGGCTAGCTTTGAATTTTCAATCCTCCTGCCTCAACCTCCCCAATTGCTAGGATTACAGGTGTGTGCCACTGTGCCCAGCTTCTTTTCTTTATTCTTGATCTCAGTTCTCCAGTGTTACCCTCAGAACTTGCTTAATGTTTCCCCTTCATCTAAACACTGTGATTTTCAAATTTTCAAATTTGTGATCCATACCATGAATCATTATAGGCATTCACAAAATGAATAAGAATACAATGAAATATTCCCTAGTGTCTCGGGCATGGTAAAAGTAAGTACTATTTCATAACCCTGTTATCATGTGTATGTATTGGGTCTTGATGTAAAATGAATTTCTTTCCTGGGTTATGGCCAAAATAGGTTGAAAGCTATTGATGTAGAGCTTTAGTTCACAAACTTGAGTGTGTGCAAGGATCATCTGAGCAGTGAATTAAAATGTGGATTCCCACAGAACCTGCCTATTAGAAACCCTATCAGGAGCTTGTGTACCAGCTTTTCTACTGAATCTGACTCAGGTAGGCTGTGAGCACACTCAGAGAAACACTCATCTGGAAGCTGTGACTGAGTACATCTGGGAGGTGCGCAGATCAGAGCAGAAAGACCAACTCAGTTGTGTTTAGGATCTTGGCAGATGACTCTGTGAGCATGGGTGCTTATCTACAAAATGGTATCGAATGTCCTATCATGTAGTTGCAAGCAATATAGGAAATAGCCTGCATGCAGGGTCAGCTACAAAATTTGCAGAACACAGTGCAAAATAAAAATGGGGGCCTCCTTTTAGAGAAATTACTCAAAATTTCAAGATGGCAACAGCAGAACATTAAATCGAGTGCAGAGCCCTTCTGAACCCTGATTTGGCAATTGCACAGGTGCATACCTATGCCAGCCCTGGGAATGAAAAACATCTGATTTGGTGCTTAGCAAATATTCACAAAAGTGCAGTTTTATCTAGCTAGATCACATATAAGTATAAATATGAGGCAGTCTATGTTAAAGTAGTTTAAACAAAAGCACTCACCTATAAATAGACCAAGGTATTATTAGCAGGATGTGAGCTAACTTCTATGATGCTGATGTAAGCTGACTGAACTTTCTTAATTAGGATCAGAAATGCTGTGTTCTACTGTTTGGTTGCTTGAAAGAAGAACCACAAGTACAAGGACTGAATTATTTCCGGCATGTTCAAGACTCACCACTTCCACCCATACCCTTCTGCAGGGTCATAGTTGGACAAATGAACACCCTCTTTCAGCAGCAGCGACTGGATTGTATGGCAAAAGCAACCTCTGGCCTCCTCCCCTCCACTAAAGTCTCCCAGGAACTGCTCAGCAGCCTGATGAAAGCCCACTCAATCAGTACAAGTTTAAAAAAGCACTTTCCAGATCTAAGAATAAGTCTCAGAACTTCATGCAAAGTGGAAATCAAGTATTATTAACATCAGTGCAGAGATGAAAAAAAAAAAGACTTATAGGAAAACTCACTTTCAGTTTCTGGGCAATTTCTCTACATGCTTCATTTGTTATATGTCCCCAACTCTCCAAAGTGTATTTCTACCAAGGCCTTCTGTTGTTGATCTACACTCTCTGAAATTAAACACATTTCTTCTTTAATTACAAATGAGCTTAAAACCAAACGTTTTAAGATTCCTTGCAATGGCTTTTTTTTCTTGGTATTTTGTTTTGTTACAGTGTCCCAGACCAAGACCTTGAAATTTTCTGTATTTTACCCTACGCTCCTATCGCACCTAACTTGCACTGTTTTGTATTGTAGTTATTTGTGTGCTGTCCTAATGCTCCTACTGGATTCAAGTGGCCAGAGGCAGGAACTGTGATTCATTCTTTGTGCATGCCTTGTCAGCCACCAAAACTGTCCCATTCTTCATATGTTGGCGATAGAGAATGAAGGAGGCAGTCTATGTTAAAGTAGTTTAAACAAAAGCACTCACCTATAAATAGTAGATTTTACCTGTAGTAGATTTCACCATCATTTTGAATTTCCACCTCTTCTTGCTTGTGGCTTGCTTGGCTTGCTGAGTACAGCTCCAATCATCTGGAGGTTTCAATGGCAAGTGTCCCCCAACACTTATAACAAACACTTTATAACAAACATCACAATTTGCAATTCTGTGATGTTTAGAAAATATTTGCCAGAGATAGAGTTTAGGTATAAAGGACTTCTCACTCTATTGGGTAACAAGGTAACACTTAATTGAAAACTACTTAAATTTAAGTACCTTAAATCATTCTTATATGATTTTTTGATGCTTTAATACCTAAGACTACTTCTCAGGTATATCAATCTATCAACAGGCTTAGGAATATCATATCAATCAAGTTCACATGCTAGGTTAGGTCCTCATACACCACATTACAAGGTGTAAATTTTGACTTGACACATCTGACAATTGAGTGGAAGATGCTGTCTCTGAAATTAGAAACAAATCAAAAAGCATTAATGTTGTATAACTGGCTATAAATTTGAGAAATGGTTATAAAGTTATCAGATTAATATGTGTATGATTGAATGGAAAGAAGCTTTTGTGGAGTTTGGCCTTGGTTTGAACTTTGAAAGATGAGTAGGGTTTGAATGAATAGAAGGAAGGCAAGAGATGCCATCAAGTAGTAAAAGAGGGAAGGCTAATTTTAGCACATATGAGAGATTAGTAAGGAAATTAGCCTGGCTATGGGTAGCAGTTTATATTTAGGAATAGAGGTACCCAAGTTGGTATATTTAGGTAAGCCTGGAGCATTAGCCTTAGAATGATGAAAGGACTTTGAATTTAATCTTATAGACAACAGAAAACAATTACATTCTCTTTTCAAATTAGTGACAGGAAGAGTTTTGGGCATATGAATTTGTTACCGGCACATATGATGATCTGGGAGGATGAGGATGATAGGGTGGCGAGGTGATGGAGGTTCTGCTGTAATTCATATGGGAGATTGTTAGAAGCTGGGCAGATGGAGAGGTGTAAAAGCAGAGGGGAAAGTAGAGCAAGGTATCTGGGAATTCCAGAGAAGACTTAATTGAACACATGTGTGTTCGTTCAATGGGTTCCTGCTAAAAGCCAGAGCTTCTGCAAATGCCCAGCGGTCTACAGTGGTAGACCAGATGACTATAGCCCTTATGTCTTAAATTTGCCTTCTAGTGAAAGGGGGCAGACAATAAAAGAAGCAGTCAGTATGATGCCATAGGTATTCTAAAGGAAAAAGTGGGGTATTCTCCAGATACACATACACGAGATCCCTAGCCCCAGTGGGACAAAGTACAGGAATGAGGAGTCAGGAAGATTCCTAAATATGATGACATCGGACATAATAAAACAGGATCAAAGAAAAGTATTCTGCAGTGCAACAGATGGGAAAGAAGGATGCTACATACACAATTCACACAGAGAGCAAATGCATCTTAGAAGTGGCTCCCAATCTTCAAATCATTTGTCCTTAACAAGGCAGAGCCTTGAATGTAAGTCTTCCTTGGGTCTTGAAGATAAAGGAAAGTAATCAGATTTGTAGTCCTGCTTTCCCCGTTGGAAATAGAGTCTTCAAATATAGAAGGAAAGTGACAAAATCTTTGCTCTAAGAAGCTGCTAGTTGAAGGGAGAGAATAAAACAAACACTTGAGGCACAGGAGACAACTATTCATGCCTGTTTTGCATATCTGCCATCATACCTCACTCTCTGCTTAAGTTAATAAAGTTGTGCCTCCATTTACAAAGACCTACTTGAAGCAGCAAAGGTGAACAGGGATGCACTCAGCACTCATGAGCTTCGTGACAAGAGGCAGGGAAAGCACATGAAACAAGTTTATGAACCATTGGCACTTACATTGGCCTCCTTCTTTAAGAAAGGCAATACAGGGCTGGGGATGTGGCTCAAGCAGTAGCACGCTCGCCTGGCATGCGTGTGGCCCGGGTTTGATCCTCAGCACCACATACCAACAAAGATGTTGTGTCCACCGAAAACTAAAAAAAAAAATAAATAAATATTACAATTCTCTCTCTCAAGAAAAAAAAAAAGAAAAAGAAAAAAAAAGAAAAGAGAAAAAGAAAGAAAGGCAATACGGGAAAAGGAGCAGACTTGGGGTATACATAACAGTTCAGTTGTCAACATAATGAGTCTGAGATATCTATGAGATGGACGTGCAGATGAAGGTATCCAATTCACAGGTGAATTTGGAGCTCCGGGGAGCAGTCACAACACCCTATACAATAAACACTTCCTTCGAAAAGAAGATATGAAGCAAATATCAGAAAAGGTTAACATCTCTAAACTCTTTCTAATAGAAATATAGGAGACTCACTCCCTTCTACAACAATATTCTTCAGCTAATATTTTTTTTTTGTGCAGAGTAACTTTTTGTTACATAGAATATTCCAAACACAAAGAAATGTTAAAGGAATCATTAAACAAGCACATTTGTCAATCAACAGCAACCCTGAGCCTTTAAATCAATTTACCCAGAAACCACAAAGGCCAGCAGACAATAAAATCCACTCATCTTCTTCTCTCCGGCCTCTTGCCCCATTCTCTGATCCTCATCCCTCTCCTCTGTCTCCTTCCCATTTTGTTATGCTATTCTATCTTAACTTCCCCTTTCTCTTGACCATGTCTTCCACCATCATATTTCCATCACCTTTAAGATGTTACTCTTCCCCGCGCCATAAGCTTAAGTTCATCTGTGTCATCCCGGCTTTCCATTAATTCATTCATGGTTCCTGAGAAAAGAATGGTAACTGACCTCCATAAAACTCATGTGCCCAAACACTCCCTCCTTCTTACTCTAGACAGGACCTACCCTCCGAAAATAATTTATAAACTCGGTAGTTCCTTCTTATTTGAGGTTTTGCTTCCCACAATTTCAGTTACCAGTGGCCAACTGTGGCATTATACAAGGATTATATAACCTCACAGTGGGGCTGGGGTGTGTAGCACAGTGGTAAAGCATACGCTCAGCATGCACAAGGACCTGGGTTTGATCCCCGGTACCAAATGAGTAAGTAAAGATCATCACAAGAAGGGTGAAGAAGAAATTTTGTGTGAGAGTACATGTTATTACAGTATATTGTTATAACTATTCTATTTTATTATTGGTTATTGTTATTAGCCTCTTACTGTCCTTGATTTATAAACTAAACTTTATCATAGGTGTGTATGCATAGGAATAAAACACAGTCTGTATAAGGATGGTACTATCTATGGTTTCAGGTATCTGCTACGGGTCTTGGTATGGATTCTCCACAGATAAGTGTAGAACACTGAACCAACAATATTCCCAAGAGAAAATAGCCCTTTCCAGACCAACCAAGTGCCATTCTGTATCTCTCTTTCTGTGTTTTCTATATTGGGCTTACTCTTCCAATTCTGCTCACCTCCCGTTTTCTTCCTCAGTTTCAAGCCTGCATAGACATCATTCATTGTGGTCATAAACCACTAAACATTATTAACCATGTTGAATCCTTCAACATCAAAAAAACCTGTATAAATATTTCAATCCCCATAGCCAGGTACAGGGTGACTTAACAAAATGAATACTGAATTTGGAGCTCTGCATTTAAATCCCTCTACATTTTAAAATATTTTCTGGTTCTCCATCCCAAGTAACCTTAAATATCTGACTCCATCTGGAAATTTCCTCCGGGCATTCTTACTTTATTATGTCTCTTTTCCCAGTGACCACAGTATTACTATTAAACCAACACAACATAAATTAACGTAATCCTGCCCATATTTGTATTGTGATAGAGTTATTTCAACCAAGACTTTTGCATCTCCTCCAGGTGAACCAAATTGTGGGTTAATTGAAATAAATATGAATACATGCTCAGATTTGTTGTGAGTAGAGAGAAGAAAAGACTGAATGATAAAGGTCAGCTAAAGTGCCCGCAAGCTTTTAAGTGAACACTAGGGCATGACCAGACAATTGCTCAGTCCCCACCATCCTATCCATGCAGCTCCTTGCCACCACATAACTAAGAGTGTCAATGGCATATGTATCATGGGGTCAACTAGTCCTTCGAAGACCATGAACTGGAACATAGTAAGAGCAGGGTAGTGCCCCTGTACATTTACTTCATAGTTGCCTCAAAGATTTAATGTTCCCAATTTTATAATACATCTCCCAAGAAGTTCCCATTTCTCGTAGCTAAAATTATCAGACCTTTTTTTCCTAATGAAATTGATTTTTATCCTTTCCCTGAAGCTTCATGATGACTTCAGTGAGAGTGAATGTGAATTCCAGTAAAAGCAGAAGACACTGTGGATGTTCCAGCTGCCTCGACCTTATAGGTCCTCAAACTAGAATGGGGTAAAGGGAAGAATTTATGTAAGCAGGACAGGTAGCCACTGGTAGGTAGATAGATAGACAGACAGACAGATAGGGTATATAGTTTATTGAGTAATTACTTTGTACTAGATTCTGTGTTAATACCACAACAAAGATCATCCCATGAGTTAGATACATTATTACTCTCTATTCTGGATATGATAAAATTGAGGATTGTAGAGGGTCACTGATTTTCCCAAGGTCAATGCCTAGAAAGTTGTAGTGTCAGGATTTGATGTCAGTCTACATGTAGAGCCCACATTCTTTCTTCTCTTCCTCTTCTTCATTTTTATCTTCTTCTTTCTCTTTCTTTCCTTCTTCTCCTTCTACGTATGTGGTACTAGAGATTTAATCTAGGCCTCACACACGCTAGGCAAGCATTCTTTCACAATCTACATCTCCAGACATTTTAAAAATTTTTATTTTGAGACAGGATCTCAAAAAGTTGCCCACACTGACCTCCAACTTTTGATCTTCCTGCCTCAGCCTCCTGAGTAGCTGAGATTATAGGCATGTGTCACTACTATTGGCTCAGAGCCCACATTCTTCATTATTATTCATTGTTCTGTTGCATATGAAGCTTATACATGAAATTACTAAGCTTATACATGAAATGTTCCCTAAAAGACCAGGTGTTAAAGGTTTGGTCTCCAAATTGATGCTATTGGGAGGTGGAGGAAACTTTAGAAGGTAAAGGCTAGTAGGAGGTCTTAGGTCATTTGGGTCCTGCCCTTGGAGGATATTGTGGGACACTAATCTCTTCTTCCTCTTCCATTGCATCTCAGCAATACAGTGAAGTGTTGCCATGCACTGCTACCATGATGTGCTGCCTCACCACAGGTCCAAAAGCAACAGGGCCAACCAACTATGAACTGAAACCTCCAAACCTGTGAGCCAAAATTAGCCCTTTCTCTTTTTAAGTTTATTTATCTCAGGTATTTTATTACAGTCATGGAAAACTGACTTACACATTGTACTTATACTTTATTGACAGTACAATACTTGAGAATACCTGAAAAGTTTTGGGCACTGAAGAGGATTGTAGATAAATGATATCTCATTTCTCCTCCATCTTTAAGACTAAGTAGTTGGAATTGTACTCAAAGCATTAGCAGAAAGAGCATAGCTAGACTGGTGTCTTCAAAAGATCATTTTAGCCGTATCTCTTCCACTCATCTCTAATACTCATGCAAACATATTCAGCTAATTTCACTTTCTCCAATATCCCTTTTTAAAGATTGCCTTCTCTAGAAGTTCCTTTCTAACCTCTCCCTCCCAGCAGACTCTTATGTCCATTTGGTGCATGTCTTTGTCATAGAATTTATTATATTATCCTGTAAACCTTTACTTTCTTGTCAGCATCTTGGGACTTATGAGGAAGCCATCTTTGTATGATAGCTACTCTCTAGTTCATGGCACTGAAAAGACTTAATATCTGCTAATAATTAATTAATTAATTAATTAACCATGGCAGCAGAGAGCCTTTGTTATGGTTTAAATATGAGGTGTCCCCAAAAACTCATGTGTGAGACAATGCCAAAAAGTTTCGAAGTGAAATAATTGGGTTATGAGAGTTTTAACCTATCAGTACATTAATTCCTGGATCTGGATGAACTGAGTGGAACCAGTAGGCAGACAGGGTGTGGCTGGAGGAAATGAGTCATTGGGGGCACACCTTTGAGGATTATACTTTGTCCGCGGTGAGGAGAGTCTTTCTCCCTGTCCTAAACCACGTGCCTCCACCATACCCTTCCACAGTGATGTCTTGCCTCACCTAAGGCATAAAGCAATGGAGTTGGCCATCTGTGGACTGAGCCTTCTGAAACCATGAGAACCAAATAAACTTCTCTTTCTCGAAAATTGTTCTTGTCAGATCTTTTGGTCACCCTGATGAAAGAGCAGACTAAAACAGTCTCTAAGTCTGAGTGAAGGACCCTCATCCTTATTTCAGGGAACCACTGGCCAACTGTTCACACTTCAAAAGTGTGAGCAGGGAAAGCTAGGCCAAGAGTCCACTGTGATCAGAAAAAAAACGTAAGTTGCAAACCCTTAATGTTTTTCAGAATAGAGGACCTCAAAGAACTACTGTTCTCACTTGTCACTTCAAATATTAAAAAATGTCACCAGATTCCCAGGAGCTGCTGCTGTTGACAGGCACCATGGTGAGCAGGGCCTTTCTGAGTCTTCTTGCTTGCAGGTGGGGTCCAAGTTCAGAAAGGTTTGAGGAAGGAGCATGGCCTTGCTTTTTACTGTGCACTGGCATGAAGTTTTCTTGCCATATATATTTTTAGAGAGAGAGAGAGATTTTAGTCCAAGGTCACAGGTATAACTTTGCACACCTGCAATCATGTTTTCTGCCCTCCTTGGACAGCTATCTTCCTGATGGCGGATTTAAATTCTGATTCAAAAGGAGTTCAAGCCATACCTCTTCCAAGAAGCCTTCAGTGACCTGCTACCCCAGGCTCATTTAAATGCCCTCCTCCATGTTCTTTTGCCACAGGGTACACGTTTTGTTGTGGCACTTACCACTTAATTGGGAAAGGGCTGGTGAGCTCCTGTTTTCCACCAGACTGGGAGCCACAGATGGTCAGTCCCAAATTTCAGTGTTCAGCACTGTGCTGCAGAAACAGACTCTTGCATTGCTTCCCTCCCTGTTTCTTCCTGGCCGTGGAGTGAGGGTGGGGATGTATATCCTTCTCTGTTCTAATGGTCTTTGCTTGGGGCGATGCCATGTTTGCATACCCACAGCTCCAGACAGCAGGGAGAACGATTTTAGTGTGGCCTTACTGCATTAAGACAAAGACTGACAACGAAAGGTAGCCTAAATAAGTTCCAAGCATTTTCCCAGCTCTAAAAATCTAAACTGTAATTTCATTAGATGCCACCTTCCTTTCTCCCTCCACACAGAGCCCAGCTCCCTGCTCAATAAACACTGAGAAAATGGGGTTGCGGTGAACTGAGCAGCCATCTGATGGCCTTTATAGACACTCCCTGGGACTTCATAACAGTTGGGAGGGCCATAGTACTGCTGATTCAAAGCCGAGTCCAGCTGCTATCCTGGGCTGAAGGATCACAGGGGGAAGATGCTGAAACAACTGTTATAGATTTTCCCGGCAGTGGCTTTCGACAGACTGGAATCGAAATGATGATTGGTGCAGACGTCTCAGAGGTCACCGGTGAATAGGAGAAAGCTCTCTGGCTTTCTATAATAGCATTCTCTCCCTGAACACAGTAATAACCTTGAGGATGGTACCATGAGAAATGAATTCGTGTGGGGAGAAAGGCTAGGAATAAGTCTAAATAGCAGCTGATAATCTTCCAGAAACAAATGCTATAATGAGAGCGAAGGATTTCTCTTTAAAAGATTCTCTGTTACCAATTTAGGGAGCCAAATAACTGCATCCCTGTTTTACCGGGAAGAAAACCTTCCAAATTAACAAATAAACTCACATCGTTAGGGGATATTTTCATAACGAATGTACGTATCTCAGTAGAGGAGAGAGAAGTTAGCCTTTCTTTGCTGGCTGCAAATGACCTTAGAAAATACTGTTAAATAATAAATGTCCATTAACTAGTCTTAAAATAATTGCACTGAAACCAATTTTGTGATCATATAGAACTGCATTTTACATCAAAGTGCTGCAAGATAAAAGTACCTGCATATTACAGTTATTAGCCAATAACAGAAGCAGTATTATAAGAAGGGATTCACTTTCAGGGAAGCCAAAGACCCCAGATGTCCCCCAAATATGGCTTCACCAGCCTGTGGTATCTATCTCCTCTTCCCCCATAAAGGGATGAACTAGGAATCACATCATAAAGGTAAACAAGTTGCTCAAAAAGGCAATGGCGTGACTTGATGGAGAAGGGAAGCTCTTCGTAGACTCCACCGCAAATGCAGGTGAGTTCTTCTAATTAGCTTTTTTTCTCATCTTAGAAAGTAGAGAAAATGGGCTAGAAATCTTTATTGACCCCTAGAGTGGTCAGGAAAATGGGCTGCAGCAACGCAGAACAACATTTACCACTGGAAGGCTATGAGCATCTTCTCCTTGAACATGACCTACCATGTTATCAGCAGCATCATTACCTGAGTTTTTATGTACATATTCAAAGTTCTCTCTGGTGACGGTACTTCACATGAAGAACTACATAGAGAAGCTGACCTTTCTCCATTTCCATGCTCCAAGGAGAGAGTGATAATTTTTTTTCTCAAAATGAAAAATTTACACTACTGTTATTTAGCCAGAGAATTCTTATGCGTTTTAGAAGAAGAAACAGAAATGAAATCTTTAGGTGGAAACCATAGAAGTTCATAAAGAGTTCAAACTGAAGAACTTATGGCAGGCATAGGCAGACAAGAATACAACTTTATATGTATCAGTTGCCTTGGTAATAATTCCTCTGTATATAGAGTTTGCCTGCTGCTATATGATGTACTTCCTTAATGGATTAGCATTGGGGCAAACGTTCCCTGTGTGTATCCTATTGTGCCACGTGAAATAAAGTTGCACTATATGCAAAGAACACAAATGTTTTGATATATGCTCCTTGATTTAATGAAAATGTTTTTCTCATCTTGGTCAATAATTCTGAACCCTCAGATGCAATCAGGGAAGGTGGCAAGGGTCGGAGCAAGAAAATCTAACCTGTCAGTAGCTTTTCCTTTTATATTTTCAAACAGCCCCTCCCCCTTCTTATAGGCTTACAGGAAGAACTACAAACATATGGGTTGTGCATTTGTACTCCTTAGTACTTACTGTAGTCTAAGGAAAGGTAGTTTTAATGATACCAGTGAAACACTGGTAAACTAATAAATGAACAATTGGTCTAGCATTACTTGTAAAGCAGTGACATGAATGAGTGAGTCTTGGGCCGTGTGTATACTAGGCCTTAGTTGATGAGTGAAAAGAATAGAAATACCTCTTCTCCACCTCACCCTCTGTATTATTTAGCTTTCCACCACTAGAACAAATTCACTGGGATAATCAACTTATACAGAGAAAAGGATTACTTTGGAACTATCAATTTATGATTGGTTAGCCCTGTTGATTTAGGTTTGTGGTAAGAGTATATATATATAGTATATAGAGCAGAACTGCTTATGTCAGGAGCCAAGAAGGAAAAAAGAGGAAACAGAAGAAGCTGGGGTCCTTCCATCCCCTTCAAGGGCATGTCCCCAGTGCCAATGCACCTCATCTTAAAGGTTTTACCACCTCCAAATAGCAAAACCCTGGGGACAGATCCTTCAACTCAGGGACCTTTGGGATATACTTGTCCAGACCACAGCACCCCGCTCAATCTCCTCCACCACCTGCCACCATGTTGGATATAAAAGTAAGGGAAAGGGAGCTGGGATTGTGGCTCAGGGGCAGAGCGCTCAGAGGCAGAGTGTCTATAAAAGCCATCAGATGGCTGCTCCGTTCACAGCAACCCCATTTTCTCCAGTGTTTGTGGAGCAGGGAGCTGAGCTCTGTGTGGAGGGAGAAAGGAAGGTGGCATCTAACGCCTAGCCAGTGTGAGGCACTGGGTTCAATTCTTAGCACCACATATAAATAAATCAAATAAAGGTCCATTAACAACTAAACATTTTAAAAACTAAATAAATAAAAGTAAGGGAAAGATCAAACCGTACCTGCCCAGAAGCATTACTCTCCATCATCATCAAAAATCTCTTTGCTGGCATTAGTTGGTTGGAAGTAGCTCAAATGGTTGTAAAACCACTCAGTAGATCAGAACATTCTTTTTATACGGTAGTATAATTTGGGACGGTTCTGAGGTAACCTGTTCTCATCCTGTGAGCTTCAGCTGATGAAAGGTTTCAATCCATGCAGCAGTGGTTGCTGCCCACAGAGGCCAACTTGGACTTTGGATTTCCAGTCCTTTTCTCACATCCGTTGGTCAAAAGGTTGTTGGGATGATTATTTAACTTAACCAAGGTGAATCTCTAAAGTAGTTTCCCAGGGTTTTTCACTGTGCGGGTTTGATTCAGCGTACTTTGAAAGGCCCCAGGGGGACTATGATATTCATCCCGCGTTAGAGACAATGAACTGCCAGGAAGATATCATCTGTCTTCGGTAAGAAGTGACCCAGGACAAAGCCAACCAGAACCGTGAGTGAGTTAGCATCGTCTGGAGCTGATGGGGTGACTATAGCAGTGGACAGGACAATGATGAGAAGACTAAAGTTACTTAACCTCATGTACCTTAGTCTTCACATCCATAAGAGGGTCATAGTCTTAGTACCTACCTCATGGAATTGCCATGGGCATTAAATGGATCAATCCATGTGATGCACATAGGACGGTACTTGAATTATTATTATTATTTTTTTTACTTTGACTTACTGTGTATTTTCTAGTCATTAATTGAGATGTAAATTTGAAAATTAAAATTGTCTTTAAAAAGGGGGTTGCAATAGCCGCTATCAAAGCAATATTAAAGCTTGATTTCAAGGATGCTTTCAGCGTTAGAGTCAGTCTTCTTTGTCAAAAATCTTCACCACTTCATCAAAAACTTCAGCAACAGATTTAGAAGCATCTATTTTCTTGACTTTCCACATTTTCTCATAAAAGTCAATAATTGGCTTTGTTGTCATCACTCCTACCCCTACTTTTCCCACACAAGACATCGTTCAATACAGATCTCAGTGTTACTGTCAAACAACAGAACAGAAGACACATCTGCCTTCCCACCCATGGTCTTGTTCTAACCTTGAAGAATTGTCTTGATTTCTTGGAAATCCATCAATCAAGAACTTATTCTTCTCCGCATTGGTAGCCATTGCTTACTTACTTCATTTCCCTCTTTAATAAACTGATGGTTAGCACCATCTTTCCATCTTTAATGTACTTTTCAGTGAGTTCACCATACTGTGAATCTGGGCTCTTCCTTTCATCATGGAGAAGTTCTCCTGCAGAGAGGTGGGAGTGTAGCCATGTTTCTCAGCATGGGGCCTTCTCCTTGCCCACTTGTGAGATGCATCTGGTCCCCAAAATGCAAGGAAAAGGGGGCACAGGAATAAGCACCTTGGGCGGCTCCTTGAATATTCTTGATAAATTGTCAACTGCTCTCATCTTTATTTGATTCTAAAGCTGCCTAAGAGAAACTGGAGAATTCAGCAAGACTATTGAATAGGACAAGTCTGAAAGGGCCTGGAGAAAGCACAGTCCAGAGAGAAGCAGGACACTCTCCTGTGGTCCGTCTTTAAAGGTTAGTATTTTGTTATTTTACTTTAAAAGAATGAATTTAAGGGAGGATCATTTAATATTTATAACTTAACAATTTGTGTCATCCCAAGGAACCACCATTTAGCCAAAGGAGAAAAGGAAAATATCTTACCAGTAATTCGGATTTTTACTAAGAAGCTTTTAGCTTCACACATATTCTTAATAGAAACTGCAAATATTCTCTGACTTAAAACTCAGGTTAGGGCAGTGCTGTGGTAGAACATGGTTTTTCTCCCTGGGGGTTCATGTGTGAGAGCCTCGTCCTCAGTGTGGTGGTGTTAAGGTGGTGGGATTTTAGGATGTTGGGTGAGATGGTTAGGTCTCCGTCCTTGGAAGGGACTAGGGTACTTCTCATGGCTTCTCAGTTAGTTCCTGAGAGAGCGAGTTATTATAAAACAGTGAGGCTGCTGGGCTTGGAGGTATGGCTCAGTGGCATGTACATTTTGATTCCCCACCACTGTAATTTTTTTTTTAAAGTAAAGAAACAAAATTAAAACGTAAGGCTGACCCCGGAATCTCTCTGACTTTTCACATCATGCTCTGTGATCTCTCCCTCTCTCACATGCTCCCATCATGATACTATATAGCCAATGGAACCCTTACAATATCCAAGAAGATACTAGAAACTTGATCTTAGACCTCTAAAACTGAAATCTAAATAAACCTCTTTTCTTTATAAAATACTCAATCTTAGGTATTTTGTTATAGCAATGGAAAACAGACTAATACAGGCAGGATATTTGTTATCTATTACTATGTAACAAATAATCACAAACCTAGTAGCTTTAAACAACACATATCTGACATGTTTCTTGAGATTGGTAATACAGCCACAGTCTATCCTGGTCCTCTGCTTCAAGATATCTCACATGATTACAATCAAAGTATCTGCTAGAACTGGGATCTTATATAAAGTCTCTAAAGGGGAAGGATGAGCTTCTAAACACATGCAATTGTTGGTAGGCTTCAGCAACTTGTTGATTCTCCCTTGGCCACTATTTTTTTTTTTTTTGTACCAGGGATTGAACCCTGGGACACTTAACCACTAAGCCACATCCCCAGCCATTTTAAAATTTTTTAAATTTTAAGACAGGGTCTCTCTAAATTGCTTAGAGTCTCACTAAGTTGGGGAGCTGGCTTTGAGCTTGCAATCTTCCTGCCTCAGGTTCCTGAGCTGAGATTAGAGGCATGTGCAACAGTGTCTGGCCTTGCCATTATTAAAGACAGAAGGGAGAGAGTCAGCTAGCAGGTTAGAAGTAACTCACAATCATCCTCATACTCAAGGGGAAGAGATTATACAAGGGCAAGAATCAGGAGTCATTGAAGTTCATCTTAGAGTTGGTCTACCACGGGCAGCATTTCCCAAACAGGGTTCCTGGAAACACAACTGAGTCTTAAGACATGAACTGATACTCTAGAAAACACAGCATTCAGCCAAAACCAGTAATGTTTTTTCATCTAAATTTTCTTAGAAAGATAAAAGCAAAATATACTTTTATATAACAACCCCAAATATTATGTGACAGTCAGCCAAACTCGAGACTTTCCTTGAAAGATTATTGCTTGACATAAGAATGCAAAACATTCACCCTCTACAGTGATGCAAAAAGCAGCATTGATTTCAGGTTGATCCATGTCATTTATTCAATGACCGCTGCTGTATGTTATGTATCTTGTCTTACAATTTCAACATAAATTAATATTTAATGTTTCTTTTATATTAAATATTTATTCTATACAAACTCACTCTCCCTAGACCTGACTCCAAGAAGAATGTTTTCAAATTAAAAAAAAAAAGTCTTGAGGTTCTCAAAATGTGTCATAAACAAATAAGCAAAAGTTGGCCAAATAACCTTCATTAAAATTAAGTTTACAGTTTTGCTGTCTTAAGATACTGAGGAGTTAGCTGTCTGCAATGAAACAATGAATTATGCTGAAATAATCTAAATCCAAACTAACAAGATTCTGCAAAGCACAAATATTTGGGCTCTTCTGTCCCTCTAACACATCTCTACAACATTGGATTATTTCATATTACTTTGCAATGAATGGAAAACAGAATTGACCTAATGCTACAATTCTCATTTGGCCTTTGACTCATTAATATCATTCCCCAAACTCCCCCAAATTAATATCTATGGGAAGGAAGGATAAAAACACTATTTTCGTTGCAAATGTTTTGTCTGATGGACATATTTATATTAACATGTAAAATAAGATTTTATGTTTTCTTTTAAAGTATCACACTTTTATTATTTTCCTTCTGACAACCTTATCACATGGACAATAAATATTAAACCTTAAATATATATGCTTTTCCCTGGCATATATTCTACTGAATATTCTGTTCCATAGTTAGTTCTTTGGACCTTTGTGGTGATGGTAGGAGAAAAGGTGAATTGAAGACTGGGAGAAATTACGAGGTCAAAGATCAAAAAGAAAAAAAAAGAAATTTGGAGGCAGAGGAAGGTCATCAGAGTTTGGGGAGAGAAAAAGGGACTGGAAACGGCATCTGTCAATCATGTAGTTGAGTGTTGAGAAAGATGGGAAAGCTACTTGCTCTTCTCTGTACTTTACAGTATAATCCTCAACTTGGCTACCTCCTCAAGATAACGTCACTTAGTCATCGTTCCCATCCTGTGAGTCTTTCTCCGAAGCCACTTTGTTTCTTTCAAATAGTCTCCGTGTTGAGGTGGGTCTTCCTGTAGGTGCTCAGGAAGTTGCCTGTCTCCACAGCTTCCTTTGTTTGTCCTATGCTAATTCTGACAGTTCTTCCCCCAGTTTCCATAACAGAATATCCACTCCGCAGGCATTAATGTACCAGGAATATTTTACTGAATTTCCTTGGAATTTCTTAACCAACCATTAAAATAATAGTAACACTTGGGTTCATTACAAATTGGGTTTGAAATTCTTTTCCTGAATATTATGCATTTTGGAGACAAGAATAAATAAGGTGATGGTTCATGTCCTGGGGAGCTGTTTCTATCTGCCCCTTTCCCTCTTTACCCCTATTGCCTAATTATCAGTATTCATCCAGCTTTGGGGGCCCATAGGTCCTATTAGCATTCCAATGTAGTAATCAGGTAACAAGACTTCCTCAGTGAAAATGTGCTGAACATAGGTAGCTTGAATTTGATGGAAGGGAACTTGCTCTTAAATACAGTAGAGCCCCAGGAGATGTTGCCTTCACTTTGTGAATGCCTTCATGACAAAATTCCCTTGGGTTCTGTCTCTCCAAGACTGCCAGCTGCTCCTTCTGATATTGTCTCTGTTTGTCCATCTCCCTTTTCCTCTTTCCCCATTGACTTATCCCTGTAGCCTTCCTGCACTTCCAGATCTGCCTAATTACACATAAGTCCATCACCCCACATGGCTAATCAGAACTATCCCTAGAAATCCATGTAGGACCATGTACAAATTTTTTTTCACTGTCACCATAAGATAAAAATATAATAAAAAATAAAATAGGTCAGATTTTTAATTATTTATGACAGTAATTGTTTTATCTGGCACGAATATAAACCAATCCCTATTACATCTCTGTAATACCTGTCAATGATCTATCAGTACATTCTAAATTCAAAGGAGTTTTGATGTCAAAGTGGCTTGGGAAATTTTGTAGTAAGCTGTATGTATGGCTGGGCATGGCATCCCTAAATTCTAATTAGACAGGAGGGTCCAGGCAAAACTTGGGTACAGTGGTTAGTTCAGAAGGATAAATCATAGTGCATCAGTAGAGGGAGAGGCTTAAAGTTTATTCACTAAGTGTCATGAGCCAGACACTGAGCTGGGTGCTGGAGCTGTTATAGTCAAAGCTTTGTCCTGGGGTTTCATAAACTGACTTCCATACCACTCACATATAATCAAATTAAGCCTTTATTGAAGCACACCGGTGGCGGCTGACCAGAACATAAAGCTGTTCCCCTGATCAGCCCCGAACAATTGCAAGGGCACTCCTTATAAGCCAGAAAAGGGATGTTCAGGGGGTCTGGCCAATGCAAGCAAGCCAGGTTACAGAAGCGGGACAGTGCAGTCAAGCGGAGGGAAGCCTAACCAATCACAGTTAGCCCAGTCACCCCAGTTACAGAAACAGAGCCCCGTTACCCTAGTGACAGAAACAATACCCCATTAGGTAGTTCCGTGTTCTTAAAAGTTTCTATAGCAAAAGGAAAAGAACATCTCGCCCCAGTCATGACTCTTCTACTTGGCATGGTTGTTTTACAGGATGAAGTCACAAAACAAAATGGAGTCACATTTGCTCCTACTATCACAGAGCTACAATAGGAAACAAAATAGACATGGCTCCTGCCCTCAAGAAGTCTGTGGTCTCATGGGAGAGACAAGCAATCAAACAATCAACTAGAATATTATCATGTACTTATGTGGCAGGAGAAGTGCAGAATGGAAGGAGGCAGTATTCCAAAATCCCCTACCCAGTTTGTCTAGGAAAAATAGAGAAGTGTGGGGGAAGGGAAAGAAAGAGTCTTTGAACACAGATCACAGAGAGGAGAGAGGTGAGGAAGTAGAGAATATGGGCAGCTTGAGGGTGTCAAGAAAGGAGCTCACACAGACATTATTACCCTATATGCATGCATGAATACACTACTGGAGTGACTCTGCCCCATGTACAGCCAGAGGAATCAGAAGATGTACTCCATTGGTGTACAATATGTCAGAATGCGTTCTACTGTAAAATTAATTAATTAATTAAAAAAAAAGAAAGGAGTTCATTTTGACAGGCACATGGGTGTGGGAGTGATAGGGCAGGTAAACCCCCAGAAAAACCTGGATAGGAAAGTTCCATGTTTGCCTCCGACTTCCTCGGGTTTCTAATGTTCAGTGGTGAATCCATTATGCTCATCTGAAACCTAAGCTCAATCTGAGCTGGTGCTTTCACCGCATCCCCTTTTGCCTGAAGGAACGCAGAGTTTCCAAGTCCAAGATATCTCTGCAGCATCTCAAAGACGCCCCTCAGAACCTGACTCCACCTCTCTAAAGCTGGGATGTGCATTTGCACTATCGTTATCTTCATGGCCCCCTCAGCTTAATTAGAATGCCTATCAGAAAACAAAAAGTTTTAATTGATATAAATAATTTAATCCTACTCTAAGAACTTTCCTGAGAATTTCTTAACCAACCATTAAAATAATAGTAACATTCGGGTTCATTACAAATTGGGTTTGAAATCCTTTTTCTGAATATTATGCATTTTGGAGACAAGAATAAATAAATAATTACGAATAAGATGATTGAATAATAATAGCCACATCCTGGAGCTACATAAATTAAAAAAAATAGATCTTCAGGGTGCCCACAGTCTAGGATATATATATATATATATATATATATATATATATATATATATATATATATATATAAATATAAATTATATATATACATTATTACAACCCAGACCTGAAGACTTGAGTTTAAAAAATGAATGACTGGATAGAGCTCACCGAGCAGGTGATAGTTCATCCCGTGGAATTGTTTCTCTCTGCCCTTTGCCTCTTTTCCTCTATTGCCTGATTATCAGTATTCATCCAGCTTTGGGGCCCATGTGTCCTATTAGCATTCCAATGTAGTAATCAGGTAAAAAAGACTTCCTCAGTGAAAATGTGCTGAGCATAGATAGCTCGAATCTGATGGAAGGCAACCTGTTCTTGAATACAGTAGTCTTGTCTTTCTTAGGACACTCCTCTCCATCTTGCCTTCCCACTCACTTGTTGCTCCAGTTGGCCCAGAGATCTTCTCTAATCAGCAGGAAACTGGACGATAACCTAGATTGTTCCCAGATACCCCAGCACTCCCCACCCCAACTCAGGAATGAAAAATTAGCAGATAGAATACCTAACTAGAAAAGACCTACAGAAAGACATGGAGACAGAGACCAAGAGAAGCAGAAACTAGCAGACACGGAAATGGAATTCCAAACAAATTAGAGGAGGGGAAAGTCACAATTTCAACATCATTTATCATAAACTTATCCACTTTTTTTTTAAAACTCAGCATCCTAATGGAAAAATGACAATAAACAATTGAGGCTGTGAAGTAGAGTCAAGTGATATATATTCCTTCTTCTCATACGCCTCGAGTCAAGAACCAAAGACCCACACTGAGAATAGAGTACCCTCTTAGTATAGAATAGGAAACTTTGGATATTGTAAGTAGACTTAATTATCAGCAGTAGTTATTTTTTCATTCATTTGCTCATTTATACAACAAAAATATATAGAAGCACTACTACATGCCATATAATCTGGATCCAGGATATAAGTAAAACCTTTCTAATAAGGAGATGGTTGGAGAAAAAAAAGAGATGGCTGAGTACAATATAGTAATTAGAGTACAACGTATTAGAGAAAAATGTAAACATCACAAAGGGTAGGGACTACATTTGCTGTTCAGGATTCTATCCCCAACACTCAATGCAACACCTGGCATGGTAGATGTTCATTTAAGTACATGCTAAATGATGTGTATATATGTCAAATGCACAGCAAGCTATGATATCATGGAAGCAGAACACATTATCAGACAGGATCTGGGAGAGAAAAATGTCCTGTTGAGTTTGTTGACCATACTTAGAGTGTCCCCATTCTGCATGATGGCATGATTTTATGAAGCAGTACTCAGTAGCTCTGTTATGTATGGAATCACTGGATGATTTGAAGGATGAAAAAATAAGTTTCAGAAGGTAAAATATTTAGGAATAGAAAGACAAAGAGGCCTCCCGGAGAGTGATTGAAAGTCGATGAGTAGGGAAGGGAATGAAGAAGCTCAACAGAAATAAAAATCAAGTGGCCAAAACCTAAGAGGTCTCAGTGAGATTTAAAGACCAGAGAAGGGACCATGGGTGAGAAGATGGGACAAACAGAGGAGTCCTGATGTCTGAAGGTCAGGATCCTGATGTTTAAGATTTCAGAAATGAAGCTGTGCAGGGTCATGTCAATTTCCAGAGGCCATCTGAGAGAGAAGATCAAAACCATCTGCACTACTTGGGTGATGGGAGGATCACCTTCTCTGGGTAGGACAATGGCAGGAGTAGGACTGGAGGAAGAGCCAGAAGCCAAAGACCTCCATTCGATAGTGACAGGGACATCGGTAAGTGACAATGAGCTTCCAAGGTGAATCTTAGCCAGGATTCTCCCAGAAAGCAGAGTCTGAGTCAAGGGCTTTCAATTAGTTTCTGGACACCATCCTAGGGAATATGATAGGGGGAAGGAGAAGGGTGAAGGTGGGTTGTGGGGGCCCAGGAAAAGCCAACATAAGAGCATCCTTATGTGAGGAATCATCTTTCTAGGTGAAGTAGGCTCTATCCTATTCGGAAACCTCTGAGAAGCCGTACAGAATGAACCTCAGAATTGATTTGTACTTTCTCCTTCCCCCAGAAGTCAGAGGTTGCCTTCTGTGGGGTTTGAACTCCCTTTCGTTACGGCTGCAGCCGTACTGTTGAACAGAAGGCCGGTTTCTGCTGGTGTCCTACTCTAAGGCCTCTGTGAAGCCCCAGGTGGAAATCAAATCATAACAAAGTACAGCGGAGGCAACATACTGTCAGATTCACACCTGCCAGGAGCTGGTTGTCACAGCCATGGCTGGAATAAGAAGTGGGCAGAGAATGCGAGGTAGGGCATAAGAAGTGTGTGACATGGGCAAAGGAGTCATTGTTATTAAGCAAATAAGAAGTCCCTGTAGGCACTAGTGACCAAAGTTCCAGTTAGAGCTTTAATCTAGGACTCTAAAAGAATGTGGATGAAAAGTCATCTTGCACCTGAGCAAGACTAAATTCCAAAGAAGGGGGCCAGATGGGAAGATCCATGCTCCCCTGGGCATCCAGATGTCTAGCAGGACCAAGAAGGTTTAACCAGATCCAGACACCTAATCAAGCCATGGCTGACTGTGAAAGCAAGCTGTGGCCTAATCAGTGGTATCACCATATTAAGAGAAACAATGTCTAAGCTCACAGAAGTCTAATTGAGACGATGAAATTTGTGATGTGTATGTGTTTACTGAAGATTTTTTTTTAGGGAGAGGCTAGAAGCAGAAAAAGAAGGTAGCATTTAACTGAGCCTTGGAAAAACTCTAACTTACAAAGATATAATTTATCTGATCCACTCAGCAGTTTTATTTACGAAGGTAAATTAACAAGTTAGCATTCTGATTTAGACAGAACTCTTTTGGGAATTTGTTTAGCCAATGAAGCTCCCCAGAGCCTCAGCGATTGAGCTTGCTAATAAACTAAGTCTGTGGACCTCCAACGAAGAGGATCATGTATTGTTCTGGAACTCAGTGACCACAACAGAGAACTGATGCCAGGAGGTCCTACATTAGAATCCACTTCAACTCTTTCTCTGATATTTTAAAACTTGCGTTCTGACCTTAACATCCTACTTCTGTGACGTGTCGCACAGAAATAAAATTATGTCTACGTGGCATTTATTAACCTATTGCCGTATAACAAATTATCCCCCAATTTAAAACAACCTACATTTATTGCTTCGCAGTGTCTGTGGATCAGGAGTTGGGCATGCCTTAGCTAGTTTCTGCACTTCAGGGTCTCTAACAGGCTGCACTCAAGGTGTCAGCAGGGGCATAGTCATCTTAAGGTTTAACAAGGATCTTCTTCCAAACTCACATGCTGGTTGGCAGCATTGAGGTTTTTGTTGACTGTCTGAATGAGGGTCTCTGTTTCCTGAGGCTACTGGCCACAGGCCACCTTCAATTCTGTGCCACATGTAACCCTCCAACATGGCAATTTGCATCATCAAAACCTGGAAGGAGAATGTCTAGCTGTAGCAAGAGGAACATGGCAATTTTTGGACCTTTATCACAGAAGTGACATCGTGTAATCTTGCCATATTCCTTGGAATAGAAGAAATTACTGGATGAGCCCATATTCCAGAGGAGGGATTACACAAAGGTGTGCATCCCCGGGAGGCAGAGGTCTTTGGAGAGCATCTTAGAGGCTACCTAGGCTACCATGTGTTATCTTAGACCATCATATATTGTTCTCATGGGGACTGTGGCTCATTGGGGTACAAGCTAAGTTGTTTGAACAAGGAAATTCAAATGTAGTAACTTAAGGAAATAGGTTTAATTCTCTCTCTCAAAAGATAAGTGGCCAGCAAACAGTTTGAGGCAAAGAGGTGGCAATGCCTCTCCAGGTACCAGCAAAAACAGATTCCTTTTATCCTGTTGCTCAGTTCTCTTCCAGGATGTGGAGGACTGTGACACTGTCAGACAGTCCACACAGACCTCAGTGCTGCCAACCACCATACAAACTTGAAAAAAAACCCTTTCCTAGTTGAACCTTAAGATGTCTGTGTTCCAGATGATACCAGACCTGTTAGAGACCCTGTTAGAGACCATGAAGCCTATTAGAGACCCTGAAGTGCAGGAATTTGCTGAGCTCTGGCAGGGTCCTGGCCCACAGAAACTGGGATGCAGTAAATGTGAGTAGTTTTAAATTTGGGGGTAATATATTATACAGCAATAGTAGAAGCAATTATATATATTGTAGATATATACATAAATTATATACACATATATGAATATGCATATACACACATATGTAAAATAGTTTGATTCCCTATGATTAAAAATAGATTACTACTTCATCTTCATTCTTCTAATACCTGGGAATTAAATTTGTTTTGAGGATGTGATGTAACAGGGTGATTACACAGATCGCGCCCACTCACATATTATTAGTAGGTACTTGGGCACAGGACCACACAGAGCTACAAGGAGGCTGAAAACTGTAGTCTCTTACTGGTCATCCATGTGCCTGTCAAAACTCAAGGTGAGTGTGTGATTAAACAAAGATGAGAGAATGGATAATGGGGAACAATAAGCAGACTCCACCATGGTTACCAAGAATGGATGGAAAGTTGAACGTTTCTTATTTTCAGAGCATGCAACAAATGTTTATTTGTCCCAACCCTGACATTGTCTTTAACACTCCGACGGCTACCTGGAAATTACTATATGCTGGCAGACCTGGCAGGCAATCCTAGATGAGCAATTTTCTGCTTGATTAAAATACTAATTCCAGTCTTAATGAGAGTTCAAGTGTAATGTTTTCCCAAATTGGAAAGAAAATTTAAGTCCATTACAGATTACCTTAACATCATGTAGCTGTACTTTGTTATTAAAATCTTAAATGTTAAAACCCAAGCTTATAAGATAATTAAATTATCGGATCCTTGCTAAGATGAGAGAACACTTTTTATGCATTTCAGCACTGTAGTCTATCAAGTCAAGAGAGCCCCTATGCATTTATTTAAAGAGATTAATTTATTTTAAAAGAGAAAAAAAAAGCCCTCTGTATTAGGTTTTGATTGCTATGTTGTCCGTATCAGAGACTCATTTCCAGTCATTGGTGGTAGACTAATCCCATCAACAGAAGGAGACTGGGATGATGCCCAGTGTTTTTGGTATCTTTAACATATGTTTTATCATTCAGTAACACACTTACTTCACAGTCTACAGTTTCTTCTGTTTTAAGTAAGAAAGACTCTAGGCTCTTTTTTTTTAAGGTTTTTACTTAAATTAAAAATCTGTCTAAACTGTATTATTTGTGCCAATTCAGGCTAATTATACAGCTAAGAAATTTCCACTAATTTTATCTATCTTGAAACCTGTTAGCAGAACCACTGGCCAGAATACAACTGATGAACATATAGAACCCACAAGAAAATTAGACTGACCCTTTGAGCTGACATTTCCAAATCCATCAGAACTTTTTTCTTTTAATATTCTAGTACCATAAAGATATAGGGAGGGGGCTGGGGTTGTGGCTCAGCAGTAGAGCACTTGCCTAGCATGCGCAAGGTCCTAGGTTTGATCCTCAGCACCACATAAAAAAAATTAAAAAAATAAAGGTATTGTGTCCAACTACAACTAAAAAATAAATCTTTAAAAAAAGGTATAGGGAAGATCAATGGAATACAAGAAGGGAATGAAAGGGAATAAGGAAGGAGAAGGAAAAGACAAGTGGAATGAATTTAACAAAATCATATTATATTCACATATAAAGGTACCAAAGTGAATTCCACCTTTATACATATGTAGAAGAAAGGAAGTTTAGTAGAGTGGAGGAGGAAGAATAGGGGAAGGGAGGAGGGGAGGAAAAGTAGAGGGAATAGAGCTTGAAATCGAATTCCTTGCATTTATGATTTTGTCAGAATTAACCCAATTACTATGAATGATTATGATGTACTAATAAAAATATATTTAAAATATTCGTCTTAGTCTGATGGCATTTTACAAGAAGTATAAGAAATTCAGATGCATCTCTGTTCTGTCACCTAGTTATCAACAATTTATAACTGCATTTTGGACATTTTCCTTCTTATTTTTTTAAAGCAAAATACAGTTAAAATGACATATCTTCTAGCACAAGGAATTTCAAAATGGATTCCATGCAACTGCTTTGGGAGTTTTGTAATACTCTTAAAAATTGTGAGGTTGATCTCTATGTGCACAGACTCTTAAAAGGATCTTTGACATTAAAAAGGTTAAGAACAACTATTCCAGTGAATTAATGACATGATAGTGAATTAAAACCTTAAAAACAATAGAAATAACAATAATCATCCTTGTGGGACAATTTTTTATGTACCAGGTATTATGCTAAGTACTTAATGTAAAATGTATCATTTTGTCCTCACAACAATACTATGAGGCATGAAGCAATATCCCTACTTACTATAAAGAAAGAGGGAGAGTGGCATGTTTTAGGAGTGTCCTACATAAATAAAGAGTTGGACTGTCCAAATGGATAGAAGTAAGACTATATGGCTGAGTTTAAGTCCAGGAAACAGAAGGTCATGTAGAATCATTGTCCATGACTAATAAATGATACAATCCAAATCTGAAGTCAGTGATAACATGCCAAAGCCATAACTCCCGATGCTGGTGAGTTCTAGCCTCCTATTGTATGAATAGGCTGAAGAGGAGTTTGTCTTATGTTAATAAGCAAGATCCACTAAGAGGAAAATAGAAAAACAGAAGAAAGGTTTAATGGTTATTTTTCTAAGTTTGGGGTTGGGGTTTGTTGCTTGTTGTTTGTCATTTGCTCATCCATCCAGTCAACCAAGCTTCCAACCATCCATCCATCCATCCATCCATCCATCCATCCATCCATCCATCCATCCATCCACACTTTCATCCATTCATATGTATATCCAAAATTTACTGAGCACCTACTATGTGCTTATCATGGTGTTAAATACTGGGGATCTCAAGACTAAAAGACATGCTCCTCTTCTCAAGGAGGTTTACAAGTTAATGGGGACATAAACTCTCTAACCCACAATGACAGTAGAGTGTGAAAGAACCAAAGTGAATTTGTGAACACACGACAATAAGAGCACAGGAAAAGAAATACTTAAATCTCCCCGGAGGAGTCAGAGATGAGTTAAAAGATGAGAAACCCTTAAAATTAAGTTTTAAAGAGTAGGTTTAGGAAGATAAGCAGGGAAAAGTATAGAGATGAAGAAAGGGAATGAAGAAAAAGAGAACATACAGCAAGCTCAGGGAATGTCACACGGTTTGACATTATAAAAGTATGAAGAGTGAGTAGGCTACAGAGGTGTGTTGGGGCAAAATGACAAGTCTGCTCAAATGACTATGAAGATGACGATGAAGAGGCTGACATCAGGTGGGCAGCACAGTGATGTGGTTCCATTTCAGTGTTAAAGGTTTGCTCCAGCGGCTTTGGAGAGGAAGGACCAAGGAGATCTCAGACTAGAGGCTGGCATACCCTCTAGGACACAATGCAATAATCCAGGTGACTTTGTCCTGCATTAGGAGAGTGGCAATGGGGAATGGATTCAAGAGATAATTGGGTTGTAAACTCAATAGACTTGATGCTTGATAGGGTCTGGAGGAAGAGGGGGAAGGGAGAGGCCAGGATGACTGGGGTGTGTGACTTGTATAACTAGTAGGTGACGGTGACAGTCACCAGTTGGGAACACAGCAAGAGGAGTGGACTTGGTAAGAAGAGAATCTGCATTCTGTTGTGGACTAATTGAATGCAAAATGACTTAAGACACCCCACTGGAGCCATCCAAAGGCCTGAGAACTCAGGCTGCTTGGTTTTATGACAGTAAAAACAGGGAGAAAGGACCTCCCCCCATTCTGTGTCCTCCTTTGCCCCCAAGGCCACTAAAGCAAAGCTGCTTTTGCTCCAAGTTTCAGGATCTTAGAAGAATTAATTCTTTTCACATCTAATTCTTTCTAACCCTCTTTCTTCCACAGTGGTTCAGAACCATTTAGGGGGACCAAGCCAAGTATACCCCAAACCATATTCCCTATTATCCTTATTTCTTTCTCCAATATTCCTGCTGAATCCCTTTCCCCACCTTCATCTAGAATGCTGAAGTCCCTATGCATATGGACAACAAAATCCAAATAATTGGTTGGAAGAAGATGTCCGCACACCCTATCCCCATTTAGCAATTCCTCACCCTGTTGCATCTCTGTGTGGCATAAAGTCTAGGGTGAGTGGAAATGCTGACAGTGGTTTTTAATGTCTTTTTGTTTACCTTTATGTTTAAAATTTTCTATCTGGGTAATAATCTCCTCTCAGTAGTCCTCAATGACTGTGCCTGAGGTCATCTCTGGGACAATGGACCAGACCTGCCCCTGAATGCCAACCGCTGATCCCGCACACCCACTTTTACACTTCCGCTCAGCCCCTGCTCTGTGATCAACTGGAAATCACATGTCCAGTGAAAGGCAGAACCCATGTGAAAGAGATCTGATTACTGTGAGCGTTAGCCGTATTACAGGGAGTGTGAAAAGAGATGTGCAGCAGGCTGTAATCAGAGCAAAAAAAAAAAAAAAAGAGGCTCTATTCCTCATTGGCTCTGACATCATTGCACATGGAATGGAAACCATGGCAATGAGTTAATAATGTGAAACTGTAGTCGCCTGAATGCTGCAACTAAGACGAGGGTGGAACAATGGAAAGGTAACTGGAAGGGACAGTGCCATTCAGGACAAGGGTAAGACACTGGTTTCTGGTGTGAATAAAGCAGGGTCCCGGGGGAAATGGCAGAGGGTTACAATGGTGCCACCACCCATTGCCTTATTCACTTAGTGCCATCAGGTGATGCCCCAGCCTGAACAGGAACATCACCTAACACTATAGAAACACTGTCCCCTGATTCAGAGCTCACCAAGGAGGGAGTTAAAAATTAACTATTGTTACCCTAGGTACATGTATGAAGACACAAAGGGTGTGACTTGTGTACAACCAGAGAAATGAGAAGCTGTGCTCCATTTGTGTGCTGTGAATCGAAATGCATTCTGCTGTCATGTATAACTAATTAGAACAAATGAATAAATTAATAAATGAATTAATTTTAAAAAGTTAACCATGGAATTTACACTACCCCTTCACACCCCTTCAGACTTAGAAATGTCTCCTAGCATTGTCTTCTCAGGCTTCCTTTTCCAGAGGCCTCTATGACCTGCTGGCACTGCACCCCTTATAGTTATTTTTTATTCTTTTGCAGAAAACAGAAGCACTATTTCTTTTTTTAAAATTAATTTTATTTTTTTTAATACCACAACGGCAGAATGTGTTACAATTCTTATTATACATATAGAGCACAGTTTTTCATGTCTTTGTATAAAGTATGTTCACATCAATTCACATCTTTATACATGTACTTGGGTTTTTTTGCATTACAATTCTTTTTTTATATTTATTTTTTAATTATTGGCAGACACAACATCTTTGTTTTTATGTGGTGCTGAGGATCGAACCCGGGTCGCACGCATGCCAGGCGAGCGCGCTACCTCTTGAGCCACATCCCCAGACCCTACAATTCTTATTACACATATATACCACAATTTTTTCATATCTCTGTTTGTATATAAAGTAAATTGACATCCAATTCGTGTCTTCATACATGTACTTTGGATAATGATGTCCATCACATTACACCATCCTTGCTAATCCCCTGTTCCCTCCCTTTCCCTCCCTCTCCTCTTCCCTATCTAGAATCCATCTATTAGTCCCATAATCCCCCTCCCTACCCGATTATGAGTCAACCTCCTTATATCAGAGAAAGCATTTGACGTTTGTTTTTGCAGAATTGGCTAACTTCACTTAACATTATATTCTCCAATGCCATCCATTTACCTGCAAATGCCATGATTTTATTCTCTTTTATTGCTGAGTAAAATTCCATTATGTATATATGCCACATTTTTTTTTATCCATTCATCCACTGAAGGGCATCTAGTTTGGCTCCACAGTTTAGCTATTGCAGAAGCACTATTTCTGAACTGTAATTCTTTCTACAGAAAGGCCTACAAGAAGGGTCAAAGCTATTTTTCTGCCCAATGTCCTGGAACTTTGGGGTGCTGTGATAGCCCCACAAAGCAAGCAGCCCTGTGGTGACTTCTAGAATTTGTCTGGCCTGCCCTCCAGATTCTTTGAGCCTCTTCAGATCAGGAGTTGCTTCCCAAGGTCCACTTTTACTTTAGGTGAGCAATTTATGTACCTGGATTTGGAGACATCTCTACTCCTAAGGTGAACTAATTCAGACTTCAGATTTTTATCATCTGAGTCATTCTTGTCCTTTGACCATAGTTAAAATTCAATAACTACAAGTTCATTTTCAAGTACAAAAAGGCGAGTGAAGGCAACAATGTCCTTTTCCTATTAATCTAGGTCCTGTGGATTCTGCCTCTTGCATGGAGTTGCCATGGATTCTTTAGCCCTACATGGTCTTCCTCATTCCTGAATTCCTATAGTGTCTGTCTTTGGGTACTAAGCACCTCATGTCTACCAATACACCATGTTGTATGTTTCTGAAGTCTAGTGATTGTCTACTTGGGGAAATTGCATCTCCTAAAGGATATTTGTCAGTGTCTGGAGACATTTTTTGGTTGTCTCAACTTGGGATGGTGCTACTGGGTATCTAGTAGGTCTAAGAGCTCATGACAGTCCCAGTAATGAAGAATCATCCAAGCCAACATGTCAACAGTAGCAAGACTGAGAAACCCTACTCTAGTTAATGGATGCCACCCTTGCATTTTCAGCTATATTAATAATATAACGAAGAAAAATTCAACCAGATCCAAAATGGGAGTAAGTTTTAAACTTTATCAGTTATCTACACTATACTTAGTGTGAATGCTCTAACAGATTCTTTGTAGGAACAGTTTTAATGGGTGAAAGTAGAATATTCGGGTATGGTTCTGGGACTAGTTATGAGAGTAGGTAGACATAATTCAAAACTGAAACCACAAAGGAAATTTCACCTTCACTGGTAGAGGTGCTATATTTGCTCCTCTAATGCAGTTGGTTAATTTATCAGCATGTACATCAAAATCCCCTGGGGGAGTTCTTTCAAAATAAATATGCTTAGGTATCCTCCCTGAAATACATTTAGAGTTGGGCGTGGGCGTGTGCTCTTAAAGAACTTCTCAGGTGACTATGACGTGCACACCTGGTTTCCATCTAATCTGCCACAGGCAATTATCCAGTATCCCTATCCTGCTACATTTTCCTTCCCAAACATGGATTTCCAATTTTTCAAAGGACTAATCATGATTGTCCTAGTGTATACTCCCTGTAAATTAAGATGGAATGTAGCTTGCTGCTCTGCAAGGGGCCAACTCCACTAAATTTCCATTATAGGCTCTGGAACACAAGCAACATTACCTGAAGTACAATTTCTACTCAGAACAGTTTCTCAATCTGGGAGATTAGCACATGTGAGTAGAACAGAAGCTACAAAGCACTCTCAGGAGCCTTTTCCTTACGTAAGGATTGAGAGTTTTAAAACGACTCATTGCCCTTTAAAAATGCATTCTTTTATTTTTTGTTTACTCCTTTCACCAGTCAGGCAACAGCTATATTGGAGACTGTCCATAAAATTATGCCATGTATATATGAGATGGTGTTATTACAAAAATAGCTTCCTTGGAGGGAACTTACAGTCTACTAGGGACACAAAATAAAACAAAAACCATGTAAAGATGAAAAAAAATAAACAGAATAAAGAAAAAATACTTTGGAACCTATCCAACAGGTCATTTATCTTCTTTGTGTTTCAATTTTCTTTTCTGATGAGAAAGAGGTTGGATTAAATGGTCTTCAAAACCCCTTCCAGCTTTGAAATACTCTAAATCTGTCATGCTGAAGTGTGTGCCCTGAGTGTCTATGTTCTCCTTGACAGAGCCTTAGTGCCAAAGGGGATGTTAAACATCCCCGTCCAGGAGATACAGCCAAAGCTCACCTGTATATGTCAACCTCTGTCAGCCCTTTGCAATGGTGCCGTCATGGGTGATCTTCTTCAGATGAAGGCTTTGCCCCTTGTAGTTTGTGAGTCAGTCATGACAGCTTATGGTCGCCTCTGTTACAGTTTGGACTTAATTGGTTCTGCTGCCTTGGACTCATGGGCTATCATCCTAAGTGCATGCATACCTATGTAACTCTGCCCCAGTATTAGCTCAATCTGCACGACTTGGATTGGTTTTTGTTTGGTTTTCTTGCATTTGTTTATTTGACAAATTTTAGATGCATGTTCACATCAGGTATTGTCCTTGTCAACCAGATAAAGACATATGAGCAGGCCTGGCCATACAGAGTCCACAGTCTAGCTTTGCCTGTTTCTAGCCTGTGAGCCCTTCCTCAAATCCATCTTTGTTGAATGAGATTTTGCTGTGCAGGAATAAATGCCCAAAACTCATATCCAGGGTTCTGACTGTCTTATCTGTGAACTGAATCCCTCTGCTGATAGGATACCTGTCCATATCTCAAGCCACTGCAGTCTCTTTTTCCTTTCCTCTCTCCTCCTCTCCTCTCCTTTCTTCTCTTCTCAATCTTCTCCATGGGCCTCCCCATCTCCATGCGGACAACTGACCTCTTCCCACTCTAGGTCCTGTCTGGTCTTGGCCTCTTCTACTAACTCATCACCCTGTTCTTGAAATGCCACTTGTGGCCAATTTCTACCAAGTAATGACAGAATGGAAGAATCAAGTCACCCTCCCCCAGTCATTCATAATCAGAAACATTTTTATTCAATGTGTTCTTAAAGTATCGTGCTTGAGATGTGTCACAATTAAAAACAAGAGTCCTTAAAACAGATGGCTGTATGGTTAATACAGTCATGGAGCATTAATGGCACTGAAGTGATAGCTAGGACAGTTGCCCACCAAACACAAGCATCTTGAGCCATATTTGCAAAAATTGAGTAATGGAAAGTGTTCCGCCAAGACTCATGTTTGCTCTTTCTCTGTAGACATGCTGCCAGAGCAAGGATGATTGCTGGTGACAGACAAAGCCAGCATTCCTTGGGAGCATCACTCCAAAGGTTCTGTTATCCGTCCCTCTACATTCCCCACCCCCATCCCATCACCACCCAGTAGGAGTTTAATGTGCAACACATATGCTCTTCTCTTTGGCTGGGGTTGCAGCTTTGCTGGAACCTGTAAGGCTGCCTTGCAAGCATATGGGCAAATCCTCCCTTTCCAGCCTCCTCTTAATCCAGAATCCCCTACAGCATGGAGAGGGAAGGCAACACAAGCCCACGCAACAATATGGAGATGTTTATCCAGAGTCAGAGGCTCAGCCTCCACCCTGACCACACTGTCAGCAAAAGGTCAGGATTCGTTGTCTTTAAGAGAGAGGACTTTGAAGCTGCTGTTTCCCAACCCAAAGAATTCCAAAGGAGAGCTGCAATGGAAATTGCTGTGACCAACTCAGTGAGCTATAAATAACATTTTAAAGTCATCGAGCATGTCATCACCTGCTCTCATATCATTTCTTTGGATCCCCACTTTCCCACTCCCTGCCAGAATCTCAAGTCCTGAACTGATAACTGGTGTTTCCTTCCTTATTGTTGAAGGTTGCAGCACAAGATACAAAACCTGATAAACAGTCTCCACATGATCACCTTCCTCCAATCCCCAAATCTGTTCCAGATTCCCAGGCATCCCTAGGCATTCTAGCTGCAGAGGCAGGACAGCAAAAGATGACCCTAGCTAAACTGTTACCACTCTAAGTAGCCTTTAACCAATCATCTCTCCCCTACCTCACTGGCAAAGTGAGGAGAATACTTGGGTACTACATAGAGCAAGGATTTGAGAAGTACTTGGGGGCCTGGGGATGTGGCTCAAGCGGTAGCGCGCTCGCCTGGCATGCATGCGTACCGGGTTCGATCCTCAGCACCACATACAAACAAAGATGTTGTGTCTGCCGAGAACTAAAATAAATAAATATTAAAAAATCAAAAAAAAAAAAAGAGAAGTACTTGGAGATCCACAGATGGGCGGGAGCCAACACTTGGACACCAGAGCTTGCCCTGCAGCACCTATTAATCCCCACACCTGCCTTGTGACTTAGATGTCATCTCCAATTTTTAAATAAGAAAATTATATTTCAAAGAGGCCAAGAATTGGGCCCAGGTCACACAATTGGTAAACCAGACTAAAATTCTAACTCTGAATTTTGTGGCTCCAAAGGCTAATAATTAAAATTGTTATATTTCCCCTAAAATCTGAATATGTAATTTAAAAAATTCACTTACTCAATAAAAAATTTTTAAGTACCTACTATGTGCCAGGTATTTATGATACTTCAATAAAACAATTAAAATTTCTGGGCCTCATGGAGATTAAATGCTAGTGATGGGGGCAGGAGGGCAGAAGGATGATATTTCAGTTTTTATTGCTGTTGAAAACACAAATAGACACCGTAAAAATGCTGCATGAAGAATGCAATATTCTTAAATGAAGCTGAATTTATTATAATGATCAAAGCCAGGAAATTCAACCATTAAGAAATCACATTAGCAAAGAAATGGATTATCATTCCTCCAGTGGATGACTGACAATTGCTAAAATTCTGTATCAGCAGTCAAAAGGGTAATGCTGTGTATTCCTGAACACTTATTAAAAGAATTAGATGTCTGTCAGTAGATGACATTTTTTTCCATAACATGCAAAGGTCTGTATTTCCATACCATTGCATAGATATGGAAACCAACTCTTTAGGGAATGAAATGGTCACAATCCCTCCAAGATCATTCTCATAATGTCAAAGTGAAGCCCTGAGTGGAAAATTAAATGATTTACTAGCAGAGATGTGAGAGAAATTTAGAGAACACTACAAGACAAGGTCTTAACTTCCTATGCTTCAAGCAATAGGAATTAGCATAGAAAGCATTTATATGAAGATCTTTTAGAAGTCAGACTTTCCCTCTTAAGCCTATGGCTTGCCCACTAGAAAGGACAGTACTAACAATAGGATTCCTAGAAGATAAGCTACCATATTTCTCTACTGCTCAGCATAGAAAAGACAAATGACTCAGCACTAGGAATATAAAGTTATGGTTCCATATGTCAGGTGAAGTACTGGCCCCATTATCTAGATCATGTAGCTTTATTTTACAAGAGCATGTAGGAACCCCCAAAGGTATAGGTGATTTTTTTGATGATTATTTCACTTTGGGTTAATAAGTGTTAAGGATAAGTGGTACTAATAATGGTTTAAATCCTGACTCTGCCACTTATAAACTGTGTCATTTGGGGTAAATTATTTAATTCTGTGTGTCTGAATTTCCCCATTTGTAAAGTGGGAATAAAAATAGTACTTATCTCATGGGATCATCATAAGAGTTCACTGAGTTAATACGTGTGAGAGTCGTGAGTTGACTCACTTCTGGCACCAGAGTAATACTCTATAATGAGTGATACGATTATTTAGAGCTGTGTGTCTACATGAAGAAATGGGATAATGTTCTGACACAGTCCATTTTGCTATAATAGCACTTGAGATTTTTTAAAATGATGGTTAAAGTCACACAGAAATAACTTCCTGCCATAACAAAAAAATTGTTTTGTCTATCTCAACAACAAAATCTGAAACAAACCATCACATTGTCCATCAGGTTGATTAAATACTGCATTTACCTCGGCTGCTCTGACTATCCTGTCTATACCTAAAAGTGGCTGACATCCCACTGCAGAGCAGACCAGGAAGTCTATGACACTTCAACAGGAACAAAAGAACTAAGCAGTAATAAAAACTCTGTATGAATACAAAATCAACTGGTTAAAAATTCATTTCTAGGGGCTGGGGATGTGGCTCAAATGGTAGCGCGCTTGCCTAGCATACGTGAGGCACTGGGTTCGATTCTCGGCACCACATAAAAATAAAATAAAGATATTGTGTCCACCTAAAACTAAAAAATAAATATTAAAAAAAATTCATTTCTATTAAAATGTGAGGTAACTTTCAGAGATTGAATCAGGGAAGGAGATTACACCAAATAGTAATGATCCAATTGTAATTTTGATTACAGTCTAGGAAGAAAATAATGATATAAAATATTTATTTCCTATCTCCAGGAGATCATCATCTCTGGCAGCCTTCTGCGTGATTTGCCAAAATGGAGTACAAACCAATGATGAATCCAATGAAACTTTACAGTTGTTACAAATGAGTCAGGTAATAAATCGCCAAGCTGACTGGTTATTTCACATGCACTGGGGCTATAACATGGGGTCCTCGAGGAAAAGAAGAAAATATGTTGATGTTGTTGAAGGAGTATATATTTCTTTAAATGTCAGAGTCTGGCTTTGAAATAATGACCTTGATGTACACTTGTCACACAAAGGAAAAAAGATTTCTTGAATTCCCTCACCTTGAACTTTATTTCTGGAATGAAACCTTCACATAACTCCCAGAAAGACTGTTTCCAGCTGGAAATTCATGTGGATAGCTAATAAACCAATGTGCTTTCTTATAGCCTTAAAAAATTTAATATGTACTAGGAAGAAGAGTTGGCTACCCCTCTTATTTTAAGTGGAGGGAAACTAAGTTTTTAATCCCTTAGGTCACCAATGAATGAGTCCCTCCAGGAGTCTCTTTTGATAGATAGTATCTTATTGGAAGATTGGTGAAGTGAACTAAATGTCCAGCAATAAAACTGAATAATTAACAAAAGGTCACAGATGTGCTGTTGTAAAAATTTAAACAATTAATCTGTTAATTTCAGCATCAGAATATTTCAGTTCAAAATATTTGGGGATCTGTGTTATCCACAAAATATTCTAAATTAACATCTCCAATTTGCTAAGAGTTTTAAAATGTATAGGAAACACCCTAGATTTATTTCAATTGTTTCCCCCCCCCCATATATTTGCCCACAACTTGCTTGGATGGTAAAGAAACTTAAATATCCCTTGGGAGCTTTGTATTAATTTAATAACCAAAGGCATCTACAGATTTTATTAAATATCTTACTGGATACCATTTGGCTATAGCTTTTCATTACAAGGGTTCTGATTTTAATAATTAAAATTATCACTATACTATTAATAATAATATTACTAGCAGGAAAAGTAGATTTATTTAACCAAATATATTTTCAATGAGTAGAATTTTCACCCCAAAAAATAACTGTACATTTTCCTGAATGGTGTGATCCTATTGTTCAGTGGAGTTCTTCACTGTTACTATAAGAAATACCCAAGATAATCAACTTATAGAGAGGAAAAGGTTTGACTCATAGTTTGAAAGTTTCAGTCCACAATCAGTTGGCCTTATTGCTTTTGGGTTTGTGGTGAGAAAGCACATCATGGCAGAATCATGTGGTGGAGCAAAACCTATCACCTCATGGCCAGGAAGCAGAAGAGAAAAAAAAAAGAAGAGACCAAGGTGCCATAATCCCTTATGAGAGCACACTTCTGACAACCCAATATCTCCTGTTAGGTCCCACTTCTTCAAGACTCAATCATCTCCCAATAGCACCGACCAGGGGACCAAGTCTTTAACACATTGGCCTTCGGGAGATGTTCAAGATCTAAACTGTAGCATTCATTATCATCAATGGGTAGAAGTGAGAGGAGAACCAGCTAGAAAAGTAATAGTAGAAAAAGAGAGTTTAGAGCCAAAGGATACTAAGAACAGGAATAAAGATGGAAGTCTATTGACAAGATTTGGAGAGTTCCCCATTACAGTGACAGCCCTGCCCCAACTGCTTCAAAGAACTTATGTGGTAGGATATGTGCCAGCACAGGCATGTCTTCCAGACCTGGCTTTTGCTCATCCTGGGGCTGGGATGGCTGGTAAGGCATGGACTGTCACTAAGCAGGTCAAGGATTTGCTTTGACCAAATAACCAGCTAATTTGATAGAAAAATGTCAAAGGGTTACTTGAAATTCATAAATTATTCATTCAAACTGAAGGGAACTCCAGCCTACATAAATGGCTACAAATAGATATTAGGTCTAACAATCAGGATAAAAGAGCTGTAAAATTTATTTGAAAAGTAATAAAGCTTATGCAAGCGTCCTATATTATTACTATGTCATTATTTTCCTGTACCTCCATGATTGGATTCATTTATTGTTAGAATCACATTTCCACTTGGGGCATGAAAGTTGTATTATTCTATTCTAAAAAAATGTACATTTTGGGTCCCACAGTGATTTTTAAATTATTATTATTTTTTTTTAGCAAGCAGATAAAACCACATTACTTGCTCTTGTTGGCAGTCATGGATTTCTTATGCTTACTTCTTTATCTGCAACCAAACTAATTGGCCTCGAATCCATTCTGACAACATTTTAATTATTTACTAGTTAATAATTCTCAAAAGCAATCTCAACATTAAAATGTCTCTTAAGAGCATGTGCAGAACTCTCCAATCCCATATAATCACTTCATACAATATTCATACCAACCTAAATTTTCTCTGAGATCTTTGTAAATGTATATAACATATTTTTGTATTCAGAAAATAACCTTAAAGTTCTATCCCTATGTATAACATTCTTTGTGTAATAAATATGTATATTCTCCAAACACCTTTTTTTTTACTATAATTTTAGTTTATCTGATGTTAATTTTTAAAAATCAACACAGAATGTAATGTTAAAAAAAAAACCTAGTCCCTACCATGTATAAAACTATACCAACCTAACACTACTCTCTGAAATAAATGCCAAGTGAATTTAAGAGTTATTCTTAAATGTAAGTCAGAAGAAAATATAGTAAAAATGTGTCTCTAAATTTGGAATAAGGAAATAATTTCTAAACAAGGCAAAAAAAAACCATAAAGAAAAATATTGGTAGACTGGACCAATTAAAAATTTTAGTACAGCAAAAATATCATACATTAAATTGCATGACAGAAAAGAAAACATTGCAACATACTCAAAGGAATAATAATTAATATCTAACATATAATGAATCTTTTCATATTAATAAGAAAATGCCAAATAGCCTATTTAAAAAGGCAGAAGATGGAAAGAAAATTTAATAGAAAAGTTATAAATGAATGACAAAATAATATTCAGTTTCACTATTGTCTGAAAAGTGAGTATTAAAATAAGTGTAACATTTTTTGCCTGTTAGAATGTTAACAGTTAAAATATTAATTGTTTGAGTAGGAACTAATGGGTAATGTAAAATGCAGAAGGGAGTAAATCTGAAAGTTAATCCCACAAAAATATATATGTGATCTTTGATTCAGCAACTTCCCCATTCTCAAGAAATACTTCTTTATTTCCACAAAAATACAAGAATGTTCATTATTAGCTATATAGGCTAATGGCCAAACTATATATATTACATGCATAACAATGGTAGCCATTGTAAGAGGGAGGTAGCGCTGCTTGCACTGATGTGCAAAGCTCTGCAAGATTTAATACTAAATGGAAAAGCAAGTTGAGGAATCGACCATATATAATGGCCACATGTATATAAAACAAATAGTGAGGCTGGAGAGTCCAAGATCGAGACGCTAACAGATTCAGTAGCTGCTGAGGACCTTTGTCATAGATGTAATCTTCCTGCTGTGTCCTTGCAGAGCAGAAGGGGCAAACAGTGTCCTTCAAGCCTGTTGGATAAAGGTACTAATCCTATTCATGATCTGATCTCCTTCCAAAGGCCCCATCTTGGACACTAGGTTTCAACACATGAATTTTGGGAAGCACAAACATTCAGACTATGGCAGACATTCACCAAAATGTTAACATTCTCCCCTCTGGTTAAATAAGTCAGAGTGGAAAGAAGGAAGGTATTTACATTTTCTGTCCATGTATTTCTTATAGTTGATATTATTTAAATCATTTATGATAAGAATATATTTAAGTATTACTAGTATCACATTTTAAGGCAATATATGTAAACAAAAAATACAGCTGATGGTATGGACCTGCCAATTGGATTGTTGGGCCTCTGGCCCTAGCTCCTTCCCAAAGTAGTTGACAAAAGACAACTGCACAGGGCTGGGGATGTGGCTCAAGCGGTAGCGCGCTTGCCTGGCATGCGCAGGGCGCTGGGTTCGATCCTCAGCACCACATACAAATAAAATAAAGATGTTGTGTCCACCGAAAACTAAATAATAAATATTAAAAAATTCTCTCTCTCTCTCTCTTAAAAAAAGAACTACACAGGAAATATGTATATGTATATACAACATACACACGTATGTGTATATATCAAGTATGGTGAGGACTGATTACATACCACCACTTTTTGCTCAATCTCGAGATGCTTCCACATTTTAGTGAAATAAATAGTTGAGAACAGACCCTTCAAATATATATGTGTGTGTGTGTGTATATATATAATATATATACTCTCTGTATGTATCTCACATACATATGCCCCAAAACACATGTTTATTTATTCCCCAGGTGTTTGTTGACTATGAACCTAATTATAACGCTGTTGTAAGCATAAAGTGGTGTCACTTTATCATTACCCTAAGTAGGTAAAATATGCATTTTCTTAAATTTTCTGGGACATGATGCTAGCTATTAGGACAGTGATGGTCTGCTGCAGTTTTTGATGATGAATGATTTCAGGCAATTTAAGATAAGCTGTCCCCACCTGCCACAGTCTCCAAATGCTTAGAGGGAGCTGAAAAAAGCAGGTGTTGGGGTGAGGGAGTGTTGAGGAGCTACCTATACAAATGTGTGTGTAGTATAGCCATCCCATTTTAGCTGAAGAAAAGAACTAGCCTAGATACATGTGTATGAATTCATTTGTGTTAGAGGCAATGAATTCTCACAAGAAAGAAATAAAACAAGGGACCAAAAGATTCATAGGATGCTTGGAGCTTCTATAGAGAGGGCAACAGAGGTGATACTAAAAACAGAGCAAAGATCAAATGATGCAGGAAAATAAGAATGTGGAAGGGCAACCACAGAGACCAGGCCATTGCCTCTAGTCAAAAAAAAGGGCTAGTTGAAGGAAGTCTGGGTATGTGATCCAGAGTAAAGACAGTAAAGCACTGTGGGAGGCTGGGGTCAAAACCAAACAGACTTTTGCAGGTTTTAAGCACTGAAAAAGATTATGAGGTACTCTGGTACTCTCCCCCATATGGAAGTCCAAATAAAAATGATATTAATGCATCAACTAAGTGAAATACAGGAATTTGTAAAATCTTTAAAAAATTTTGATAAATATTTTGCTTCACTTTTATTGGTTCACCAAGCATATTCTCAGGCTACCCTGGGGACCGCCTGTAAGATTAGCTTCAACCACTGAATACCAGTCTGAGAACAAGATGATCAAGACGGTTCACCCAGCCGGCTCAAAGTCAAAGGAAGGGAACTGATTCTTATAGGGTGGTGAAAAAAATGCTGGGCCACCTAAGTGGGGTTGGGATAGGTATGAAGGTAGGAAAATGACCATGAAGAATGCTTTAGGTAACCTCCTTGTAACTGGGGAAAGGTTGAATAAGTTATCTCTAAGGAGGGGTGTCATCTGCTTCACGTCTAAAATCTGTTCATGTTACCATTACTTACCTCTAACTGATGTTTCTGCAGGTCTTCTGGAAGCTTGGAGAACAATAAATGTATAAGCAAAATGGAATATAGACTCGAGAATTCTTGTGTGAGTGAGCTCAGCATCATCCTCATACCATGCAACGTACTAACAGCTGCTGCCCGACCCACAAAGCCTCTGCCTGCGGGAACCAGGGGCATTTGGAAGGGACCCTGAGACCGTGTTGCACACACAGTGGCACTACCCACAACTTGTTCAGGCCCACTCGTTTCCCATTTTTCAGATGTGTAATTTAAAATTGTTTCCACTCTAATTAAACCCTCATATATCTCTCTTTCTGCACAATAGTCCATGTTTTCAGATGACAGCATCCTAGCTTGACTCCAAGTTCATAATTCTTCAGTGCTATAGTTTGGATCTTGAATATCCCTTAAAGGCCCTAGGGTTAAAAGTTTGGTGCCTTTAGGATAGGTAGCAACACCTGTAGGAAGGTGGTAGAATATTTCATAGACGGAGCTTTGTGGGAATTCCTTGGGTCACTGGGGAGTGCCCTTGAAGGGGATGGTGGGGCCCTGGCCCTTTCCTCCTCACTTTGCTTTCTAGCCATGAAGTAAGTGGTTTTGCTCCACTGCACACTTTTACCTTGATGAGCTCCCTCACCACAGGCCCAAAGCAAAGGTGCCAATTGATTATAGACTGGATCTTTCAAAACCGTGAGCTAAAATGAACCTTTTCTCTTTATAAGTTGATTATCTCATGTACTTTGTTATAGTGATGGAAAGTTAACTAACATAATTACTCTTGCACAAAATTTTACCTTTTTTATGGGTCCAATCTGATGGATTTTAGCTTTGAAGCAAGCTATATCTCTGCATTGGGACAGCCCTATTCCTCAACTACAAAAGGATGATTCTCAAGTGGATTCTGTTTTTACAAAAGTGCCCCTTTTTTGTAGGATGGTCATATATTTTTTGAACTTCAGGAAGTAAAAGTCATTCTACCATCACTTTCATTCAGACAGACACACTGAATGTTAGGGGGGAAAAACATTGAATTACAGAGGAAGACTTCATAATGCTATTTTTTGAACTCAAATTTTTGAGATGGTCCTTAATAGAGAAATATACATGCAGAATAACCTGATTCTGGCACTAACTAGAGGCAGGATAAACTAACACAATTCTAGCAAGTGGACAAATAGAAATATTTTCATTTACTTATTAGGCATTCTTTAGAAGAGGTTTGTTATTTCTGTGTGGTATTGGACATGCAAATATAGCAAGCGTCTCCTCTGCATATGCATAGATTCTGTATTAATAGAAATTATAACTGGATCTATAGTAAGCACCTGGCTTATTCTGAGATGTATTTCCTCCTGCCCTAATGGTTACATTTCTTGTTGAGCCCACAAGAGGAACAATCCAATCTTCTTTATTGCACCACACTGACATGCATTCATGTGCAATATTTTAATGTAACCCAGTGTCTCTAACCTCCTTCTCATGGAACATTCCTCCCAAAAGTTACTCTGCCATTTAGGATATGAAGTATGTATTTTGGCCTAAATAAATATATAGTAATAAGAAATCTAAGATATCAAGATCTTCCCTTTTATAAAATGTGCTTGGTACATAAAAGGTCAATTAAGTCCTTTGACTCAGTTTCAATTTTCAGGGCTTATGAAGCAAGAACAAAGATAATATGCATCATAATTGTCACCACATTGCTTTATGTTAATAACATTTTAAAAAAAACATAGAAAATAATTTATAGAAACTGGCCATCAATAAAAGATTAGATAAATAAATTATGGTACATTTATAAAAGTATTCAGCCATAAAAATGATGTTATAAAGGTAGACTTCTTAATATGGAAAAAGGTACATAAGAAAGCTAAATTTTATTATTAAATAATATAAAAACTATGATCCATTTATATGAAATAATTTGGCATAAACATATATAAAGGTAGCTAGAAAGAAGGTTATCAAGTTACCAATAATTTTCTTCTAGTAGTGGAATTTAGAGTGACACATTTTTCAGAATTGCTGGAATTTTTAAGGTAGATTCAAAAAGAACAAGTTTATTTTATTTTGAACTTTTCCTCCTAACAATTCTTCTACTTCCTGCCATTTTTCCATCTTCCCTTTTCTATATCCTTTCAAACCCATGTTTATAACGGCATCATTCACAACAGCCAAAATGTGGAAGTAACTCAAGTGTCAATCAACAGAATAATGGAGAAAAATGAGGAACATACACACAATGGAATATTATTCAGCTCTAAAGAGGAAGAAAATTTTGACATGTACTACAAGATATAGAAACCTTGAGAATTTTATATAAAGTGAAATAAGCCAGTCACAAACAAACAAATACTATAAAATTACTTATATGAAGTAAAAAATGGAGTTAAAATCAGAGAGACAGGTAGCATTATAGTGGTTGCCATTGGATGAAGGGAAAGGTTATTGCTTAAAAGGTACATAATATCAGTTTGGATTTTTTCTTTGGTACTGGGATTGAATTTAGGGGCACTCAACCACTGAGGCATGTCCCCAGTCCTCTTTTGTATTTTATTTAGAGACAGGGTCTCACTGAGTTGCTTAGTGCCTCACTTTTGCTGAGGCTGGCTTTGAACTCATGATCCTCCTGCCTCAGCTTCCCAAGCTGCTGGGATTACAGGTGTGTGCTACTGCACCTGGCTCACCATCATGCCCAGCTCAATTTGGGAGATTTTTAAAAGGAGTTCCAGAGACACATGTTAGTAATGGTTGTACAACAGTGTGAATGTATTTAATATCACTGAACTATACACTTTAAAACGGGTAAAATAGGGGTTGGTGATATAGTTCAGTGGCAGAATGTTACCTAGACCATGCAAGGCCTTGGGCTCAATCCCTAGCACAAACAGGCAAACAACAAAACAAAATTAAAAATACAACACACATAATGGTACATTGTATGTTATGTGTATTCTACCACAATTTTATAAAAAAATATTTCAACAACAACAACAAAAAGAAGAGGATATAAATTTTTACACTTAATTCTCACTGGAGTATCCAAAGACCCTGGGGGCACCATATTTTTAGGTCGTGGAGGTTGAAGATGATGGTAACCTGATCTTTTGTGTCTCACGGTCTATCATTTTTCTCGGTTCCCAGAGAAGGAAGGAACAATGGCAACTTGTGAAATGTGTGAAGAGCAGAAGGATAACAAAGGAAAAGGAAAAAAAAGCAAAAATCAATACAGAAAAACAAAAGATGATGTTCATTCATCACACAAGATCACCATCTTCCGTATTTTTCCCTGAACAGATAAGTATGTCAAATACCCCTTATTCACAAAAGACAGATGGTGATGGCTTGAACCTGTTTGAAAGACCAGTCCCCACTTTGAATTGCAGAGGATGATGACCAAATCCAGTGCAGCTACTCTCTAAAAACTGTTTCCCAGTGTTGGCCTTCGTGGTTTATGTCCAATGGGGCAAGATTTACAATTAAAGAGACTGATGGGAAGATGGAATACAAATAGCATCTTTTGTGCAAAGGGAGAGGATTCAATTTCTGGGCCTAAATATTAGGAAAAAAATCACCTGAGTTCCAGTGCTGGGATGCTACAGGAAGACCTGCAGGGAGAGGGTACAGAACCAAGCCTGGTCCTCTAGTGAGGGCTCTGCTTGCTAAGCAGAGGACACTTCATTGAAATGCCACCTTCTCTTACCTGATGATTTACAAGAATCATCCAAATGACACTTCTAGGTCTTCTTTCCCTCTGTTGCTTCCAAAGCAAAACCTGTTCTCCCTCAAGAACATTCTGAACCTACCGACCTTGAATGATTCTAGTTTCCCTGAATGGTTGCTGCTTTCTTTTGGCTGAACCAGGAGAAAGAATGATCATGCAATTTTGCCTTTCTTTGGCATTCCCAGTGTGATAGGCACGCTATTCTAGGATATCTTGTGTCTCTACAGCAGAAGAGACTATAACTATTAGTGAAGAGTTTTCAAGTACAATAGGTTTTATTAAGACAGATGTCTTGAAAGGCAAGAGGTTTGGATTTTAAGAGGTCAAATTTCCTTTCTTTGGGGTTGCCCAACATGTACCAAGTCCCAGGTTTGATCCTCAGCTTCCCAGCACCACCACCAAAAAGAAAATCCTTTTTTGGATTCTATGTAGGGATAAGAACAAACTAAACTAAAAAGACAGAAATTCAGGACTGGGTCGAATTGGAAAGACACAATATTTTGAAGATAAGACAGAATTCTGGGTACCCTGTAAAATCAGCTAATAGATTTCACTATAGACCTTATCCATTGCTTACAGAAAGTTCTAGATAGGAGCAGATGTTTAAGAGCCAAACAAACCGGAATGTTCAAATTAAACTTGAAATAATGTGTAAGTTACTAAGAATGACCAAATGGAGAAAATTGACAGAATAATGATATAAATCTATAAAACTTTTGTTTTATTCAGTTACTTCTGTCAAGTTTTTTAAAAATATCTTTTCTGTAACATTTTGACTCAGTCTCTGCTTCAAATTCCAGCATAGACTCATGACTTGCTCAAGAATCATCTGGCTATTAGTTCAGTGGCAACTTTACTTAATTCTCTTTTTCATAAAAACAAAAGTCATCAGTTGCCTTTTTCAAATCAGAGAGATTCTCTATCATATCTGACTGAGGAATATTACTCTCATAAAAATATTTGCAGACTGTTGTGTGTTGGCACACACCTGTGATCCCAGCTACTCGGGAGGCTGAGGTAGGAGGATCATAAGTTTGAGGTCAGACTGGGCAACTGACTGAGACCCTATCTCAAATAAAGTCTTTTAAAAAGAGGAGCAGCCTGGGGATATAGATCAGTGATATAGTGCTTGCCTAGCATTCATGAGACCCTGTGTTCAATCTCTAGCACCACAAAAAAAAGGAAGAAAAAAAATTGTATATTTTTAAGATCTTTGACCTTAGTTCACATCTAAAGTGAATTTGACCAATTCATCTTAATTCCTTATATTTGGTTTTATTCTGATTGCTCACTGTATCCATTGTTAATTATTTTTATCAATATTGTCTTAAATATTTTCCATCAGCTTAATGAAAGCAATCAGTCAGACTCAAGTTAAATAGATTCACATCTTTCTTAAGAAGAAGGCCTGCTAGGTCTAGGCACTGTCGCAGAGGTTAAAGGTGCAATTTCTTGTTCTTGCTCCATGCAAATCCACATAGTCACAGCAACAGCACAAGGTAGAGGGTAAGGGGTGTGGTCTTGTTAGAAGAAGAGACCACAGTCATTGCAGGAATCAGAGAAGGCTGAAGACAGAAAGTGATCCTGGAGCTAAGTCTTCTCAAGGATGGAGAGGATTTCAATAAGCAGAGAGAGAAGAGAAAGGCATTTTGACTGCAGAAAATCATAAGAAAAAAAAAAAAAGAACAGGCAGAAACCAGGGTGTGTACACGAACGGCTAATAGCTCAGTCTGGCCAGAATACAGAATATTTGTGGGGATTTGAGCAATGTTAGGAAAGGCAGGAAAAACAGGTTGAGGTTGCAGATTACCTGTAAGTGGGGTACTAAATAGACTGAGAACTCTTGGCTGAAGAGATCTCAGGAAGGAAAAACTGACATGAGACAACTCATCAGTTGCTTCATACCATGCTGGATAAGAGAAAGCTGATTGGCCATCTAATCAGAAATCAGCAGCTCCCACCCAAGTAATGAGCAGAGGAGAGATAGCTCTTCATGCTGGTGTGGGGATCTGTTGACCTGAAACACAAACCTCTGTTGTGGAGAAATAGCACCTGACTACTAATGCCCTCTGGTCATAAAACCAATGTCCCTTGTACCTTGTTCAAACTCTATGGTTACCAATCCTACCAAGTCACTTTTATAATGATCGTCACCTATAAAATGACCTAAATTCTATAGCAAGACATATGAGGCCTTATACACAGATCCAAATTCAGCCTGTCCATTTCTACCTCTCTTGAGTTTCTCCCCATAGTCAACCACTTTGGAGATGAAGGGGCTCAGGGTGTCGGAGTGACGTATTTCAACTGAGATGAGGTTGACTTGGAGCTGTTTTTGTCAGTTTTTTTTTTTTTTTTTTTTTTTGCCACTGTGACTAAAAGACCCGACCAGCACAATTGTAGAGGAGGAAAAGTTTATTTGTGGGCTCATGGTTTCAAAGGTCTCAGTCCATAGACAGCAGGCTCTATTCCTCGAGGCTCAAGATGAGGCAGGACATAATGGTGAAAGAGCGTGGTGGAGGGAGGCAGCTCACATGATGATCAGAAAGCAGATACAAAATATGTATCCTGAAGCCACCCACCATTGCCCACGTCCTCCAGCCACACCCTACACTCCTTCAGTCACCACTCAGTTAATCCCATCAGGGGGAATCAGTCACTGATTGGGTTAAGACTCTCATAACCCAATCATTTCTCCTCTGAGCCTTCTTGTGTTGTCTCATATGTGAGATTTTGGGGGACACCTCACATCCAAACCATAACAGGAGCTACAGAACAAGGGGCCAAGGGCATGCCAAAGACCATGCCAGAAGTAAAGTCAGAATCAAATCCAACCAACGTGTCCATCCACAGGGCTGCAGAAAGTAAAGCCAAATATGGAAACCAGAGTTACCCAGGCAGACAGGCTTATTTAATACGATGTGTAGGAGGCAGATCCTGGAGAAATTCCAAGGTTCTGGAGCATTGTCCCAGGGACTTCTTTATATGGGTATATCAAAACAGCTCTTTGAGATGTTGTGAGTCTCCACTGAATTAATGTCTGTGACATCATCTGTGGGTGGGAGGGAACTGTTCGTGGAAAGTGTTGTCCTTCCTAGAGTTTTTCTTCGTGCATCTCCCTTTTCTTACCATGCACACCTTCTCCCTTCACCTGCTTGTAGAGTTCTTTGTACCTTTCCTAGCCACACTTTAATGGAATGTTCTCCTTGAAGCTCTACCTGACTTTCCCTGGCAGAAAGTGGCTTTTCTCCCCTAAGTTTGCAAAGCACCTCACGTATTATCTGAGAGCCCAAGAGACCATCTTTTCCAAGCTAGAAATTGGTACATATATTTTGACAGGTATGGGGTACAGATATTTAAATGAATTCTCTTTAGGAAGATCAGGTTCATGAACTTACCACATATAAAGCATTCTATCACAGTATTTAGCATCTTGCATCCCTGAATCAGTTTCACGCTTCTGAAATACAGGAACCATTTCTCATCTTTGTAACTATTCCTGCATCAGCAACATGCTCAACAGGTGACAGATTCTTGGCTTTCCAGATGGTAAAGATTTGTGGAACAAATTATCCATTAGTTTTAAAAAGAATTATAATTAGATTATTTCATTTCCCAGTGTATATTCAATATTATAACTAATCCACAAAATAAAACTTTTAACTTAAAACAATAATTCTCTCAAAATTGGTTTTGTCACAGTGTTTTGAGCAGATTTCTTTTCTTTATTCATCAATAGTCTGATGCTCCTCCAATTATTTTATATATTTTTTTCTAGTGGGAATCAAAGTATACAATCACTCCCCTGTATCAATCTCTGCCATTAAAAAAAAAAAGTACCAACTTCTGCTAACAAGGCAAGTTACCTTTCAAAAGGCAGAGCTGGGATGGGAGAAGGAACAAAGATGAATTGGCTAAATCACTTTAAAGGTGAACTAAGGTCACAGATCTAGAAACGGGTCTCAGTGTGAGCCGCAAATACAAGAAAAGAAAGCGAAAAACAAACAGTAGGGGTTGACAGCAGATGAAGTTGAGAAGAAGCAGGATCCAGTGAAATGAGAGGAGATGGTTGAGGGAGTTGGTTCAGAAATTAATGTCATGGCCCCGACTGTGTGCTGAATGCCCCTCCTTTGAGGTGTTTAATGTGTGGTAAGTGGGAAGGCTGTGGCAATAGAAAGGAGCTCTGCAGGGCTGCACCATCATCCCAGTGCACCTGAAATTATCTTTGGGCTGTTCTTCCCCTTCACAGAATCTACAGGATGCACCAGGCAGTGCATCAATAATTATTGCTTAGCTGTCTGAATCGTTGGTTGGAAGCCAGTGTGGGCTACTTTCCTCCTGATGCTGCTTTTAATGATTTAAGGAACCAAGTCCTAGAATGCCACTATATTACTTAGGAATCAGTTCAGCAGCTAGAACCAAGGACAAAATAATCATTGTTAAAATAAGAAAGGTTTCTATTTCTCTGGAACAATATGAGTGAACAGCCTGTGATAGTTATGGAGGTTTCCTGGGAGTGGGGACCCAGGTTATTTCTACCCATATTGTTCTTCAACACACCACCTTTGTCTCACATTAGTGGCTCTATTTCCCTGCATTGAATTCATATTCTACCTGAAAAAAAAAAAAAAGAAGAAGAACAGGGATGTGTACATTTCTTTCATTTTGAAGACAAAACCTAGAGGTTGTATATATCCCTTCTGCTGATATTTTACTGGTCAGAATCTAGTCACATGCCTTGCCCACCTTTCAGGGCAGCTGAGAAATGTGTCCCTCCGCAGAATAGCTCACAGAAAATGAGAACAGATGACAGAGGGCCTTGGTCTCTGTCATGAAGTATTTGGGTTCTCTACTGGGTCCACGCTGTATCTAGTACAGCTTATGTCTACACAGAGCTAAAATCACTTAAGAGAATGAGGGAAAAGGTCTGGATGCTATGGACCTCTGGCCTATGTAGGGTTGTCCATTTCCCAAAGCAGACACCATGGTCCAGGGATAGAGGGAGGCTAATAAATTTGGAGAAAGCCTGGGTTATACAAAATAAGAAAGGTTGGGTTTATCCCACAGACTCAGAAGCACAAAAGGTACCACTAAACTTTATAAATTTCCAAGAGGAATCATATGTGACCTTAGAACCATTTTTCCCCCTCTAATGCATATTTTGCTAAAGACCATCTCATGAGAGAGGTGTTCTACAGAGCCTAAGTAGATGGATACCACTCTGAGTGTTTAACCAGAGTCCCCTCCCTATTCCTTCTCCAGGGTCTAAGTTTTATATCTTCATTATAAAATGTTAAGTTTACTGCTCCTTTTAAAAAGTTTATGTCCTTTCATTTTCTGGTTTTTTTTTTTCATAAGATTCATATTGACTTAACTAGATCATTTGTATTGCACTACTTGTTTTGAGAGATTTTCCAGATTTTTATTTTATTTTATTTAAAAATATGGTCTCCCTTTTTAATATTGTTATTTCATAAATACCATATAGTATAATTTCAAATCTAATGATATTAAGCAGAAAATTTTTGTAATTAGTTCCTTTCTGTTCTATGAATTTTCTGTACAAAACAGAATGAAATAATCTTATTATCAGACAGCTCCCAATACCAGAGCAGGTTCTGAGACTCTAGGCAACAATGTGATCAAATTGCATATACAGAAGAGTAGAAGTGAGGCTTAGAAAAGAACCTAATTGGCTACAACTTAATCTATCAGCCAGCTTTAACTGATTGGCTGTGGGGTTTCCTGTGACTTACCAAAGCTCAGTTTCTCTGATTAAACTCCATATTTATTGGGTCCACTGGGCCTAGTGCAGGACGCTAGTCCAAATCAATGGCTCCTTATAATTTTATTTGACAGAAACTACTTGGTGGTAGACACAGCAAATAGAGGTACATGAAGAAAGACCTGGCATGAAATCCAGAGGACCTGACTTAGCAGAAAAGCAAAGAGAATTCTCAGATGTCAGCTGTGAAGGTTATGAGGCTGTAAGGCTGGTCTCTGGAAAAGCTACTATAGAGGGGGTAAAATGAGATAAAGATTGGAAAAACTTGAAGATATGATACATTATGAGAATAGAGAACAGAAAATTAGCAACTGCAGAAATAACAGAAAGCTGTCCAAGAAAGACAGAGATCAAATATTAAGCAAACAAAAACATCTTGAGATTGTAAGTAACTGATGCAACATTAAAAAAATAAATAAATAATTAAAAGACTATCCATTTGACCTTGTAGTTGGGAACATTTTATTTTAATTAGCCCATGGATGTTTCCAGTGGACTCCAAGAAAAGAAAGTAATCCTAGCCCTCAGCATAGCATAAAACGGTAAAAACAGTGTAAAGCATAATTGATTTTTAGCTTTTAGGGTCAACTGCACTCAACAGAGAAGACTTTGTCGCCATAGAAGCAAATATAAATGTCAATTTCAACAACAATGTAAAAGTAAAAAGATTTTTCCAGAATGTGGATGAAGCAAGGAAGAGAGAAAATAACATAGAAAAGATAAAGTATCTTTATTTTATGAAATGGACAATTAGGGGATCCTGTACAAAGTTGACATAATAAGAAATAGAAATTTTAGAATATTAAAGTTTCAAGGTAACTAATGGAACTAAAATAAAATAATAAAATTAGGAGGAAGATGGGAGAAAACAATTTAACATAAGCTAAATATTCAACATTCTTGTGGAGGAGTCAACAGTTATAATATGTAGATAAATTTAAAAAGTAAGAGAGCTTGGGTTGTGGCTCACTGGTATAGTGCTCGCCCAACACATATGAAGTGCTGGGTTCGATCCTCAGCACAACATAAAAATGAATGAATAAAATAAAGGTATTGTGTCCACTTACAACTAAAAAAATTATCAAAAATAAAGAAAAAATACAGCCATACATTGCCTAAATGACAGGTATGTTCTGAAAAATGAATCATTAAAGATTTTGTCATTATTTGAACAGGGTAGTGTGAACCCACATAAACTTAGATGGCAAAGCCTACACACACCTAGGCTATATGGTATTATGTATCATAGCCGATTGCTCCTAGGGCCATGATGGACAAAATTAAGCACAAGAGAAAATGATGCAACAGGAAGTTGTAGTAAATATAAGATGTGAGGCTGCTGCTGGTGTAAGAGGGCATACCATCCTATAGCAAGCTAATTTTGTAATAAGTAGGAGTATGCTCTAAAATAACAAAAAGTATACTACAGTAAGTAATTAAATCAGTAACAGTCATTAGTTATCATTAGCAAGTATTATGTACTGTATATAATTGTGTGAGCAGCACATAGATTTATACCAGCCTCACCACAGATGCGTGACTGATGTGTTGCACTGTGACATGAAGATGGCTGAGAGGTCACTAGGAAGTTTTCAGCTCTGTTATAATCTTATGGACCCTCCATCAAATATGCAGTCCATTGCTGACCAAAATGTTGTTATACAATGGGTGATTATATAAACGCTTTAGATATCTGGATGCACCCAGAGAACTAAAAGTAGAAACAATTAAAAGAGCTTCCTTCTCGGAAGTGGGGTTGTGGCCGGGGAGGGAAGGACTATAGTATTGCCTTACACTAGAAGTGCTTTTCATCATTTTTCACATGTAAAAGAGAGTCCTGGTCCCAAAGTGATGGCTCCTCTGAGAGCCGTGGCCCTTATTTAAGATGCCAATGGCTGTTGATGCTTCACAGGAGTTCCCTGAGACCTTTAGCATTCCAAATTAATTCAGTTGTCAGAAGCAGTCAAGAAAGGCACCCTTTGCAAATGGGTGAGGAATGAAGGGCTCACAGAGAGAAGAGTGTGGCAATCTAAGACAAAACACTGAGCACCCCATCTCTAGGAGCCAATTTTGTTTCCTTCAAACCAATCCATGCCTTGACTCTTCTTTTAATTGAGACTCTAGCTCTTTTCCTCTTAGTTTGGTCATCTTTAAAAGGGTTAATTTCCCAAGCATTTGGCCCTGATCCATTTTTCTGGAACTTGTCCATCCAAATTGCTTGGGTCCATGAACTTGGTCTCCTAGGAATGAACAATCCTACCCAAAACTTCTCATCTTTCACCCACGCCTCAGTACATCCATCAGCACCACAGTTTCCTTTCTTCTGCAAAGGATAAAAGAAGATGCTGAACAATGTTTGGGTCCCTTGTTCAGGGTATAGCATGGTCCTCAGGAGCTCATTCCCCTTCATCTTTCTTGGTAGATGAATCATTTATCTATGAAGTGACCCAATAGCTATTCTAGTGCCTGCCTTCCTCATAGTGCATCTTCCAGATGCTGTGCAAATTCTCTTCCTCCTTGCTTGCTTCCTCTTTTATCTTAAAATGTAGCATGAGTCCAGCTTTCATTCTATTTTCCCACAAGCAGGTCTTCTGTCTTAGTAATGATCATTTTCCTGCTTCCCCCTGGGCCTGAACACCCTCCTCTTTCTCCTTCTGGTCATCCCATTGCTGGGCCACTCTTACTGCTGAGTTCTTAAGCATCATCCCCACAAAAAGATGTAAATAGCATTTAGGCAAAGAGAAGAGATGTCAAAAGACAAGGCATGATTAATTGCCAGATGTACTGTGCAGACAATAATTGCCATAGGAGGTCAGAGGAGACTCTCTGAGAGCATGCTAATGAGCCATCTCTTTTTCACACCAGCAACTGTCTCACTTGTCAGTTGTCTCTTTAATCACTGAAGTGGTTCTCAAAGTGTGGTTCCCAGACCAGCAACCTCAGCATCTCCTTGTTAGAATTTGTTAGAAATGCAATACTTTGGTCCCACCTCAGAACTGCTGAATTTCTGGGCTTAGTAAGGTCCAACAGCCTGTGTTTAAAGAAGGCTTCCAGAAGATTCTAAAAACACTTGTGCTTAAAAACCTTGGCATAAGTTTGTAAACGCCAGCATAAACCCTTTTTTAAAAAAAAATGTTTTAGTCATCAATAGATTTTTAAAAATATTTTTATATTTTAGTTGTAGATGGACACAATATCTTTATTTTATTTTTATGTGATACTGAGGATTGAACCCAGGGCCTCACACATGCCAGGCAAGCACTCTACCCCTGAACACAACCCCAGCCCCCAGCATAAACTCTTATTTGCAAATACTGGTTTGAAATAAAAAGAGTCACAATGATTTCTGTGAGCTAAAATAAGCAATGAAGGGGCTGGGGTTCTGGCTCAAGTGGTGGCGCACTCACCTAGCAGGCGGGAGGCACTGGGTTCGATTCTCAGCACCACATAAATGTAAGATAAAGATATTGTGTCCACCTAAAAAAAACTAAAAAAAAAATATATTTTTTTTAATATTTATTTTTTAGTTCTCGGTGGACACAACATCTTTGTTGGTATGTGGTGCTGAGGATCGAACCCGGGCCGCACGCATGCCAGGCGAGCGCGCTACCGCTTGAGCCACATCCCCAGCCCCCCAAAAAATATTTAAAATAAAATAAAATAAGCAATGAATTATTTAACTTCTCACAGCTTACAGATCTGTATTTTATATCTATCACAAGCTTCTCTTTCCTCTCAAAAATGACCACTTCCCGAAACCTAAAGATACCCATTGCTCTTTCTCTTGCTGCTTTCTACAGGGAATGCCCTTCCCATATCTCTAGTGTTTGAGGACAAAACCTCATGTTGACTCTTTAAAGACAATAAACATTAGAGGTAAACAAAATCCTACTTCCTCTCAGAAGCTTCTCATTGTTTCATTCTTCATGAAGAATGAGAATAACAGCAATTAGAGACAGCTTGGCCCACACCGAGCACCACCCCAAGGTCTTTACATGGGTGCTCACCTAATCCTCATAACACCCTTATGAGGTAGGTCCCGGGAACCTTCTTCATTCATAGGAAGAAAGACTTGGAATGGCTTAGTTTTCCCCAAGATCACATTGCTGGAAGGTGGCAAATTGAAGACCAGCTTGATTCCAAAGCTGATGATCTCCACTGCTAAACTGAGAGCTCGTTATCATCCACTTAGTCGTAGGTGGCTTTGGAAGTAACTGTTCACTTCTTCTAATATAGAGTATTGGCCTCTCTTCAAATAACCGTTAGGCAGATCAAGAGCAAATCAGGCATCCCTCTCAAGTTTGGGTTCTTCCCATCCCCTCAGTACCTGTGCTTTCCAGTAAGTGTTTGAGAAATGAACAAATGGAGGAGACAGGACTTGTTTCCCCACCCTTGCCCTCTTCCATGGGATTAGAGAAGTTTCATCAGGGCTCATTTGTGCTTCCAGAGGTAAGAGTGGCAAGAATGTGGTAGGGCATTTGGCCTTCTGCAGACATCTCACCCTATTACAGAATGGGGTTCACTAACTCCCCAGGGCTGAATCCTTCAATGTTCTCTGTGTGCTTGCATTATGGGTCCCCAAGGGCAGGACAGAGATGTATTTATTTCTCCTGATCTCATCTCACTCTTGTATCCTAATTTCTTGATCCTCTCCTAAGTTCATATTTTTTCTTTACATCCATCCTTCCAGTTAAGCATGTAACTGTGTAGAGAATATGGAAGACAATTTTTGGATGCGTACTGGATTCAGTGACTGAGTTAGGGAACTATATTAGACAGGGTTCACCAAGAGAAACAACCAACAGGGTGTATATATGCTTGTGTATTGTGTGTGCATGTAGAGAAAGAGAATTATTATAAGAATTGGCTCACATAGTTATTGGGCTGGCAAGTTCAAAATCTGCAGAGTAGGCCTACAGGTTAGAGACCCAGGAGAGCTCGTATTTTGGTTTCAGTCCAAAGGCAAACTATTTTGAAAGAACTGATGTTACAGATTATGTACAAAGGCAGGCTGCTGGAAAATTCTTTCTTGCTTGGGGGGAAGCTGATCTTTTTGTTCTATTCAGGATTTCAACTTACTGGATGAAGCCTATTATATTATGGAGGACAATCTACTTTATTCACCAATTTAAACATTAACATCTTCTAGAAAACTCTCACAGAAACACCCAGAATAATGTTTGACTAGGTATCTGGGCACCCCATGCTAAGTTGACAAATAAAAGTAAGTGTCACAGGACTATCCAAGCTGGAACAGAAAAGTCTGGCAAGTAGAATTAATAGCTGTTCTTGTTCAGAAAGGCTGGGCCCATCTTGTTCACTCTTTTTTTTTTTTCTCATTGCCTAGTAGGATCCATAGCACATGACAAGTGAGAAATAAATATTGGTTGAATGAATGAAATACGTTATTAGTCAAAAATGAAGAAAAACCTCCTGACGTCTACCAGAGAGACATGTAAGAAATACTTTTAATGTTTCCCTTTTCATGACTCCATGAGAGGAACAGTCTCTGGCCCTGAGATCCAACTTGCATCTCCCTCAGTGCTAGTGAGACCCAAAGAAACGAATGGAGAAATCCAAAGAGATTCGCTGTAGGCTGCACCATGCAAAATTAAGGCAAGTAACTTTTCTACTACCCTTTTATACCTTTGTAACTCATCAAATCAGGTGCCACTATCCAAAGTTGAGTTTTATTCAGTAATTTGGAGAAGAATTCTCAAACATATTTTACCATGCACAGTGGTGACCTAATCTGTTAGCTTCAGAGAGATAGAGATTTATCGATTGACTAGTTCCCCTTCCTGAATCCCATCGCCACAGGATATGACAAACAATTGACCTCCCAACCGCAGGAAGCTGATTCATTGCTTAAAGCAGTTAATTTAAAATAATGGTAATAATCACCTGGCCTGAATCTTACCAGCAGAGATTCTGTAAACCTGGAATGAATCTGCATTTTACCTAGCAGGAAAATTTCTCATTTACCAGGAGATGCTCATATTGCTCCTATACAAAGTGAAGGGGATACCCCCACACTCATGGCCCTGATTTACACAAAGGAGAACACTCGATAACTTTAAGGGATCAACTTAATTCACAAAGAAAATGTTCCCATATCCTGGGGAATTTGGCGTTACTTGGTACTCTCTGTTATACTTTTATTGTTAATGGCCATTGATGATAATATCTTTCATTTGAATAGGCTTCACTCTATCTTATTTACCCATCACCTTTTCTGATCCTTCAGGCACCCTTCATGAGGCAGGATCTTGGAACTTTGCCTGTTTCTAAGCTCCTATTGGTTTCAATCATAATGGTCTTAACATTTTCTACTGCTCCTTTAGGCTCTTTGGTGGGTCCTGGTTTGTGTGAGGCATTGAGAGTACCCTGGTCTCACTTCTTCAACTCTCTAAGACACTTGAGTTTCATTACTCCAGGCATCTGGAGCTTTCCCTTAGATCTTCCTCCAGAATTCATCTGTGCCCTTGATTTGAAGGTCATCTTTGTCCTGCCCAGATGGCAGACAGTACTCTCAAAAACAAAACAAAACAAAACAAACAAACAAACAAAAAAACCTGAAAAGTCTCTTAACAGGAAATAGCATTTTTTATTAGCAGAGAGCACAGCTGTCCCATCTTTTACTTTCATGTGCCAATTTGCCTGGGAAAGTCCTGCTTTAAGCCTGGTTTCCCAGTATAATTATTAATAGTTCCCCCTTTCACTCTCAGAAGTGTCCTGGATTGGACAATAAATTAGGTGACCATCCTACTCGTTTGACATATCTCCCCAGGAACCCAGCTTATGTGTTTTAGAATAACCGATGGCATTTGATGCTTGTCAACATTGGTTAGGCAGCAGAATTACCCAGGGATCTTGTTAAAAATAGATTTAAACCCCCTTTGACTCCCCCTCTCCCCCCAAAAAACTATAGCAACAGCAGTTTGGGAGTAGAGCTGAAGAATCTGTATTCTGAGAAAGTTCCCAAGTGATTCTCATCATGTTTTTCCAAAGACACAAGTTTGGGGCCTACTCTTCAATGAGCACACAGCTTAATCACTCTGAATCTGTGTTCATCTGTGGGGGTAGGCAAGCTGCTCTAAAAAGCACCCTGAGAATTTTAGTGATGTAAAACAGTTGTAGGTTTGCTTCTTATCCATGTCTCAGATAAGTACAGAATGGAAGAGTGTTCTGTCTCTGGAGATTCAGGTCCAGACTTGTTCCATTAGGTTTCATTGTTCCCTCAGAATTCTCTGCTAGCTCCTCTAAACCAAGATGGAAAATGAAGGGAAAGAATGGTATGGAGGATTTTCCAAAGTTTTATGGGTCAGTCCTGGAATGGCATACACAATATTCAGGCATAGTTCATTGGACAAATATCATTGATATGGCTGACCATGGATAGCCACAAGGAAAGATAGAAAACGTCTTTTAGCTGTGTGCTAGGAGGAAAATGAACAGTTGGATGAAAAATTATTCAATTCTCCTCATCAATCATTCCTTCTGGTCATCAAAGCTTTGTTTTAACACTTAACCTCAGCAAACGACAGGAGACAACCAAAGCCCTTCAAAGCCCTTGCCTACCCAGTACATGCACCCAGTTTAAGTCTAAGTTCTCCAAGGAATGCAGGTTCTTCTCCATCAAGCCCAGATATGGCCCCTTCTAGTGTTGGAGATCTGTGACTGCTACTCCATGTCACTGCCCCATATATACCCAATATAAAATGAATTAAGGATAAGTATCATCAAAAGATACTTTCATTTAGAAAGGATTAGAAGAGAGACATATAATATAAGCCCATTGCTATGTAGTCCTTAAGAAGGCTACTCCCCTAAAATAAGAGTACTTTTAGACCCTAATTGTGCTCATTGTTCTTCATTGTCTATAGCCATAATTCTGCCCTTTGTGGTGTTTTTGTTTTTGAAGTCAACAATCTCTCTGTCTGAAGGGAGCACTGGGGTACATGTCTTCCTTGGAGGTGGTATAGAAATGAAACAAGTTTGGCAGCCAGTTGCTGTTTTCCATCTTGGAGAATTCAGACTCTTGCTTTCTTTGGCAAAACAATTCGTTCACACTTCATAGGTTTCTGGTGTGCCTGCCACCAGTCATTGCCAATAGTCACACCCAGTGTTCTTTCCTAGATATGATCCTCAAACCTGGATTGATTGATTGATTGATTGATTGATGTATTTATTTCCTCTTTACCTCAATGATTTGTATTCTCTCTTTCTCTCTCCCTCTCTCACTCTCCAATCCCATCCTCTCAATAGTGGCTACCTGAAAGTCATCTGAAACATATTGAAAAAAGACTGGTGTTTCAGCCCATTTTGTGTTGCTATAACAAATGCTACAGACTAGGAAACTTATAAAGAAAAGAAATTTATTTCTTACAATTCTGGAAGCTGAGAAGTCCAACATCAAAGGGTTCACAAATGGCAAAGGTCTCTTTGCACTACATCATCCCAGGGCAGAAGGAAAAAGGGCAACAGAACATGAGAGTGAGAGAGCAAGCGGGGTTAGAACTGGCTTTTCTAGTAACCCACTCTTAATAATAATGAATCCACTCTCATGATAGCATCATGAATCCATTCATGATGACAGAACCCTCATGACCTAATCACCTCTTATTAGGCCCTTACCCTATTGCATTAGAGATAAGTTCCCAATACATGAATTTTAGGGGACTGGTTCAAGCCATAGCGGGTATACACTTAATCTGACTTTTGTCAAAGAGCTAAGTTACTATTCAGTTGGGGAATGTTACTAGATCTTTGTCACTCAAGACCTACTTAAAATCTTACTCTTGGGGGCCAAGAAGAAGTTAGTTTTTCCTGCTCTGATGCAGGAAAATTCCTGGACTCTTTCTCTAATTTTCTGTGATTGCTTGAAAACTGGCTAGTTCAGCCCTGAGTTTATCTTGTTATTAGTGGTAGTTTGTCAAAGAGAGACAATAATGGCCACTCTCTCACTAATATTGATGTATTCCAACTACTTCCTTTGGAGCTACGGAAGCTTGGCTACAACTGTTCCAGCTCCTTTTGAATCCTCCTTCAGCTTCTCTAGCTAATGAGCCAGGTGAATGATTAACTTGGTAATGAAAGGTTCCAGTTTCTCGTGCAAGTCATGCATTTTCAAAGATGAAGGCTTAAAAGAAGTACAATACCCATTCGGATTCTACCCTGTCCTTGGGGTCCCAGCTTCTCCTCGTGGGTTCTATGTTGTCTTGGTTCTTCCCCACTTCTTATTCATCTTTTCTTCTTGTGTTAAAGTTATCTTTTGCTGGGTAACAAAGACCCCCAATTAACATCCTATGATAATAAAATTTATTATCTCATATTGTTCTGAGGGTCAACAACTTGAAAGAGACTTGGCCAGCGGTGATTTTGGCTCAAGGTATCTCATGAGGGCTCCAGTTGTTGGACAGAATTGCAGACTTACCTCGGCATGGTTTCTCACTGTTGTTGGCCGTAGATTTCAGTTCACACAAGGGGCTCCCCAAAGGGTTGCTCTAAGTGGATAGGTGAGAACTACACAGGAATTCAATGCCAAGAGGGGCAGGAATCATTGGGACTATCTTACAGGCTAGATGCTACATTTCCCTACTGCTTTCCCTGCTGACTTTGCAACCTAGCATGAGAAACAAAAAATGCAATCACCATTAATTATTTAACCAGCTCCTATAATTTCATAAGATCAAGTCCCTTAAAAAAATTGCTTAATATATATGGCTCCTAGTGCTTCTGTCTCTGATTTAACCCCATCTGATGCAGATACCTATTTACAAGGTTCTTTTAAAAATGAACTGATGATGGGCATTCTTATATCTATAAATAACTACTATGACTAGACTCTAACCAACACCTATAGCCATATCTGTGGGGAAATGCATAGAAGGTTCCAAATTGGGAGGCTAGGAACACACCTTTTCTAAGGGATCTCAATTCCTGAACTGCTTGGCCATGGGATTAGGGGAATTAGGTCCAGAACTTGGCGTGTTGAGTTATGGGACTCCTGGCTTATTCCAACAGAGTCCATAGAAATACTTCCTTTGGCCGAGCTAGTTTTCAGGTACTTGATTTTTTTTTTCCCCTGAATTTCTACCATTTGAAAAATAGGACATGAAAATCCTAGAAGCTCAGAACTGGCAGAGACTTGTGAAATCTAGTTCCACATACACTCTGGTTTTGAGGTCCACGAGGTTCAGACAAGTCAAGTAATGGGCCAAATTTGATGTTAATGCTCAAGAGGGGAAACAATATGGAGTTTCCTCAAAAAATTAAAAATAGAACTACCATATGATCCAGCAATCCCATTTCTGGGCATTTATCCAAAGAATTGATTTTTTTTTCAGTGCTGGGGATTGACATCCAAAGAATAGAAAGCAGTATCTTGAGAAGATATATGTACTACAATGCTCATTACAGCACATTCAGATAGGCAAAAGATGGAGACAATCAATCTAAATGTTCATCAACAGGAGAAAGAAAAGATTGTTTATATACACAGTGGAGTATTATTCAGCCTTTAAGAAGAAGGAAACACCAGGCATGGTGGCACATGCCTATAATCCCAGTGGCTCAGGAGTCTGAGGCAAGAGGATCACAAGTTTGAGGCCAACCTCAGCAACATAGCAACATACTCTGTCTCAAAGTAAAAAAATATGAAGAACTGGGGATGTAAATCAGTAATAGAGCACCCCTGAGTTCAATCTCTACTATTGAGATATAACCCTTTTATTTTTTATTATGAGACAGGATCTCACTAATTTGAAATCTGCCTCAAATCACCTAGCTAATGATAAGGCTTTCTTGGTTCAAGCTTGGCTGCTTTCTCCCTTAGAGCCATGCTCTGACCACTGTGCATCACTGCCTGGTCGTGGAATGCCTGAGGTAAGTGTGTGAAACCCCCCATCCCTCAGACCAAGAGGAGAACCTGCCTATTAAAGAATCCAAAATCAACCTGGGCCAGACCTTCCCAGTAACCACACTCAACCAAGTCCTCTCTGCCTCACTTCTTTCCCTGAGAGAATGATGAGAGGCCATGACCCATCATTAACCCACATTAAGTGGCATAAAAATTGTCAGGAAATCCTTTGTCTGACATGAATCCTTCTCACCCTGGTTGAACTCATTGCCTCTTTTGTACTTTGCAATGAAGATGGACAACAACCTGGGCCAGTGTCCTCTGTATGAGAGGTCCTCATCTTCTTCAGGTCTTTACCAAGCTGGTCTCTCTCCTTCACGCACACAAATATACACAAACACACACCCCCCTGCAGTGGCTTTCTAAACTTTTGGTTATTATGATTACTCATTTTCAATCCTGAATACAACTTGGTGTCCTTTAAGTCCTATAGGAAGTTACTGTTATTTTATTTTGTAAACTCTCCCACCAAAATCTTTATTTTTATTTATTTATTTATTATTTATTTATTTATTTATTTATTTATTTATTTTTGGTACCAAGGATGAAACCCAGGGGTGCTTAACCCTTGAGCCACATTTAAAACCCTTTTATATTTTATTATTAGACAGGATCTCACTAAATTACTTAGGGCTAAATTGCTGGGGCTGACCTTGAACTTACAATCCTCCTGCCTCAACCTCCTGAGCTGCTGTGATGACAGACATGTGCCACCACACCTAGGCAAAAATCTTCATTTTAGCCTTGGAACCTCACACTGTTTTCTTCCTTTGAAAGATAGTCTTGGTTAATTTATTAAACTTAGCATTTATGATGCATCTCCGAAACATTTCCTTAACATGAAACTTCATTGAGCATTAATATTAAAAATAAAATAAACCACCAGCATATGATAAAGAAATTTATTTGTTTTCAGAGATCTGCCAGGTGGTCACGGATGTCTGGACAATCTGAATTGATATTTCTCTTTCCATTTGGGGTCAGTTAAAATCCAGTGACATTTTTGACTTCCTGATTGACAAGGACATCCCACTGGAAGAGGATCCTCACTCTCTGCAGCAGTGAACTTGTGACCCTAATTGCTATTCTTCCCTACAACATTATTGACTGCTATTGTTTTTTTCTGGAAATAACCCAGCCCTCCAAAATTCTCATTTTCTTGGTATGGTATGACCTTGGAAAGGATCTAATGAGCTTTAGGTTCATGGGAACCACAGCTAAAAGGAGGTCTTGGTAAGTTTCATATAAGTAAGCTTCCCTATTTCCCTTGAGCTTTGCAGACCAAGACTCATTGTTTTCAATCCCCGAAAAGAATCCTTCCTTTGGTGGTTTTCTCAGCATCAAAACATTCTTCTTTCTTCTCAGTGGATTGATTCCATTAGATTTATGTTTAGGTAAACTTTGGTACAATTTTGAGTCTTCTTTCTTTCTTTTTTTTTTTGCTCACAGGGTCATTATGTAAGGCTTTTTCAGGAAGGGGAATGAGATGAATCTTTCAATCGTGATTCCTGGAAAGTAGAAATGTGTGGCAATGGAGAGTAGGCAGGGTTGGTTGCCCTGGAAGGAGACACTGAGTACTGTCAGAAGCAGATTTATTATGAAGCTGATCATGCTTGAGCTTTCAGGGCCGCTCACGCGCATTGGCTGCTTCCACATTTTGCCCAGGGACCCATTTTGCCTTCATCCATCTGTATCATGTTTCTTAAAGAAGATCCTTCCTCACACCAATGTTTTACGTTTTGGCCCTCCCCCAAGTCTAACCACTCTCATGGATTGTGCTGTGCACTAAAAATAAGAAGGAACTCCCCTGGGAGATGGAGACTTACCTTACATAATCAGAATTGAACTCAGAACATGTGATCAAAGCCCTGAACAAGTAAGGTGGTAGGTAGGGCGGGGGAGCTATCCTAAGAACACACCAGCTTGACATGGGAGGTCAGGCCACATCCTTGGAAGTAATTGTGCTCTGTATAGATGACAGCAACAATAGATGGTATCCTTAATACAGAGCACTGGATTAAGGTCTTTCAGGCAAGACAGTCTCAAGCTGACCTGAGGCAGAAAAAAAGCAAGAGTAGAAGATCAGGACCTGCAGCGACCAGAAGAGAGCCTTGGATCCAGCCGGGATGGGGAATATCCTCACACTCATCCTTTTATTCAAAGTCATCATGTTGTGTGTGGTCCCAAAATTCCTACATGATACCAAAGATGGGAGAGGCATGGCAGATGTCCTCTGCCTCCTTATATTCTATCTAAAAAGCCTCATTCTTCCAAGTCCTATTGTATTGGACCTCTGAATAAAATTGTCTATGGGGAAAAAAAGTTGGATTTTTTTTTTAAAGTCCCCAAATCAACAATGTCAGAGTACTTCTCTGAGATTCTTTTAAACACAGAGGCATACTGTAGAGCTTAAGTCTATTGACGTAGATTTCTTTTCATTAAGTCTCTTTTTCTAAGGTTACATTAAGAGTCCTTACTATGGAGAAACACTCAAATGTTCTACTGCCACAGTCTGGCTGGGCACAAAATAACCGAGCCACCACAAAAACTTGTAGATTCCAACAGCAACTCTTTATTCCCGAACTCTCATCGGCACTCTACACGCACGTTCTGGGGAAAAAAACCCCACACCTCCACCGGGCTCTGCATCCCAAATACTCTCTGAATCCTGAGAGAACTCAACGGGAACTCAAGGAGCTGGCGCCTGAAGCAGCAGGATACGCCCTATTCCCAGCAGGATCCACCCTAAACCCGGATCCGCCCTAATCCCTGAGCAAGGTCACCTTTCATGCAATGTCACTGCAAATGACCTGGGTCCAAGGCAAGCCTATTTCCACAATGGAGAGTCCTCCCTCTAAGCAACATTGGGTAGGCTGACAAGGAAATTGCCATGCGTCATTCCTACTTGGCTATGGCTCTCAGCATTCTACAGACTATATTTCTCCAGCTTTCTGATTTCAGCCAGTGTGAAAATCTACATAAGGTTATGAGGGGACTCTTCAACATCTAAATTATTCATAATTGATAAAAGTGTGCAGCAATAAGTCAACAAATAAGGTTAAGAGCATCCAAAATCAAGATCATGTGCACATTTTCTCTCTATCCGTCCTCTTTCCTTCTCCCCCAACGCCTGCCAAAGAATTTGAGCCACCTATTTTACATCTTCCTTCTTGCCTGTAACCTTCACATATTTGCCAACATTGCCAATTCTACACTACTCACTAGGAGGTTATCATACTATAATAATATTTCTTTTCAACCCCTGCCAATAAGCTTTTTATTTTCGTCTCTATCAAAGGCATTGAGATTTTTTCCCCCCCTTTCTGTTTCTAACCATGCTTCATTTTGTTTGCTTTGTAGTCTCTGGAAATAATTCTTGAGAAATAAATAAGCAACAAGAGAACACACGGAAAAGTAATGAGGAAAATATGTGAACAAAAAATGAGAATGCATCTTAGAAGTGAAGCCTTGTATTTAAATATAGACTACTGATTAAGGTTTCTTTTCTTTTCTTCTTTCTTTTTTTTTTTTTTTTTTTCTGGACAGACATTCGCTAGTAACACAGATGTGCCAAAAGACATCTCAAGTAAATATTGACTTCAGTCGACAAAGCCTGACTACTCCAGCTTTTCTGACACTAGTAAGATGCTTGCCTCCCAACGTGTGAGTGAAGGTGGAAGGGTACAGAAGCAAGCAGATGTCTCCTTGGGAGGAGAAAAATCAAGCAATGGCTTGCAGAGGGGAGAACTTTCTCTTAATGCAGTGTTTCTCAAACCCAGGAAGGATTTTAGGAATTCAGATTCCTGCCCAGGTTCTGATCCTGAAAGTTTTAGGATCTTAGATTATTAAAGGAATCTTATATTATTAAAGTCCCCAGGTGATTTTGATATACAAACCTGTTTGGGGAATCCCACCTCTAAGTGTGCCTAGTACGATTGTAACTCGGCCCAGCACCTACATCAGCTGGAAGGGCCAAAGATGGAATAAGTCGTGAGAGTGCAGTAACATTATGTTCTATAAAGGAGGTCCTTCAAGGTTAGGGCCGAAGCACATGGCCACTGTGTCCATTTCTTGCATAAATAGTGGAATTTATCCTGCGGGCTGCCAATTTGGCACCTATTTGGAGCATTAAATTCACTTAGCAAGTCAGAATGGGAGGTTTGTTTTTTGTTTAAAAAAAAACAAAAAACACCATTTTCGTTAGGGTAAATTTCAACTGACGATGCCCATAGCTCCTTATTGTAAACAGCTGTGATTATTCAAATACTAACAACAGCACATAACTACACCCTGTGTTTTCAACATCAAAGATCAAAGTTTCTTTTAAAATCAATCAATCAATCACAGTTTCCAGCTGTGGTCATAATGATACCTAAATCCCTGGAGTTAGTTGGACCTGTGTTTAAGAACAGTTTCTCTTACTGATTGTGCCTCTGGACACATTGGTCTCTGTGCTCCTTAGCTTCCAGTATTCTTCTCTTGAAGTAGAGGTAACAGTAGTACCTACCATATAGAGTTACGGTGAATTATAATAGCAAAATACAGGACTCTCTAAGCCTTTGCCTGGCACATAGCGAACAATCGAAAGTGTCAGCTATTGGAATTATTATTCTTACTTTATTTGACATGCAGCCAATACTCAAAATACATGATCATGATGACTATGGTGGAATCAACTGAGATTATTCTTACAACCCACAACCTCCACCATCATCACCCCCTCCTCCAAGGATTTAAGGTCCAACAATTTGAGGTGGTGCTCTTCATTTCAGGGTCAGCTTATAGGAGACAGTTTTTGCAAAAACAACTCCGGGCAGAGAGGGAAACATCAGTTCTCCCTCAGCATAATCAAATTAATGGAAATATTTCACAAGAAAGAGAGTCAAGGTTATGTGGATAGAAGTAACAGTTTCTCCAGCAGTCTAAACAGAGGGCAGTTTGGGAAGAAATTGATCTTCGTGGGGATGTTTGATTTCTAATACATTCAAGGCAACTAGCACAATCTGGAGAGGAAGACCTATAGAGTTTCCACCTCCTCATACAAGAGCCAGATCCAATGGGACACACAGATACAGAAATCGCTCTCCACCCTTCTGCCATTAACACTGGGTAATGGAGGTTGTGGAACTGACAAGACTTGAGAGGAGATTTGGAACTGGATAACTTCTTTAGGGATGGTAGATGGGGACACTGGAAATGGGTAAGAGTGAAAGAGCAAAGGCTTTTAAAAGAAAAAAGTGAGGAGAGAGTTTAGGAACAAGAAAAGTATGCAAGATACCACCTTACTGTTGCCTGGGAAGTATCAAGGTAAGCCTCTCCTGGTCAACCTGGGCAGTGAGACCTTGATCTTTGTGTGATCCAGAAACACCAAAGAACTAACTTGAGGAAAATATCAATTCTAGCCTGGCTTGGTTGCGCACACCTGTAATCACAGCAGCTCGTGAAGCTGAGGCAGGAGGATTGTGAGTTCAAAGCCAGCCTCAGCAAAAACAAGGTGCCAAGTAACTCAGTGAGACCCTGTCTTTAAATAAAATACAAAATAGGGCTGAGGATGTGGTGCAGTGGCCAAGTGCCCCTGAGTTCAATCCCTGGTTAAAAAAAAAAAAAGATAGAAAATGCCAGTTCTTCTTTTATCTTTTTCTTCATTCTATGCAATTATGGAATGGTTACTGGAAACCATTCATTAAAAATGTCTTATGTCTTGGGCATGTGATAGAGCCACATGCATTCCTATCATGTGTGAGGAACTGGGTTGGATTCTCAGCACCACATATAAATAAGTAAATAAAATAAAGGTCCATCAACAACTAATAAAAATATTTTTTTTAAAAAAAATGTCTCCTGTCTTTATTGAGGTTGAATAGGAGGCAACCTGAGAGAAAATATGTGCATTGTTTCTGATCCCTGTTTCATGGGTGCAACCCCCATGTGGACCACAGGACAGCAAGAAGAGACCATTGGTAGCCTCTCATCCCACACTGTCCCACCTCACCTCAACAGAACTGCTCTGAGACCTGAAAGAGACAGGAAGAGACACCTTTGTGGACAAAAAAGGGAGAAGCTCATATCTATCAGGAGTTAATTGGTAGTTGTTTTGATAGATGCTATAGGTCCTAGAGTCCACACAAACTGTGTAACATACAAAGCCTTTCCAGAATTCAGATAACTAAACCTTTGGACATATTTCCAAGAGCATTTGAAAATTTTCCATTTTTGGAAAACTTGAGAATACAGACCATCACCTTGTACATTTTAGATTTTCATCCTGCCTGACATAAGCAGCTATACCAGTTAACACTCAGATCTTCATATACTAAGCTCTTGATGCTTCTGTATTACCAAGTGGAGGGGGGCAGCCGGGAATCACATAGAAGGGAGATCTCAATGCAATTGGAGCTTAACCCACCAGTTTTAACACAATTGAATTAAAACATAAAAATTTGTTTATCACACCAATTTTTTTTTTTTTTTACTTTTTTCCTCTAATCATTATTGGCCATCTTTGTTTACCCAAATACTCCCCAACTTCCTTCAGTGCTGAGCATGGTGCTAGATATTGTGAGATAAGGTAGAGGTGATGTTTCACAGGATGGCCGAGTGTTGGGTTTTTGAACAGGAACATGGGAGTTAGGTCAATAGGTCAACATTTATTTTATCTGGGATTTTTCTGTCCTGGAAGAAAGGTGTGGTTGGACAGGTAGGGAGTTTGTGTCATTGTTAAATGTAAAATTTGAACTGTGGTATTCAATATAGCTTGAAATACAGGGAACCTGTGCAGGTCAGCAAGCGAAGGCAGTCTTAGGCTGAAGATTGAACAGTCTTTTAGCCACCGAGGAAGACTGAAATCAAGTTGCTCCAGCCCTACTGCAAGACTCAAGCCAATAGCCCTGAGGTTTGCTTCATTAAAACATCTTTTCAAGTGGGACCTGCCCATGACATCCATTCTGACTCCTCAGTATCAGGCTGGTTTCTTCCCCTTGTTATTAGTACCCAGTGATAATGGGGTAATAGCTATTGGCATGCAGGACAAATTTATGAGGACCTGTGGTAGAGTGTATGTGTGTGTGTGTGTGTGTGTGTGTGTGTGTGTGTGTGTGTGTGTTGTATGGGTGTGTGTCAGAGACAGAGAAAGAAGCAAGATGGTTGCCAGTCTGTAGTTCTTCCCATCATAGGGCCTGAGAAAATCAGCGAATCTATAGGTCCTGCCTTGGATCTCATGGTCTTCAAAAATGTCTCATGCACATTGAGATGTTCGGTCACTTAGCTTGTGAGAAATCAAAATACAAGACTGGTGAGGGTGGATAATAAGAAAGAAGATTTAAAAGATAAGGATTAGGCCAAAATATGGACACCCATAATGACAAACCAAGAGAAGGTTTTGGGAAACAATTTTTCTTTTTTCTTTTTCTTTTTTTTTTAAATAATACATTTTGGAAACCATCTGAATGCTTAGTCTCTTGTAACCAAAGATATGTGTAGTTGGACATTCTTCAACCAAAGATTTTGGTGTCATTTAAACACTGTTCTTATACATTTTTCACAATTTATGCAAAGAATGCATTCCCCAAAGGTTTTATTCAAGTCACATGTAGCTAATCAAATCATATTTAAAATGTACTCAGGAATCTGGCTGTTTAAAGAACCCCTTATTATTTATACATCTATGTATGTGTATGTGTGTGTGTACATATATACATAGTGTGTGGGTATATAGTGAATTTATCTTGGCTGAAAATTAGATACTAAATTTTTAAATGCTGTCTTTTCCAAAGATTTAATGGCTAAAAACCACTGCCCTGAATATCTGACCAATTTTCAGACAGGAAGACAGCAGTTCATTCTCATCTACTTCATGCCCACAATCATTTATTGTCAATAAGACTTCTGACACATCAAATGTCTGGTGAAAATGTGTATTATTTTTAAGAGTATAAGAGGGAGGAAAGAAAGAACTGCTTGGACTTCCCCCAGACGTCTGTGTGGGATATTGTTTGTCCGTTTTGAAGGACTCTGTGAGTGGGTGAAACAGAAAAGGGAGGGAGAAGCTGTTCAAGGCTGGTGGGAGGAGGAAGAGATTGCTAAATCTAGCTGGGAGAAACTCCACAGATCAAAGAACTGCTTTGCTGAAGCTATGCTCCTAGACCTTTCTGAATTTCTCAGCTAAACCAGACCCAAATGGACCTGTTGCTTTAATTACCCAGCTCATTGCTTCAGTTTCTCATTTTGCTGTCAGCAGGAACCTTAAGCACATACACACAAGCACCACCCAAATTTGTGTGCAAGAACCATCCGCTTATTTTGCATCTGACACAGGCTGGCTGGGACCTTCTCTTGAATATTTCTCTGGTCATCTTGAACTTGAACTTGAACTAGTCCTTTAACTGCTCCCATCTCAAGGCCCTTTCTCACAAGACTTTCTGTTCTGTAATCATTTGTCCCAGGGCATAGATTAGCACAATGCCAGGGAGATAAAATTGCTGCCAGAGCAGAGGTGGGACCACAGCACATCCCACCTTCACTGATTCTGCATGTTCACAGTCTCCAGGCTCATCCACATGGTCTCCTTCTATGTGCATATTTGTTATCCATTGCAGACCACGAACCACTGCAAGGCCATGGGATGTTTAAGCTCATAATAATTGTACGACTAGAGACCCTTGGAACAAATTAATGCCAAATCTGAGGTCACATTCATATATTATGTTTAAATATACACTTAATTCAGTCTAATGACTAAACAGTTCAATTGACTATTTAAAATTCTGTCTGTGGGTTTGACTATTTCTGCATGTCACCAACTGACTGTTTAGTGCCATGTTGACACCTCCAATTTTTCCTCAATGGCAGAACTGAGTCCTTCTCAAACTCAACATGTCCTTGGAGAGTTCAGGGAACCCAGAAAAGAACCCTGAGTTTATGGAAAGGGCAATAGGATGTGTGTGTGGGGGGGTGACTTACAAGGATGATCGATTTTTAATTTTTCTCTTTTTTTTGCAATTTTTTGGGGATCATAGAGTCTAGGAATATGAAGAAAAGTGGGACTCCATCTATAAAGCAGGAATGAATATAATCTAAATTTCTCACTAAAGTGATTGTATTATCCCATTCCTTGCCAAATATTCATTCCATCAGTGATTTTCAGTTCAATAGATTCCCATACTTCAAGCCACTTCTGCATAAGAACAGGAGCCTGATCTCATAATAATGTTATATGATCTCATATAATTCATAATAACAATGGCTACCTTTACCAAACACTTAACCAGTGCCAGACCTTGTATTATGCCCTTTTGCAAACATTATCTAGTATAATTAATCTTATGAACAACCCTGATATCTGTATTTTTCATTCCATTGTCCTGATGAGATAATTAAGTATTAGATAGCACACATGACTTGTTTTTGTCTTCCTTGAAGGACTAACCTTCCTAAGCTTCCTCTGTAAGCTATTAGGGTTTCTATCCCAGCTCTACCTAATCACAGGATCACAGGAATAAGCACATGTTCAAATTAGGCCAATCAGAATCTCTACTGCAAGAACTTGCATTTAGAGTGGAGATGCATCCCAGGACTCAAAAGCAGCAGGAGTGGAGTTGTCTGAACTAAGTACTTGAAAGATAGAAGAGGTTAAATATCATTGCCAAGTTTCCAGAACTGCCCTTGACCCTGTCACATGGCCAGCATTGCAACTCTTCCTTTCATTCTATGAATGATCCTGTTTCCATCCAACAAATTCCTTTTAGGAGGGTTTATGTTAGCCTGAGCTAGCTTCTAATCCTTGCAACCTTCCAACGGCACCTGATGTACTGAAACAGGTTGAGTAATTGCCAGTTGATCTCAGAGCCAGTGAGAGGCAAATTTGTTATTTTTAACTCAAAGCTACATGATTGCAAAATTCCACCATAACCATGAATTATGCTGGCTCATTTACCCTGTTGCATTCACCTCATGACTTTTCTGCCAACGGCTTTGGCCAATGTCTTCCTAGTATAACACATCCACCAATATCAGTGCTAATTTTGTTTTGTTTCTTAATTTCTGCCAAAAAGCACACTAATAGTTCGACTCCTGTAATGTTGGACAAGTTACTGGTCTTGGTGTCTGTCTCTTCATTCATCTGTGACATAAAAGTGGGGAGAAGTCACATAACTACAGACTGCCTTCCCAGGAGGAAGGATGTAGGAAACTGGAGGGAACTTTCTTTGCTGATTATGGATGACTGATGAGACAGTTGGAGGGGCTTAAAGTCACTGAAACACAGCCACACTGCTCAAACGCCTGAGGGAGGACCATCGGAAGGCTGGGCCTAGACATGGAAGATAAATGAGCCCAATAGTTTTCAAACTTTTGTTCACTCTATAGTGTCAAAATTTTTGAGCGTGAAACTCCAATAATGTATATGATTTTTATAAAGAATAAGCATTTACCACTGAATCTTCTTCATATGTTATAAAATACATCCAAAAGCAAAACAAAAGAATTCCTTAAAAACTATCAATGAAAGTTACAATATTTTATTTCTACATCTGCACTATTACTTTGTGTACATCCTAGGATATCCACACCCATTTTGGACACCACTGAGTTAAAGGTCAAGAGAAGGTGATCCTTATAATAACATCATATAAATTTTTTTTTGGACCATGATTTTTGCTGAAGGACTTTTTAAGGTCCACCTTAATCCTTGAGGTTTACATGTAAAAATGTGTTCGTATTAGTAATTTAGAATGTACTATAAAGCACTAACTAATTTTTATGTATATTCTCCAATTGGATTCTGACACTTTTAAAGGCAAGAGCTGTGTCATAGTCACTCCTATGTGTTTTCTCCAGCACAGAAAGTGGTAAAAGTCAGTGTCCAATAAACAGTTGTTTAATTCAATAGAACCCTGCTTCCTCCACAACCTTCCTTCCAGGGTTGCCAGCTCAGGTGTCCACTTTCCTTCACATTGGTCAGGCCTGGGCCACCACTGGACAGTGTAGTTGAAGCCATTCTGAGCAGTTGCTGCAGGTCCCAAACCCAGCAGTTTTTGCTCTTCACTCCGCCTCTGAGTTAAGCACAGACAAATACATAAATTTGAATATCAAGAAATTAACCTTAGGTCTCAGAAAAGGAAATCTGTTAAATAGCAATGTCACAAAATCTGTTGTGCCTTTAGATACAATCTCTGTTGGAGAAATGGGCAAGGTTTCCGATGTAAACTTTCTGATTTTACTGTGTAACGGAAGAAAAACCAATGTGTTCCTCCAGGTTCTCATTAAGTGATGAGCATGTGGTGGAAGGATCCCACTGTGGAGAATTACATTTCTCCTGTCTGTAGCTCTTTAGTCTGGACTCACTTGTGTTTTGCCATTAAGATCCTGAATTGTGCTCAGGTCAGGAAATAGTGCATATGTTTCTTGGTTTCTCTAATCCCTGGACTATATATTATCAGAGCTTATGGAGGCGGAGGTCGCATCTCACATTTTTGTGACATTATGCAATTCCGTCTTCCTTACGGTCCCACAAGAAGCCTGGGAAAATGTAACAATCTCAACCTTTTCTCCTTCCCTGAGAAGGAAGTGGAATTACATTCCTTTGCCCTGCTGTTTACCCCCACATGTGAAATACTCTCCTACAAGAGAACAATTCAGAGAATTCATAGAATTATCAGGCACTACATTTACATCTTTGGGGAGGGAAAAAAAATTAATAGGATTCCCAGAGCCAGAGAGATGTAATATAAAACTTCAAGGACGCCCCACGCATACATTTTCAAATGATGAAGTTAAGGGATAGAAGACCAAATCTTTGTCCAGGAAGAGAAAGACAAAGTAAACGCAGAGAAATTGAGGAACTAAAAATGTATTTTAATTCCTCACCCTATCTGTGATAGGGACTATTTCTTTTGAGAAGAGATGTTAGGACTGAATCTAGAAGTCTCTTTCTGTGAGGCCAGAGTCCTCAGACAGACAGCACTCAACAATTCATTCAGGTCCCCTCTCCCCTGCACAAATGCTGCCTCAGCTGTTTGTGGCGGGCACTTTCACATGCAAATGTAACGTTGGTCACTCGATGCTAATCTCAGTTGCTATTCTAGTTGCTCCTCTATCCAGGAGAGAATTGGCCAGAACACCAATACTACCCTGCAACTCGCACTGTCACGTCTCCCCTGCCACTGCAGAGAGAGAGAGAGAGAGAGAGAGAGAGAGAGAGAGAGAGAGAGAGAGAGAGAGAGAGAGAAAGAAAAAGAAGAAAGTCGTCTTGATGCATTTCCCTCTCCAACAGGGCCAATTAGTTATGGACTTTCTTCTGCCTCCATTCTATTCAAATGAAAACCAACCAAATGGAACCCCCAAATCCCCCTCCCTGAAGTTGTCTAAGAAACTCACGATACAAATACTGAGGGAGTGTCTTTTCTAGGCTAGGTTTTTCTCTCTGAATCTTTGGACAAAAATATTACTTTAGCAGTTGTGTTCCTGGACTTCTCTCTCTCTCTCTCTCTCTCTCTCTCTCTCTCTCTCTCTCTCTCTCTCTCTCTCGCATGAAGATATTGTATTTGTCCTCCTGACCCCAGACAGAAGAAAATGCTCGCCCTACTTACATTCTGAAATTCTCTCCTTGAGTTGGGCTTGCTTCTGATCATGGGCAGATTTGCAACATGAGATTGAGTGGTCTTCAGGGCTGTCAGCAAAATAATATCCCTCCTTTGTGAAGGCGTGACAGGCCATACAAAGAGTGCGGCCTATTTTATCTGCTCATGCTGGCTGCCAACTTTTTAAAAAACCATTTAAATATTTTCCCACAGAATATATGCTAATTGAATAAAATGTGCATAACACAGACAAGCCAAATAAAAGAGCAGAGGGGATCTCCCATAATTCCGCTACTTAAAAGAAATCACTATTCATGCTTGATGGGCATATCTTGCTTCTCTTTTTTTTCTATACATAAATTTTTTCTTTTACTAAAAAAAAAAATACTGTTTTATTATTTTTCTTTTACTAAGCAAGACGTCTGTGTATTTCTCACTGCAGATATTTTTTTCTGAAAATTCATTTATAAAGTGTTATTTTTTACCTGATAAGTATATCATAATTCACTTAATCAATCATCTATTCTGAGAACATATGAAAATTTTTTTTATTAGAAAAAAATTTGGGGTAAAATCTGTATTTTGAGCACATTTATGACAATTGACAAGATTGATTACTAGCAGTAGAATTATTATCCAAAGTAAACAAAATTTTAAGTCCTTTGACTCATCTCCAATTTCCTTTCCAAAAAGACTACACCAATTTACAAGACCACCATCTATGTTTAGTTATTTTTAATTTTTGGCACTTATCGATAGGTACTCAACAAAATATGTTCTATTATTTAGTTTTTATGTATTTAAATAGATAATACAATGAGCATTTTCCCTCTTTACCATTATTCTCTTTACTATCTCATTTGTGGAAACTATTTTGTTAATACCTTTATCTAGAGTCCTCAAACTGCTCATGAAGAATTAACTATTGGGAACTGTGTACTTTTCATAAAGTTGTGTCAGAACTCTTTATATATCAGTCTAGAAGACAATTCTCTAATTTTCCAATTCTTTTTCCTTAGTTTGCTATTTGACTCTCAATGTTTATGCATGGGGCATGTAAAATAAGTTTTCTTTTTTATAGATTTACAAAAACAATTTTTTAAGTACAGAGAAACAATAAGATAATAAGATAAATGAACTATACTCACATAAATACCACTACCCAGAGATAACAGACATACAGAAATTTTTATCATTAATTCAGTTCAAATCATTTCAGTATATATTTTCTTTTTTTAATATTTCTTATTATTCTTAGAAATATCTTTCTTACTTTATAATCTCCTGCATTTTTTGGATTCCTTTTTCTATTCACAAATAAGTCTTTCATTCATCTGGAATAGTTTGGATATATAGTATGAGTTAAGGGTATAACTTGATAATCTTTTAAAATTCTCTTTTTTTTTTCTGCCCAGTATAGTTTTATCAAAAAAACAAGTCTTTCTACGTGAACGTGGAAGGGTGAATAGAAGGAACTGCGAGTAGACCTACAAAGCAAGGAACTGTGCCAATCACAATAAAGACTGATCAGCATGAATGGTCACATCTAATAATCAGGTTGAAGGGGGTCCAACAGCATGTGGTGAAATGCTGGGCAGCATAGACGCCAAGAGGTCAGCTGGCTGTTCACACTCCACTTTTAGCCCTCTGCCATTTTCTCCACCACCACCTTCCACCCCCTGCTGCCACCTCCTGGGAGGTAAAAATACAGACCTACTCATTAAGATCAGATGACATGAAGGCATAATGAAGTAAATATGTCTGCAAAAATGGGAGACCCAGAGACCAGGATTTGATAGACATGGGCCTGGCTAGCTGAGACACCAAGGAAGGTATCAGACGCTCTTGTCTTTGCCATCTCTGGATGATAGAGTGAAAAGCTATGGCTCCATATATGCAGGGAATTGTTAATGGTTTTAATATTGTACAGCTCCCCCACTTCTACTACTAATTCTATAGTTTAATGATTTAATTTAGATGATCTTCCCCACCTTCTCTGGCTCTGCCCAAGCCTCCTTTAGAACAACCTAATTTAAGGTTCTGCAGCATCCTTCCACACTAGCCCCAGGCTGTTTGGTTGGAGATGGTGTCCAGTTCCATCTCCCTCAGATGAACATAACTTTCCTTCTCTGTTCTTGGCCTCCCTTCTGGACTTTGGTACTAACACACTACTTACTACCTGCTCTTGACCTGCCACTGGCTAGGCCTCATGCAAAGCATCCTAGACTTTTATATAGTCAAGACTGGATGCCATGACTCACCTTTCCTCTCAATTTGTCCATTGGTGATGGTGAGATTTTTATATCAGTTAAAATAAAACCTCAAGTTTATTTTCATCTCTGTAGAAATTGACAACCATTTTTTAATTTTTTTTTTCTTTTGTGGTACTGTTCTGGAACCCGGGGCCTTGAGCTTGCTGGGCAAGTGTTCTATCACAGAGTTATACACCCAGCTCTTAAATGCTTAATAAAGAGTTCTCCCCAAATCTTTCAGCTAACCCTTTTCTTTCTGAAAGGAAAGTGACCACAACACTCGGAGCAACCGAAAGATCTTTATTGCAGCAGTGCAACAAAGAGAAAAGAAAGAAGGAAAGAAGAAGAGAGAGAGAGAGAGAGAGAGAGAGAGAGAGAGAGAGAGAGAGAGAGAGAGAGAGAGAGGAAGCACACACAGGAGAGAGACAGAGAAAGCAAGAGAGATAGCAAGAGAGAGAGGGAGCAAGAGAGAGGGGGGCCTGGCAGGAGGAAGTTTTTATAGTCCAAATCTAAGGGGGCCTCTGGGTCTGCAAGCTGCCTTGTTGGCCCAAGGGGGGTTGAGTGCTCAGCCTTGAGCGGGACTTGACACAAACAGGTGATAAAGGACTAGATAGAGGGGGGTTTGAGTGTGTGGGCTATCTTGCAGCCAACATCTGTTCAGCCTGCCCTGCAGACAACACAGTTCAGCCTGCTCTGCACCCAACACTTTCCTTTTTGGTTTCAAGTGTGTTCATAACTGCTCACTGAAGCACTTTTACAATGGCTGCTTTAAAATCTTTGTCAGATAATTCAACATCTCTGTCATCTCACTGCTGGTATCTATTGATTTTTTTTTTCCTCTCTTTTTTTCAGTTGAGAACTTCTTAGTTCTTGGAGTGATAAGTGATTTTTGATTGAATATTGGACATTTGGAGTATTGTGTTACGAGACTCTGATCTCACTGAAGCCTTCTGTCTGACTGTCTCAGCTGGCCTCTTCTGACCCTGCTCCACCCAGGAAGAAGGGGACACCACCCTGTTACTTCTAGGTGGGGGTAGAAGTCCAGGTTCTCCCTTTGACTTCCTTTGGCCAAATTGAGGTTGTTCTTAGTTACTGCCTGACAGGGTTAGGAATTTCTGCTCCCCACTAAGCTCCGCTGGTACCCACTGACTAAGAGGCACTGTGGCTTCCACTGAGGTGAGGGGAAGTCTTTATCACTGGGCAGTGATAAAAGTCCAGAGTAGGCCTCTTCTGACACCACCCCAGGGGAGAGGGAAGGCAACCTCAGTTCCACCCAGGAAGAAGGAAGTTTCTATTTCCTACTAGATCTTTTCAAACACAATCCCGACAGGGGAGAGAAGTTGGAACACTTAATTACAGCCTGTAGGGGGTGGGAATCTGGGCTCCCTATTTGGCCTTTGCTGGCGTAGGAGGGGCAGGGCCACAGGGTTTTATGTGATGTTGGCTGAAGTAGAGTATTTCCTGTCTGAACATCTTCTGTCTTGCTCGGCTGCCCTTTCCCTGGCCCTTTGGTCAGGAAGAACAGGCCTTTGTTAGAGGGTTTTTTTGGTTGTTGTTGTTTTCGGTCTGTGCCCATTCATGATTCTGGGTTGCCAGCATCTTCAGCCCAGACTTGGGTCTGAGATATTCAAAGCAAAAAGAAAATGCAAGGAATTACCACTGGGTCATTTCTCTGCTTTTGAGCTCCTTAGCCAGTCTGTCCTCTCTATACCATTCAGTTGTATTTGTTTTTTATACATAAGGAGAGATAAAGCAGATTCATACATATTTTAAACACACTCATGTATATGTACACATATTTATGTATTTATCTAGTTGGTTGAATTTCTACCGTGGGATCACCAAAACTCGTGTTACTTTTATCTAGTTTATTTTGTCTCAATATTTAAGTAAATGTGAGCAGTTTGTACTCAGGAAAAAAATTCTCATCAGAAAGAGTCACAATCAGCTAAAAGTAGATCATCGCTCTTTCAATGTCTAATTAGACTTGTCACTGTCAGACCTTGCTTGGTTACAAATCATCAGTAGTTCTTATAATTATACCTTCATAATGAAAGGCAGGGCTGTTCTCCCTTATGCCAGCATTTCTGAGCAATGTGAAAGCCACGTTGAAGTTCTCAGATAGGATTCATATGAAACATCATGTGTGTGTGTGTGTGTGTGTGTGTGTGTATGTGTGTGTGTGTGTGTGTATGTGTGTGTGAACATGCATATATACACATCTGTACATGGATCTCTACTTAACTAATAGAAAATGTTTAAAGTCACAGCAAATTCCTTTGGGGATCATTTTAGAAAGAAGACTAGTTTGTGTCTTTATGGAAACAAAATTGAGAAATAAAATGTAAAACTATCTCCCTCCAAAACATGCTGGATCATCATAAGCCCTGCTTAATAAAACAGGTTGACCAGTGAAATCAGTTACTCCACCCACAATCAGGGACCGGAGATTTTTCTATTGGAATCACAGCTAAATGTATTTGAATTAAACAGTTGTTGGACTAAACCATCTGAGCTGTTCAGCTTAGTGCCATGTCCTGTCACCCAGGACTGGGGAGGGAGTGCAAGGAGAGCAGTGCCAATAAGCAGTGACATAGCTTCAAAGAAAAAGACATAAGCAAAGAAAAAGTCTCCAAGACTAAACCTGGTGTCCTCAAAACTGACTCGCCAGCCTTCATCATGAGAGTCATCAGCCTCCGAGTTGCAGTGGGAGGATTCCCCACCATCTGTCAGTCACCTGGGAGTCTCTGCTCTGCAAGGGAGGGAGGAAACAGAGAAGTCAACACAAGCCCTTCTCTGATCGTGGCAATGACAGCTTCATCATATTTGTAAAGAGCTTTGAGAGCATTGAGGAAATCAGACTTTCCCCCGTGTGGCAGATGGATCCTGTTTCAGAACTTGACAATTCTAAATCTAACTTCACACAGGACTTGCAGAGCGAATAACATGTAGGAGGCCACATCTAATGTCTCCCTCGATGCAGTCTCTTTAATTCATCCTCACTCACTCAGACACCCACTAGCCCATGCAAGCACACTCTTACATTCACAAAATTAGCTCAGGAAACTCTATCCTCATTCTCCACCCCAACACCACCACCCTGCTTATCCCCCAAATGCTGCTGTTTCTGTCTCGAGGCAGCCAATGTAGCCTGGCCCCATAGACTTAAGGTTTGCCAGGCTGCAGTGTGAGGAGGAAGAGTGCAATGCTAAGAAGTCCTTGGTGGTCCATCCTGTTCTGTGATTCTGTGACCTAATGACCTGAAGGAAAGAGCTGGAGAAAGCTGTCATGTGTGGCCATGCTGCAGGTGACATTTCTATTTCTACCAACCTGAATTTTGGTTTTCTTTTCTCATTATCTTTACTTCTTTCTCCCTTTTTCCCCTGAAAAAAAGGGGATTTTTCGGAGGGAATCCCTTCTGGTTGACATGCTGGTCAAACTAAGGCTGAAGAAATGGCCCCTGAGATGGCTTCTAAAGGGTGGTGCTGATGGCCACTGCCCAGTGAGCTCTTCCTGTGTGCCAGTCCTTGTTCTGTGTGCTTTACACATATTGACTAGGATAAGCCTCATCACAACCCCAGGGTCAGTTTCTAAATAACATTCTGCATTGCCATTGTCATGTCTTTTGAAGTTTTTTTTTGTATGCCCTGGGTATAAAATGTTCTACTCAAGTGGCACTTTATTTTAAAACTTAAGTCTAACCCTTTAGAACTTACTTTTTAGGAAGGTGTAGTGTCTTTAAGAGGGCCATCTCTGAAAGCAACATTGCCTACCTGGGTATGAATTCTCAGTTCAAACTACTTACACTTCATGACCCGAAGATAAAATAATATTCACCAACATGGTTATTAGGAAATGAGGAAACTCAAGTTTCCACAAGTAGCAGAAAAAAGTTTAAGTCCTAGCAGAGTCATCCTCGTGTCTCTGTTCTACAAATGGATCGTTGGTGCTAGCCTGGTCTTTGCAGTCATATTTATATCCAGTTGGGATGTCCGTACTGAAAATCTATTTTATCTCTGCCTAAAGCCAAAGAGAAATAAAATACAACTAATCTGCTAGAGCATGTTGCTGGTACTTCTGTGTTTGTTTTTTCCCTGGTACTGGAAATTGAACCAACAAGGGCTTTGTACACACAAAGCAAGTGCACTACCACTGAACTATACCCCGAGCCTTGTACTTCTATTTTTATTGACTAGAAAACAGAATCAACCAATATTGACTGGATAAACTAGTGTGTGCTAGGCAACATCCTAGGGATTGAGAATGTACCGATGAATAACACAGAGCCTTTCCTACAAGTGGCTCATGTTCAATTGAAGGAAAAGAGCTAGACACAAAGAAGCTAAATGAAGTGAATGACAATATAACATTTCTGAAGTGTAATTGATTTATTTTTCTAGCATCGTTATTTCTCTCCTTTTATCTTCATTCGAGCAGAGAGGACAATCCATACCCACCACCACAGGAGAAGACTGTGACAGCCTCATTGTATGAAAATCTAAGCCCTGAATAATGGAGGTCTAACTTAATTTTTTAAGGAATGAGAGGGAGGAGACCTGTACCAAATCACTGACAGTATAATTGGAGACAAGTTCCAGACCCACAAAAGCATTTATTCACTTGAAATTCATTCATTTATTCAACTCATGATTGTTAAGTAACTATCAGTTTCCAGATACAGTTTTAGACATTGGAGATATAACAGTGGACATAGTAAATTTTCTATTCCTCAAGATGCTTATATTTTCATGTACAAGAGACATAAAATAGGCAGCTCAACAAATGTTGGGCATTAGATGGTGATAAGTTCTATATAGACAGATGTAAAGCAGGGTAAGTGCATGGTGCAGGAGGTGTTGCTGGAGGTAGAATGGAGAGGAGATTGCTATTTTATATGAAATGATCCAATGACAGTCTCTTTAGTTAAGTGACTGAAAGAGATAAGAGAACCAACATGATTTTCTGGAGAAAGAGCATTTCACGCAGGGAGAATAGCAATTCAAAGGCCCTGAGGCAGAGATGTACTTCATATTTCAGTACGTGGATGGAGCAACTGAAGATGAGAGAGTTAAGAGATGAGATCATAAATAAATGAAAGTCCACCTTACATAAGGCTTTAGAGACCATTGAAAAGAAGGCTGTTCTTTCCAGTGAGTGAGACAGGAAGTCATTGGAGTGTTTTATGCAGAGAAGTGACACGATTTGACTTTTGTTTTAAAAGGACATTCTTGTTCCTGGGTCAGGAATTGGGAGTAGGTAAAAAGAGAAGCAAGGAGAGGCATTTAAACATTGTTAGGATAATCCCAGGAAGAATAGTGGTTACTCAGACCAAAGGAGCAGCAGAGGCAGAAATGAGAAGTGATTAGATTCATGTAGAGATCACAAGATCTGCTGATGGGCAAAATGCGGTGAGTCAGAAAGAGAGCTGTCAGTCTGGTCCAGGTCAGCAGCCAGATCTGCAGATTGAACAAGTGGAGGCCAAGACTTTAGGGTAGATGAAACCCTGCCCTCGCCCATCCCAACCCACTCATTACAGTGTGGTGAGAAAACAGATCCAGGGAGATGAAGGAGCTGCCCCTAGTTACATGGGGAATTAGAGACTGGAGTGAGCATCCCTAAATCTCAGTCCACTGCCCTTTTCTCTTCCCTCTTCAACATCATGGAGTTGATTTCTTTGCTTTGGAGAAGTTGTCCGAGGCTGCTCTCACTGAAGTTGTGGCTGATGAGAAATGGATAACTGCAAAAGAGATTAAGAATTAGAAAAATAACTAATTTGTGTTTTTAACAAGATCCCTTCATCTATTTTTTAAAGTATATTTTGTCTTAGAATAGTTTTCAATTTATGGAAAAATACAGAGGTCTGTACACCCCATACCTGGTTTCCCCCAGTATTAGCATCTTCCATTAGTATGGTATATTTGTTACAATCAATAAACCATTATTGATATGCTATTAACTAAAGTTTGCATTTCATTAAAGTCTTACTCACTTTTTTACCCCTAATGTCCTTTTCCTATCCTACCTAGGACACCACACAAAACTCAGTCATCATGTCTCTTAGGCTTGTCTCAGCTCTGACAGTTTCTCACACTCTTCTTTTTGATGACCTTGATGATTTTGAGGATTATTTTGGGGTATTTGGTCAATGTCCCTCAACTGGAATTGGTCTGATGTTTTTCTCATAAGTAGAGGCCTTTTTTAGTAGGAAAAGCACATAAGTGAAGTACATACATCGTATCAGGTGTACACACGAGCAATATAATTTATTACCATTGACGTTAGGCTTGATCGCCTGAGGTTGTATTTTTCGAATATCTACATTGTAAAGTTTCTTTTATTCTGTTTTTCCATACTACATTCTTTGGAAGGAAGTCACTATGAGCATCTCACGTTTAAGGAGTATGAGGTTATCTTCTACCTCTTTGAGGATGGAGTGTGTATGTATGTGCATGTGTGCATGTGTGTACATGTATGTGTATTGGGTATGCATATACGTATATATATGCATATGTATATAATTTGGAACTCTATCCATTTATCCACCAAACTTATTTATTTATTCAGTCACTTAGTTTTATTAATGTGTAGGGAAGGCACCAATAATATCTACTACATTTGACATAGAAAATAAATAACAGGGGTGGGGTTGTAACCCAGTGGTAGAGTACTTGCTTTGTGAGGCATTGGGTTTGATCCTTAGCACCACATGAAAATTAAGTAATTAAAGTTAAAAAAAAGAAAAAGAAAATAGATGACTGAATGGTTGGATAAATGAAGGCTTTATTGACAATAGAGATTGTTACAATAAGCATTGTCCATACAAAACCTTATACAGAAATGTACAAAGCAGTATTGTCTATAATAGACAAAAAAAATTGGTAACAACCCAAATGTACATCAGGTGGTAAACAGATAAATTGTGGTATACCTTTTCAATGGGAATAGTATTTGGCCATGGAAATAATGAAGTACTTACACATGCTACAACAACACAGATGAACCTTGAAAGCATGTCCAGAGAAAGAAACCAGTCACAAAAGACCCCAGATATTATGTTTTCATTTTATATGAAATATCCATAAGATAGACAGAAAGTAGATTAGTGCTTATTTAGAGATGGGAAATGGCAGGTTGTTTGAGGTTGGGAACTAGGGGTTATTTCATGGTTATATAGGATTGGGAAATTCAGTATGAAGTTTCCTTATTGTGAGTTAGCATCTGCATATCAGAGAAAACATTTGGCCTCTGGTTTTGGGGGATTGGCTTATTTCACTTAACATGATATTCTCCAGCTCCATGCATTTACCAGCAAATGCCATAATTTCATTTTTTTAAGAATGTATATATTTACCACATTTTCTGTATCCACTCATCTGTTTAAGGGCACCTAGGTTGGTTCCATAGTTTAGCTATTGTTAGTTGAGTTGCTATAAACATAGATGTGCCTGCAACTCTGTAATATGCTGATGCTAACTCATAATAAGGGTGAGGGAGCTAAGGAAGAATAGAGTTGCTTCAAATTAGGTAGAGAAAGTGAAGGGAGGGGAGAGGGTATGGGGGTAGGAAGGGCAGTAGAATGAATCAGGCATTATTACCCTATGTACATATATGATTGCCCTACTGGTGGGATTCTACATCATGTACAACCAGAAGAATGAGAACTTATACTCCATTTATGTATGACATATCATGGTGCATTCTGCTGTCATGTATAATTAATGGAAATAAATAAATAAGTAAAAGATTCATTTTTACTGTAGATCTTAGAAAAAGTATGGAGTTTCCTTTTGAAGTGAAGAAAATGTTCTAAAATGGACTGTGGTGATAGTTGAATATATCTGTGAATTTACTAAAAATCATTGGATTGTGCACTTGAAATGAGTGAATTGCACATTATATGAATTATATATCAATAAAGCTATTTTAAAACAGCATGCAAGTTGAGAAATATAATTTGGCCTCTCTTACTCTAACATTAGACCAGTTTGTACTTTACTGTGGATGCCTGGTTTCTTTGATGTGGAAATGAGCAGAAACACAGGGCACTTCAACATGTTGGACAACAATTCAAAACCACTCACTCACATTCAGTTCTAGAAAATATCACAATGGTTCTGAGGATTCTCCTTTCTAATTATGTTTTGCCTAGGTGATGATAAAAAAATTTTTACCTCCCTTGAATTCATAAAAAGAGACTCACAGGGAGAAACAGGCAAGGCGTTTTCTAAATGCAAAGTCAACTCAAGATGAAATGTGCTTCAAGTACTCCACGAAGAGGAAGAGCCACGTGTGAATAGTGGATATGACACCCAAAGCTCTGTCCCTGTCTCCATTGCCAATCCAATAACGAGAAATAGGTTTTGAGAAAAATAAAAAGTTGAGTGATTTGCTAGCAAAGGAGAAACACAGGGCTTATTAAAGGGGAATACAAGGGGCTGGGACCCAAATATTATCAGTAGGTACAGTCAATTAGCGTCCATCGGGTGTCCTTGAGAGAGCTGTTGATCCAGCTCTCAAGTCTGTAGTCTTTATTTTATTTTATTTTACTTTTTTATTCTTGCAGGCAGTGAAGGACACCATAGCTTAGGCTTGGACAAGAAAAATGTTAGTCTTGTTTTCCCCCACTAGGGAGGGAGAGGGAGAAGGAGAAAAGTGGAGAGGCAAATGTCAGTCACTTGTGGTTAAACAGCAAGCTTTGTACTCACAGCATAAAGTGAATGCCGCAGTAGGGAGCTGAACATATACAGGCATGCACGTACCCAGCATGCCGGGCAATGTTTATTCCTACAACTCAACTGCCTCTCTCTCCTCCCTCTGTCTTCCCTCATTAGCTTGATTACCACCTCAGTTATGAATGTAAGACCCCACACTGTTCAGCCTAAGGCACAAGGAAATGGGCTATTTCAACATTAAATGGAGCCAGATAGACAGAAGGGGAACTGCAGCTCTAAGCATACGAACTTGAGCTTTTTTGGCAGATTCTGACCAGCAAATACATAACACTCTTACTGAGCAGAAATTAGCTCGGCATTTGTCTGTGGAATTGGCCCAGGGCAATCGTTTATTTCCATGTTCCATCTGCAGCCCTGCCATCCCTTTAAAACTGGGTTGGCACCCCCCCCCACCCCCAGAAACCCGTTGTCAGGGAAGACTCAAGGAGCTGTCTCCAGTGTTTGTCACGACCTGGCAGCCTGCTCTCCCCTCAAGGTAGGACTTACCTAAAAACAGCACCGAGTGTTCTGCTGGGTGAAGAAGGGAAACTGCTCTGCTGACTGAGTCTAGCAAGTGGGTGGTAGAGGTGTGCCAAAGGAAATGTTCTCCCTCTGATGAAATCATATGCCACAGCCATAGGAAGAGAGAGGAAAAGCTGGCTCCGGTGTCAACAGGAGGGGCTGACTGACACCGTGGGACAAGGAAATCTTCCAGACCAAACAGGTCGTTTTATTATTCTATGAAAAGACCAGCAGCTGTTGGAGGCCGATGCTTTGTTCCCTGTTGGACTGTCTATCCTGGGACTGACACCGGAAAGATATATGGAAGGCTGAGTTGTGAGGAGGAGTTAGGGAAGGAATAGTTCAAGGCCAGTCTCCTCTGGTCCTCTGGACTGCTGTTCCCACTTGCGTCTGCATCCTAGCCAGTGTCTGGAGAATTTGCTTCCCATCTCTCCCAATCCTCTCTTTCTAATCTACTCTTCCTAATGCTTTAGCAACATTCAGACTTTCCAAGTTAGTTCTCATTTCCAATCATCTTTCCTATGAAGACATAAACAATCAAAATTTTGGGATATTCTTTTTATTAACCATACGACATCTCTTAAACCATTTCTGGCGTCTCTAAATGGATTATGTCTTCACCAGTTTGGACGGCTGTGACAAATTGCCATGGAACCAGTTGGCTTAAACAGCCAACATTTATTTCTCAGGATTCTGGAAGCTGGAAGTTAAGATCAGGGTGCCAGCATAGTAAGGACTTCTCCCTGATTACGTCCTCACATGACCTTTGCATGGTGCCTTCGTGCACAGAGAAAGTGATCTCCTGTCTCTTCCTAGTTTTCTGGGGGTACTGATTCTATCATGGAAGCTACATCCTCACAAGTTGCATCTAAACCTAATTAACCTTCCAAAGGCACAACCTCTAACCATGACATTAGGGATTAAGGCTTCAGCAGATAAATTTGAAATAGGACACAAACATTCAGTCTACAGCAGATCACAAGCCACCCATTGAAATCTCCAAGGTCAGCCAAAATTCATATGTTGAAACTTAATCACCAGCGCAATGTATCAAGAGGTGGGCCCTTCAGGAGGTGATTAAGCAGAGGGCAGAGCCTTTGTGAATGAGACCAGTGTGTTTGTTCTCTTCAGCTCTTTGGTCATGTGAGGACTTGGGATTCGTCCCTTTTACCTTTGCCTTCTCCTATGTGAGAAAGCAGCTACGGCACCTTCTGCCACCTGAGAATTCATCCAATAGGCCCTCACCAAACACCAAAGGCTGGCACCTCAATCTGGGACTCCCCAGCCTCCAGAACTGTCAAGTAAATCTTAATTGTTTAAAAATTACCCAGTTCATGGTATTTTGTTATAGTAGCACAATGAAATAAGACAGTAGTTGTACAACCTGATGTACCTCTGCTTGGAGGACCTGGTTCTAGACAGAGTGAGGAGAAGAGTGCATGAATGTGTTTCCTCTCCTAGAAATTCTCCCTTTTTTTTCTTGGTATCATAGCAGTCTATCAGCTTGCTAATCAAAGGCCATTCACATTCTGAATCATTGATGGGAGTGGTAGGGCAGGATAAAGAAAAGCACGAATAATAGCATCAGAGTAGCAGGATTGCTTATACTGGCACGTTCAACAAAAATATAATTTGTGCAAACTCTGAAAGGATTTTCTTCCTGCCATTCATCACACCCCAAGGTATTTGAACAAGACTCCTAGGAAAACTCTCAGGAGAAATTCCTACTTGAACTCATCCCTCCTATTCCCTTCCCATGAACCCAATACTCAACACCAACCACAACATTAAATGGCACTTTCTAGGAGCTTTGCAGATGTTTCTGCTCACTCACCCTAGGAAATCCACTTGCCAGGTACTGTGGTCTTACCAAAATAATGTCTTCTTATAGAATTTGCCATTTGATAATGAAAACATTAGTCTAACAGACAAAACAAGCAAAAACTCCACAGGGTTACATCATCCTTAGTTACCTTTTTAAAAAATTTTCTTTAATTTGTTCTAATTAGTTATGCATGAGAGTAGAATGCATTTTGACACATCATACATAAATGGAGTATAACTTCTCTTTCTTCTTGTTGTACAATGATGTAGAGTTGCACAGTTCATGTAATCATATATGCATATTGGGTAATGACGTCCTATTTATTCTACTATTATTCCTACACCCATGTCCCCTCCCCTCCTTTCACTCCTTTCTGTCTGGTACAAAATATCTCTATTCTTCCCCCATCCTTATTGTGAATTAGCATCCATATATCAGAGAGAACATTTGACCTTTGGTTCTTTGGGATTGGCTTATTTCGCTTAGCATAATATTCTCCAGTTCCACCCATTTATTGGCAACTGCCATAATTTCATTCTTCTTTAAGGCTGAATAATATTCCTTTGTGTATAAGTACCACATTTTCTTTATCCATTCATCTGTTGAAGGCACCTAGGTTGGTTCCATAGTTTAGCTATTGTAAATTGAGCTGCTATAAATATTGATATGGCTGCATCACTGCAGTATGCTGATTTTAAGTCCTTTGGGTATAAATCTAGGAGTAGGATGACTGTGTCAAATGGTGGTTCCATTCCAAGTTTTCTGAGGAATCTCCATACTGCTTTCTAGAGTAATTGCACCAATTTGCAGTCCCATCAGCAATGTGTAAGTGTACCTTTCCCTGCACATCCTCATCAATATTTATTGTTGCTTGTATTCTTGATGGTTATCATTCTGACTAGTGTAAGATGGAATCTCAGTGTAATTTAGATTTACATTTCTCTAATTGCTTAAGATGTTGAACATTTTTCCATATATTTGTGTTTCTTCTTCTATGAAGTATCTATTCAGTTCCTTTACCCATTTATTGATTGGGTTATTTGGGGTTTTGGTGTTAAGTTTTTTGAGTTCTCTGTATATCTTGGAGATTAATGTTCTATCTGAAGTATGTGTGGTAAAGATTTTTCCCATTCTGTAGGCTCTCTTCATGTTATTGATTGTTTCCTTTGCTGTGAAGGAGCTTTTTAGTTTGATTCCATCCCATTAGTTGATTCTTGATTTTCCTTTTGGGTTTTAGGAGTCTTGTTAAGGAAGTCAATTCCTAAGCTGACATGGTGGAAATTTGGGCCTAATTTTTCTTCTATTGGTGCTCTGTCTCTGTTCTAGTGCCTAAGTCTTTGATCCACTTTGAGTTAATTTTTGTTCAGGATGAGAGATAGGGGTTAATTTTATTTTGCTACATATGGACTTCTAGTTTTCCAGCACCATTTGTTGAAGAGGCTATCTTTTCTTTTCTCCAATATATGTGTTTAGCAACTTTGTTTAGTATGAGATAATTGTATTTATGTGGATTTGTCTCTGTGTCTTCTATTCTGTACCATTGGTCTATGTATCTGTTTTGGTGCCAATACCATGCCTTTTTTGTTACTATGGCTCTGTAGTATAATTCAACTTTTGGTACTATGATACTTCCTGATTCATTTTTCTTGCTAAAAATTTCTTTGGCTCTTTTGGATCTCTAATTTTTCCAAATGAATTTCATGATTGCCTTTTCTATTTCTGTGAAGAATGTCATTGGGAATTTAATAGGAATTGCATTAAATCTGTCTGACCTAGCTACTTTTTGGTAATCCACAGGGTTAACACACCACTTCCTTCTTTCCCCTCTTTAGAGAAGTTCTCCAAATTCCCTAGCAGATATTCAAGTCCTTATCCCTGGCCTCTAATTACATTTCTAGCCATTCTTCCTAATGATAAAGGCTGTCACTAAGCTGGTGGCTCAGTCACAGTGGACTCTATGACAGTTTAATTTGGAGTTGTTCCCATCCCTTCCATATAAGTCCTTGGTAAAATAGTCACAAAGACCAGAAGCCTCACTATCAAGGATGGGCCTGATTTGATCTCAAGCTTCCCAGAAAAGTCCCATAACTAAAGCATTTTTAAACCAATAGTAATAAGTGGCAAACAACTGGGAGAGCCAACAGTGTATCTGTCCAAGGCTGCAAAACTTGTAGGAGCAACCAAGAGATCAGAAAAAATTTTAAGAGAAATATCTGGAAAATAAGGCAGCCAAAGTAGTTTTAAAAATCTCAAATATATTCCTTGGGATCTGGATGAATATGCATGTGTACAGGATTGCATTCACACCCAGGAAAAAACAGAGGGTCTCAGAATTTCTGGCTGACCATAAGGCTCTGTGCAAACAGAAAGTGAACATTAAGGAAGGAAGAATTATAAACTGTCTGAACTTTAAATGTGTACACCAGCCCATACAGAGACCTCTTAGCAAGAGTGGGAGCCTTGTTAGTTCAAGGTGTTTAAGGTAAATTTCTGAACAATCACTGGATTACCCTTCAGCTATGCTGACCCAGGGACAACCACTGTAGGAAACCTGGCTTAAAAATAAAAACAGTAGTTGAAAAAATTAAAAACTGGAGTAAAGACTTCATTGGCCACACATTGAACAGACTCAGCTTAGGCAAGTCACCAAACAAGCAAAGCAACAAAAATAACTAATCTTTGAGAGGATCAGAATCCAGAGTTGTTGCAATATATTATCTAAAACATTCCATTGTTGTTTTTTAATTACCAGAAATGCAAAGAAACAGTAAAACATGTTTATACAGAGAGAAAAAAGGCAATAGAAACTGTCCTTCAGAGAACCCAGATGTAGAACTTAATAGACAAAGATTTCAAATCACTGTTATAAATATGGTCAAAGAACTAAAAGAAATCATGTTTAAATAATTATTGAAAGTAAAATAGCAATGCCTCACTTATACAGATAATAATGACAGAAATTATAAAATTTTTTAAAAAGACAAATAAAAATTTTGGAGTTAAAAAGTACAATAACTGAAATGAAAACTTCACTAATGGAGCTCAAAAGCAGATTTGAACTCGCCAAAAAGAATAAATGAACTTGGAGACAAAGAGATTATCCAAACTGAAGAACAGAAAGAAAAAAGAATGGAGAAAAATACAGAGTCTTAGAGATCTGTGAGATACCATTAATCAAATCAATATTCAAATGATGATGATATCAGAAGGATAACTGAAAAGTTCCAAATTTGGTTTTTAAAACAGAAAATCCATTAATCTTAATATATTCAAAAGTCTGAACAAATATTAAGTAGAATAAACTCAAATATGGTCAAATTGTCAAAAGACAAAGGAAAAATTTTGAAAACAGCAGGAGGAAAATGCCTCATCACATACAAGGAAACCTAAATAAGATTAACAGCTGACTTCTCAACAGAAAGAGTGAAGAGCTGAGAACAGTGAGATGACATATTCAAAGTGCCAAAAGAAAAAGAGCTATCAATCAAGAATTTTATATTCAGCTGAACCATATTTCAAAAGTGAAGGCAAAATAAAGACATTTCCCAGAAAAGTAAAACAGGAAACTCATTGACAGCAGATCTGCCTTACTAGAAATACAAAAATCTAAAAAGAAATGGTACCAGATGGTTATTCAAATCCACATGAAGAAATTAAGCACATCAGGAGAAGTGCCTTTGTAGAAAGATGTAAAGGTGGTATGAATGTAATTTTTACTATTTTTTAAAACTGTTTAGAAGATGACTGTATTAAATAATAAATATAAAACTGTAAAAGATGATCTCAGAGTTCTCCTTCCCAATCTCCAAAGAGAATCATGGTTCCATTGTAGACCTGGGATATCCTTCTTGCTGGGGTTGTGAACCATGCAGTCAAGGCCACTGAGAGGCAAGTAAATAGCCAAAACAGCAGGGATCAGAGAGCCTTTTCTCTAGGATCAAAGCTTACCTACACTGTATTCTACCTTTATTGTCCTCTCTAGTCCCACGGGAGACATGACTGCTTCATTTGACTCAGCACACTTCTTCAGTTGGCACAATATAATTCTTTGAATCTATCCTGTCATACCCCAATTTTCAGCTAGACTCCTAATCTCAATCATTTTTGGTAAATGTGGCTACTTTGCTGCCTTATGTTGGTTAGATAGAGATTATTTTAATTCCCTGAGGAACCAAAGATTGGAGAGGAAAAAGCTAAGATTCCCATATGATCTCTAGGAAAACTCATCTTATTCCTCTCTATATCTAGCACCTTATGTTCACATCAATACTATTTGAAAAGAATGAATAATAATCTAAAGAGGTCATGATGGTCTATAGTTCAGGTCTTCCCAAAGAAATAAGCCATACTTTTCAGTGATTTGGTAAACTTTGAGAAACAGTAGTAAACAGTAGTCTAAAACCATCTTCCTGCCAATTATGCTTTCCTCTACATCATTTGTTATCTTGCTCAACTTTCTCCTGTCAGTCATCTGTGTCATCTTGTCTTGTGGAGATGTCAGGAAAGAATAAACAAACCAAGAAAGTTGGGAAGCTGACAAAATTAGAGGAAGAAAATTCTGGAGACTGATAGGTTTTTTTTTTTTTTGGTTTTTTTCCTGTTTGAGAATCTGCAGTTTTTCATTCTCTGCTCTTTCTCTGTATCAGCAGGACCTGTGACCTCTTGAAGAATCCTAAATTCTAGCTTGAGGAAAACTATTTTAGGCCTTTGCCTTCTAGAAATGGGACTCAATTAACAAAAGGAAGAAGATAGATCCTCTGGGACAAATATCAAAAAAGAAAATAATACCTCCAAAGGTGAGATAAAAATTGACCATTCGATTTGGATGTTGATGTTAAATAATCATTGGTGATGAAACTGCAATTCCTTTTAAGTGTATGCTGAAGATTAACTTCTCTTACCTTATGCTTTTCGTTACCCTTTTCATCTCAGAGGTGGCAGACTGGAGGTGTGACTCTGGTTGTCAAGGAAACCGTTCATCAGAATCTAGTGCTGAAGATCAGGGTAACAGGGTGGAAATGGATGAGCAGTGGTGGCTGCAAGCTCTGGTTACAATCCAGAGGGCAACTAGGAAAGGATACCCCCTCAAACTCTCACTGATCCTTATCACATAAAGGTCCCCTTTGCCACTGGCTAAGAGAATTAACTAATAAAAATAGCTCTGAAGAGGGAGTCGGGAGGCTCAGAGGTCTTACTGAGAGGAAATGGTTCTAACTTCCTTTGGGGTGCAAACTTCTTAGCAATTATACTGATGAAGCAATATTTTCAAGAACACACTAGACTTGTTCAGATGCCCTCTGAAATGTGAGACATACATATGCAAGCTATGTCAAGGACAGGGCTGTGCTCTGTGTTCAGCACCATCTGGAGACATTAGCATGAGTGAATCCACTTGTCTTTTTTGTCCTTTTGTGAATTCATTTTCCAAATTTATGTATCCTGTTTTGGGCTATTTGTGAACAACAAATCTGACTTTGGAAGAAATCTAAGACCATAAAAAATGGCAGTTCCTTTCCCACTCCTATCCTATAGAGAAAAAACTGAAATTATATCTAATGATAGAGACATTCTCTGCACAATTAGCCTGATCACCATAAAGATCAAGAAAATTGTTGGGTTTATTCTTAACCTATAAAGCCTTTATAAAACTCTTAACTGGTGTATGAAAGTGTGTATGTGTGTGCCCCAAATGACACCCTTCAGTCCTTTCTGTTGCATGTAATAACCAATTGGTACATCCCTGTTTGGTGAGTACAAGATTAGGTTCCCCCAAGTAAATACTTCTGCACAAGGTGAAACAAATGCTTCACTCAGAGAAAAAAAATTCCTCTATAATAAATGAAAACACTGAATTTGTGGTACTAGTGGATTTGACTTTGAATTGACTGACTACAAAAAGAGCTTGAAGATACTTTCTAAGCTTAGAAATGAACTGGTTCACAGAACACAAGACCATCTATCATAGATGGGCATATACTTGGAATCAACAAACTTAGATGCAAATCTTTGAAACTTCTTTTGTAGGATTGTGGTTTTCAAAGAGTTGCTTAATATCTCTGAACATCAGTTTTCTGATTTATAAAACAGAGATAATAATAATAACACCTAATCCATGGAGATGTAATGGCAACTGAAAGAAATAACATTTGTAAAATGCCTATAGTACACTAGAATAGTTGTTACTAGTGGGTGAGAACTTTTTCTGCACATCAATTTCCAGTTTTGATCCTTAGTTCTTCCCAATGTTGACAGCTTGAAATTAGCCATGGTAAGAATATTTACACCATAGAAATTGGCAGCAATCCAAATCAGGGCTTGGTTTTTCATTTCCTTGAAGCTGTTTATTAACACAACACTGTGTCCATCTCACAGTAAGTGCTCATTAGTAGGTACTTACATGTTGTATTTGATGATGGTCCACTGCATTTTTTTTAATGTGTGTGTGTGGTGCTGGTGGTTGAACCCAGGGCCTTGTACATGCAAGGCAATCATTCTACCAACTTAGCTATATCCCCAGTTCTGGCCTACTACATTTCTAAAACACCCAAATCTCTGAGTAGTTCATTTAGAGTGGATCAAAGAGAGAAAAACAACTTTAGCAGATTCCACTAGTTTTCCCTGATAGGGTAACTGGAATTGCAGAATGGTAATTTCACTACTATTTCCAATGATAGAGAAGACAGAAAGAAGGGGTGAGGTTTAGTCAGCACAGGCCTTTTAAAAGGAAACAACTCAGGTACAAACCTTGCTTTCTCATGAATGGGTGGCTTAGAAAGATTAGTAAAGATCAACCTGGCAGAAATTTTCTACCTGTCACTGAAGAGAATGGAGTTTCAATTTCCACTTTAAGGTAATGTTAAACATAACTGTTTCCTTAGTAGATTGAGGGTTGAACTGCATCTTCTGCTTACACAGAAGATGATGAGATTTCCTAGAACAGCAAATCTCAGGAAATAGATCTCACCCTAGAGTATGGATCCATGACCTTCTACAAGAAAAGCTGGCCAGTATTTCTGAGTTCACAATGATGCCACATCTGTTTTCATACATGTCTCACCCAGCTCATTTCCTGTGCGCTATCTGATAAGAGTGAGGAAAAACTCTTTGCAAACCGACTTTCTTTATCTCTCTTCTCCCTTCTTCCCTCTCCTACTTTTTTCTCATTGTTTCTTCCTTTTCCTTTAGTCTCTCTCCAGACCCAGCAAAGAACTGTTTAGTGGAGAGGAGACATTTCCTACCTCAACTAATTTGGCAGTAGAACAGCCTAGAAAACAGAGAGAGCCAAATTACAGAGACCCAGGGTAGAAAGAAGGTCAGCACCACTTAGAAGGAAGTATCTGGGTAGATGAGATGCCAGTGCCAAGATGACCAGCAGCAAGTAGCAAGATCCAGTCACAGGAACTAGAGAAAACTAGAAGATCCCAATTCCTAGAAGTAATGTGTTATGGAGAATGGTAGTCAGGGAAGGATCCTGTCTTGAAGGCACAAGATTACAAGAAATCAGGGAAATAGACAGATGAAAGGCTAGAGTGAAGGAAAGAAATCCAATGATTATAAAAGCAGCATGAGTCATGAGATTGGCATGAGTCAAAATCAGAGAGGGATTAACAAGGAGACTGACTTAGTGCAGATTGTCAGGTCCAAGAGTCTTAGGACTGAAAAAGACCAGAGCAGGCTGGGAACACAGTTCAATTGGTAGAGTGCTTGCCTCACATGCACAAGGCCCTGGATTCAATCCCCAGCAACACACACACACACACACACACACACACACATACATCAGAGCTAAATCTATATAGAAATTTGCTTTGGTAGCACCATCTACTCTAAAAAGAGTGTAGTGGCCCAGAGCTAGGAAACCAGCTAAGGTAGTACAAGATTTAGCAGTGTACACACCCAGAGACCAGCAATCAAGGCTGGTTTCTCTTCCACTAAAACAATCCAGGCTTATCAAACTTCAAAGACTAACTTGACTCTAAACATACTTGATATGTGTCGGTAGTAGCCACTCTGTTTTTGGTAATAGTGTCGTTCTAAGGAAATGAATCCCTAGAATTTTTTCTTCTTGAGCTAACAAATATGGCACATTTACTGAGGACCTAAATATTTGCTATATTTGTTATACAAGTGGCAAATAACTAAATCTCACCAGGAACCTGGGATTCCTAAGAATTTCTAGGTGGTTATACTGGTTTTGTAAAACATAAATTCGTCTGCAAGATGCAACTTACCCATAAGCAGAGTAAATGGTAGCCTGGGTGTAGTGAAATCCTTCCCCCATCAGCCACATTTAAAAACTTCAAGATCTTTGCAGTGTGTTACTGAATCACAACTATTATTTATTGAGTACCTATTATATGCCAGGAAAGAAAAAAAGCTTTGGGAATAAAAAGACAGATGAACATTGTAATTGAGAAATCCAAGAATAAATAATAGAATAAGATTAAATATTGAGCAAGTGGTCATTTATGAAGCAAAGAAGAGGAGTGAGCACTGAATATCTGAATTGCAGATCACCAGAAAGGGAGGGAGGGTCAGAACAATTGTGTTGATTGGGTTGGGGGCAAGTGTGAAACTTTGCTCATTCATGTATTTATTAATCAAATACTTATAAACTACTAATTATATTCAGTCTAAGTTTGAGGTACAATCATGAAAAAGTAATCCCTGACTCAAGAGAAGACAGACTATTAATAAGCCATGTGATAATATATGAAAAATAGAGAAGTACACTTACAGAACACAGAATGAGAAGGATTCATGCCTTTAAAAATGAAATCTCTGGGCCGGGGTTGTGGCTCAGTGGTAGAGTGCTTGCCTAGCATCCATGAGGCACTGGGTTCGATCCCTGGCACCACATAAAAATAAAAACAAATAAAATAGGGGCTGGGATTGTGTCTTAGCGGTAGAGCGCTCACCTAGCACAGGTGGGGCCCGGGTTCGATCCTCAGTATCACATAAAAAATAAAGGTATTGCGTTGTGTCCATTGACACCTAAAAAATAAATGTTAAAAAATAATAATCACATAAAGATATTGTGTCCATCTACAACTTTAAAAAAATTATAAATAAATAAATAAATCTCACTAATTTATCTCCAGGTCCTAGATCAGAGTCTGGCACCTACACCAGGAATCAAAAAAATACCTTTTGAATGAATAAATATATATATATAAGGCGCGCCTAATCTAAATGGGGAGATTGGCACTAAGTATCTGGGAAATCTTATGCAGAAGGTAGCATTTAAGAGGATCTGAAAGAGGAATAGGACATGGGCAAAGTCAAGAAATAGCTATTCTGAATAGAAGGTTGAGAGAAAGCTTTATGGGTTCCAGAAACTCCTGAGATAAAGGGCAAGTGCAGGAGGGGGATGCCACCTTCAAGAGTTTGTCCTTTTTCCCTAAATACAATGAGAAACCACTGAAGGATTTTAATGAGGAAATACCTACAATCTATTTGGGGGTTTAGAGGGGTTATTCTTGCTGCAACACATTTATTGGAGTATAAATTGAAAGGACACGAGCCTAGAGTCAGAAAGGCCAGCTGGGAAGCTCTGATAGCTATCCAAGAGAACGATTCCAGCAGTCTGGGTTAGAGTTTTGTCTTTAAAAATATAAAAAGGTGGATGTACTTGGTAAATATTTAAGAAATGGCTAGCCCTACCAAAAAAAAAAAATTTTTTAAATCACATTTTAGATTCAATCCGTGGAAATATAAACAATCACAATTACTTAATTATTTTTTGACAGTTGACTTGTATGTCAGTTTGTAGGGTGTTTTGGATGAGATTAACATTTAAATAAGCAAACTCTGGACAAAATAAAATTGGCCTCCATGGTGCTGGTGGGCCTCGTCCAATCTGCTGAAGGGCTGATGAGAACAAAATGACTGGCCTCCTTGAGTAAGAGGGAATCTTCTAGAAGATTGCCTTTGGACTTCATTGGCATCGTTGGGTCTCCTGGGTTTCCAAACTGCCAGTCCACACTGCAGATTTGGACTTGCCAAAGTCCTTATATTCTCCCCCACAACTTCTCTGTTTTTTTTTCTCTCTCTCTCCATTCACACCCCCCACCACCACCACCACAAGAACACAATAGAAAATACAGCAGATTTATGAGATATTTAATCTCATTGAAATCCACTCTGGCAACACATGACCTTAACACACCCCAACTAACCAAGGTTCAGACAGTGGATCTACTCAGCCAGCCAAATGTGAATAAAACATTTGCATCACACTCTAAAACAACCCCAAGACTGATGATGCTGAATGGCATCTCACTTTTAATACAGCTCTGCTTCATGAGCCTTATAAATTTTTGAGAAGTTAGCATACAATCATAAGGGCTAAGTGAAAATTTGCAGATAGTTTGGTCCAATCCCATTATTTTGTAGCTGTGAAATTTGCCTGAGTTTTCTTCAGCACTCCTGAGCGTGGCCCAACATTAAACATTCAGGAGGAAGATTTGGGAGGCAGCTGTTCAACAGCTTGACATGAGTGTTAGAGTTCAGCTCTACTCAGACAAATGTGTGGAAAGCGGGGCCCCCAGAGAGCATGCATGTGAGGTGTGTTGTCCATGGCTGATTAAGTAGATTGGTTCAACACAATATCAGTGATACCAATGTCATGGCTTTAAGTCTCATGAGCTAATTAACATCAGTTGTACAGTATTTTTTTTTTTTTGTCATGGTTGGCACTACTAGTCCTATTCATTTTCCATCAAAAATATGTGCTAAGGGTGACAACAGGCATGAGAATGTGACCAATTCAGTACCAGTTCATGCCACTGCTCAAAAAAATAACTACAGTGAAAATCTGTTGAATATTATTTGTTCAACAGTCCATCTTATGGAAACAGCTTTCCTCATGGAAACACTCTCTCTATTGCATGAAGTTCCAGTGGGGCCACCCACTGAGTCCTCTTGACCTGATTGTGTTTGCAGGGGTAGAAACACCTACCCTTGACCCAGCAGATCCTCTTTCCTGAGGACTTGAGTCCTGACTAGGGACATAAGGATGTGAATGCTGCAGGTTTGTCATCCAGTGGTTTTGTCCCACAGTTCCTGTCACCACAGACAGGAATAGGTTCCTATACTGAGATTCCAGTAACTGACTTCTTTCCAGTTCTCCCTGAGGTTAGATTGCTAAACTCTCTTCTCCTTTTTTTTTTTCAATAAATATCTGTTTTTTCACTTTTGATGGGCTTTTGTTGCTTTCAGCCAAAAATCCTAATTGATAAAATAACTCCACATTCCAACTTTTCAGTGGTTTGGCTAAGACATCTTTTATTTACATAGAAGGCAAAATTTCCACATACAAACCATTATTTAATAATTCAATAAAACAAGCAACTGCCATAGTTTAATGTAATTTTAAATGTGTTGGGTTTTTATTGCAAAAAATTGATATGCCAAGCAGAATATACAAGTCTCTGTGAATCCATATCTCCTAGAAATCCATATCCCATATCACTGTCTTATATAATTCACTATATATTTATGCAGAACTTTCTCAAAGTGGGATTATACTATAAGCTGTTGTGAAATTGTTTACTTTTAACAATTTAACAATATCTTTCCATGTAAATGTCTATAGTTTTACTTTATTTTAAAAAGCAGCTGCATACTAATTTGTTTTATAGACTTCTTTATATTTAACAACCTTCCTATAAGATAGGCATTTAGATGCTTCTAATTCTTCACTAACATAAGCAATACTGTGGTTTTAAGGCGTGCCTATTGACTAGAATTGCTTTGGAACTTCATGAGGAAGAAGATGAAATGGAAGATTTTTTCAGGAATGTTCCCCTGTGATATGGGATCAAGGAAGAGATTACATGGTCCAGAACACCAGGTGGGTGCCTGGATATTAAGAGATTGCCTGCAAAGACTTTTTCATAAGTCTATATAGAGGTCGCTGGACCTCCCTTCTCTATTTTACAGAGATTTGTGTAGGATTAGGAACTGCTATCCAGGGAAGCTGCACACACACACACACACACACACACACACACAAAATGGATTACTATTTCAAGTCATTTCCTGGATATAGGAAGATAGTAACATGAAGGAGATTCCTTCCTATTTTCTAAGCCCTTGCTTTTCCAACACATCCCAAGTAAAGGTGAATTGTTAACTAACACAAAAGGGAGCTTCCCATGGGGCCACTCCAAAACTCAGTCCATGGATGATTATTGAGAAAACTTGAACCCTAGAAGAGAAAGAAAGTCTAGGAAAAAATCACCTGCATGGTCAGGTGGTTAGCATCCCCACCTGTAAGTATATGTCAATAGAAGGTTCACACAGCTGTACTTCTGACTTCCAGGAGTGCCAGCAAAGGAGGTCACTGAGCACACAGTGGCAGCCCAGAGATGGCGCCAACATACACATACCTGTGGCCAGAACCACAGATGTCTCAGCAGCTATGAGGTCATAGGTACTCTGAGGACAGTGACCTCATTTTTGTTGTTTCTCAAAACCCAGAGATGAATTACTGTTAAGTGATTGTTAAAATTGAATGCAAGTAGCAAGAGTGCCACTACCTTGATCATTATCAGCTCCACGCCCAACAGCATGTTCCGTAGATTCAAGGATTAAACAAAGTTGGTGAGAAACTGGTAACTTGGCCAGACAGAAGGCTTGGCTTAAATTGATTTGCTCAAGCCAGAGATAAGGCCTAGGAGAGCACCGGGATTTGTCATTAGTCCACACCTGAAATATTCCACTCTTCTTAGAGATTCACTACCAAAATGAGCTCTGCCCAAGAACTGAAAGAGAGCAAATGGGAATGAGTAAGACAGTTGATCTTATCACAAATAGATGCACTGAGACATCATTGAGTATCAGGCTGCTCAAAAGTATTGAAGATGAAATTAACTGTCCTCTCGGAAATCTTTGCTCATTTTCAAACTAAGGGAAAAAAGAGAGATAACAGACCTGCTTCCTAAAATCCCCCTCAGAAATGTCTTCATCCTCTTATTTTATGTTCATGAAGAGCTAACAGATAACCTTAGTTGAGAACCACTAATGTACAGGAAGAGACAGTTTTAGAAATTCTAAGTTGTAGAATTTCATGTTCAGATGGCCGTCTTCAATACTTTCAGCAAGCTTTCTCTGCAGTTCTTTGGTCCATATGAATGGGTCAGGGAATGGACACATGACAAACATTTTGTTACAAGCCCTTTGGAAAGCCACAGCCTTTCCAAAAAGCACTGTGTATGATTGATCCTTGAACTTTTGACTTAACAGAAGCCTTGTATCTGAGGATATCAGAGCATCTTAATAACAGTGATGCTTGGTATTAACATAGAAGAGAGAGAGTTCAAAGCTTCCCACAGATACTCATTAATTCTCCCTGTATTCTGCAATCCTCCTTGTCAAATCCCCAAGTCTAGAGATTCCAGCCTGCCTTCTGACCACAGGTCCTATCTGCTAGCCTCTAAAAAACATGGTTAATGCCCCTGGACACCTGGGTGATAGATTCATGGTCATTGAGTTTCTGGGCAAACAAGACGTTCCGTGGCCAAGGGGACTTCTGCATCTAGTTTAACCACAGTCACAGTGATTGTATAAGACACTCCTAGTGATTCTAGAACCTCTATCCTTGTTCTTTCAGAAGCAGGATGCACCAAAAAGCCTCTGTCAATTGGTTACTCAAATACCCAGGGCCACCTATACCCAGAAGGGAAAGTGAAAGAAGAACAAATAGATCCTGCCCTAGGGTCAGGACTTATGTTCCCACTTTCTTGGACCACTGTGCCTCTGACCTCTTTACCTGTGGAATCCTGAACCTTTGGGCCACTGGGAACTTGGAGACATAGCTCAGCCCTCTAAGCCTTGCCCTGTTCCTTGGATTCACAACATTCTACCTGCCCCATCTGTCTTTCCATTTTTATTCTAGTGGTGTGTTACCAGCCTACCTTGTCTGTCACCCCAGATCCTTACCTGCCTGACTTCTGCCTTGGTTAAATTCACCTCTGTCCCTAGATGGTTCCCTGTCTGTGTGTTAACCACAGCCATGCAATCTGGAGAATAGAGGGGGATGGAATGACAGGTGTCTGCTAGCCAACCTTAAGGAACATTCCTTGCTCTCCAAGAGTCAGGGTGACCCAAATAGGACCCATCACAATGAACTGGAATAGGCCAGAATGCTACAGTTATAGATCTAGTCTGGTTCCTAGTCTGGGTTTCTCTCTAATCCGTGTAGCAGAGAACTTTTTTTTTTTTTTTAATTTTCTTGTAGTCATAGATGGACAGCAGGCCTTTATTTTATTTGTTTATTTTTACATGGTGCTAAGGATCAAACGGAGTGCCTCACACATGCTAAGCAAGTGCTCTGCCACTGAGCTACAGCCTCAGCCCCAGCAAAGGACTTTGTATTTCCAACTAGCTCAGACTTGTCTTCATCTCTGGAGCCTATTCTGCCTAGGTAGAAGGGATTTAAACTTTCTCAGCCCAATCAAGAGTCAAATCAGAACCAATCTCATTCATGCCCCCCATTCCTCCAGCCTGGACACCTAAAAATTTGCCTTGTTTCTGAGGACCAGCCCCCACTCTGAGCACTGTTTCAGATGCCTGGGATCCTAGCTACTTTTTATCTCAGCCCATGCCATGTCAGTCTGGGTAAGCCCTGTCACTCCTCTCTCAGGATCCAGTTTGACTAGGATTTTGACTAATTTGCATTCACCCCCTCCCCCCGCATCTTGACCCTTTTAGAATTAGAGACAAGGTGGATAATCCGATGGGGGTTCTATGGGGGTGCGAGGGAGGTGGTATTCTGAACCCTGAAGTAGCATGTACTACCAGGCCTGCAGGCCTGCTAGTCTCTTTCACAACTGCTGACTCACGTCTTCCAGCCTCATCCTGGGAATATGATCCCTTTCATATGCACTCCATGAGTGCACTCCATGTGACCCCTTGATTAGAAGTGCCAAGGCCTCTGAAAACAACCTCGGGAAAGAGGGAGCCAGCCAGCCTCAGAGAATGTATTTCATAGCACTTGCCACTGGCTCAGTCTAAACTGACTCCATGTGGAAGATTTGGCTCCTGTGCTCCAGAGAAAGTGCCTTGAGTCTTACTCCCATTTGATGTACAGACTCCAGAGGCCCCTTGGCCTGGTCCTAACATGTGGTTTGTATTACTCGCATACTGCACAGACTTGTCTGAAGGAATTATTTTGTTTGAGGGTGGCTTCAATGAGGAGGGAGGAGTCAAGAGAAGAATTACTATTTGGATTCAACCATGACCAACTGACTGCTGACGTGGCAGAAAACCCCTTGGGACCTGGTCACCTTAAGAGTTCATGAACCAAGGTAGGGAATGCTGGGAATAGTCTGGCGTGAAGAGCAGAAGTCAGATTCTCAGCAACAAGGGAAGTAAAATACCATGACCAGAAGTCCCAGAGGGGATCATGCTTAATTGAAGGCGAAAGTTTCCAGGATAATTTAAATATAATACTAATAATGTAATCCCAAACAATTCCAATGATGACTTAAGTGGGGTTGGGACAAGTAACTTATGTTTGCTTTTTTAAAGTTGATTTCTTTTTTAAAAGTTGAATTCTTAATATAATACTGGGCATCCTACTAAAATTATTTACAAACACTTCTGCATTCCTCAAGACAACTATGTATATATATTAGGAACTTTTATGCCCATGAGAAAAACCAGAGTTCACAAGGTTAGCTAAATGGTCAAGTTCACACAATTGGTAACTTGCCCAAATCTAGATTTGAACTTGGAAAGTCTGACTCCAGAGTCTATGCTCTTAATCTATACCAACATGAAGAAAAAGCACAGAACTGAAAGGAAAATATTAGGATGTCTGTATCCAGATTAAGCTAGAAATTATAAAAATACAAAATTTGTAACAATTTTTATATAAAGCAGTACTAATAAGGTTAGAATAAATTTGCCTCCAAAGGCTCACTCTTTGGGGACAAATGAAACATCCCAGAATAGCAAATAGATTTCAACTTGCCTGACAATTCTATAGTTGACCACCTGGAGTAGATTAAATATGTTTCGGAGAGTGTCTGGGCTGAGTTGGAGAGGATGAGATTGATTATCAATGTCTGCTGTGTGTAGGAGTGTGAAGGGGTAGCACATGTCCTATATATTTGCCCTTCATGACAGAAGCTTACCAACAGCAGAAAGGAAGGGGGGGGGCAGAGAGAGAGAGAGAGAGAGAGAGAGAGAGAGAGAGAGAGAGAGAGAGAGAGAGAGAGAGGGATTCCTTTAAGGAGACAGGCAAAGGTTGAGATAGGTATGTGGCCAACATCAGGGGGATCTAACGATGATAAAAGGTGTCAGCCCAGGAGATATATGGCATCAGGGAAAGAGGCACACCAGCAAAGGTTTCATCTTGCTTGTCCACAGCCCGAGTTACCTAAGGATAACCCGTAAAGGCAAAATTCCTCTTATAGAACAAGATGTTTAAAAGAAATCAGTGACTTTGTGACTTGGTATGCAGTCTCAAAGGAGAAGGCCACGGCCAAAGGCCTGTGTCTGAGGACAAGTTGGAGTGAGCTGTTACCAGAGGTGGGGAATGTGCTCTGCAGAGTCATGGATCTTGGGTCTGAAGCTGCCTCTCCACGGAGGGTCTAAATTGTTCTAGAACACAGAGAGGGGCTGAGACAGCAACCGGCCCTGGTTGTTTGTAAAGATTTAGAAAGGACAAGGCTAGAAAGCAATGTGACCTTATGCCTGTCCTGAGAACAGAGAATGAGGGGAGAACTGTCTTGGCAATCAAGGTATAAGGCCTGGAGGGTTTTAGCTGACCGCTGAATTAAAAGGAAGCAACAGCCCAGAAGGCCTCTGCAGAAGCTAATGCAATCTGCACCAGCCTCCTTGGTCAGAAGTGTGGCCTCCAGATCAAGAAGAAACAGTTGAGAAACTGGTACATATGCACAATGGAATATTACTCAGCATTAAAAGAGAATAAAATTATACCATTTTTAGGTAAGTGGATGGAGTTGGAGAATATCATGCTAAGCAAAATAAGCCAATCTCAAAAAGCCAGGGCCAAATGTTTTCTTTGATAAGTGGATGCTAATCCATATGGGGAGATATGGGATGAGTGGATGAACTTTGGATGGGGCAAAGGGGAGGGGGGAGGGAGCAAAGGGGTAGGAAAGACAGTGGAATGAGATGGACATCATTACCCTAGCTACATGTATGATTGCACAAATGGTGTGACTCTACTTCATGTACAACCAGAGAAGTGAAAAATTCGGCTCCATTTGTGTACAATGAATTGAAGAGCTTTCTATTGTCACGTATAACTGATTAGAACTAATAAATAAAGAAATTATATATATATATATATGTGTGTGTGTGTGTGTGTGTGTGTGTGTGTGTGTGTGTGTGTGTGTGTATAAATATATATGAATATATAAGAGCCTTATAGTCTGGTAAAAATAAAATCATGCCATTGAAAATTAAAAAACAAAAAAAGAAACCGTTGGTCTCTTGCACTCATTAACTCTGAGAATCATGTCCAGTTTTGACCACTCCATATTCAGGAAGCTAGAGACAAACCACAGAGGATGGTGAAAAGTTAGATAACGGTTCGTTCAGGGACTGAAGCTGGGCTTTCATTTGGATTTCTGGTCAAGAGAGGACCTTTGAGAAACATGTTACCTTCTTCTAGCCAAAGAACTGGCCTTTGCAGGAAGAATTTATTTGTAGTAAGTAACTCTTGAGGAAGAACTAGAAACAATGAGTGACAGTTATAGGGATACTAACTTTTATGTAATAAGTGAAGACATTTCTAACAAATAAGCACCTCTCCCACTAGCTTACCCTACCTGGATGTTAATAGATGCTCCAAGGGGTACATTTAGGAATCTCTGGGTCAGACAGTTTTCTTCATGGCTGGACTCTTAAAATCCCTTAATGCGTTAAGATGTTTTAATTTTCCAAAGAACGTTTCTCAAACTTAATTGACCACATAATCAAACTCTATTTTATTTACTAATTTAGTTTTCATGACTCATCTGCTAATGTCTCCTCAAGTAAGTATTCTGTAAAACCCATTGGTGAATGCTGGACTAAAATCATCCAGCAAGGAGATGGTTATTTGGTGAAGAAAATGAGAAATATGTTCAAATTTGAACACATAATGTTCTTCAAACATGTCCAAATTTGAGATGATGTTCCTATCTGAAAAAGGAGTCATAGATGAAATTGCTTCCTGGGGAATCTGCATTAAATAACTGGAATATATGGTTCTATGATTCCATTGACTACTTTTTCTTTTTTCCTGCAATCTTGGGGATGGAACCCCAGACTCACACATGCTAGGCAAGCACTGTACCACTGTGCTACACCACCAGCTCTTTAAAAAATTTTATTATGTTGCCTAGGCAGGCCTCGAACTTACAATCCTTGCACTTCAGCCTCCTGAGTAGCTGGGATTACAGGTATGAGCCACCACACCCAGATCCATTGCCTATTTTAATGTCATTTATCCCACAAACAAACATTTCCAAAGCAGATGGAATTAATTCCAACCTGAACTGATCTCTAAAACAATACATAACTTACCATGAAAAACTAGTTGACTAGTAATACCTTTTGGCATTATATAGGTCTAGCAAGAGAGTGTTTATGGTAAATGTAGGTTTATAGTACTTTATGGGGCTGATCCTGCCCTGACAAAATGTCTCACCAAACTTATAGAACTTTCCAGAAGTTGTCTACTGTCACTTAAAGTTGATTTCTGAGCATGTTTTCTGCTCCCAGTTCTTCAAATATTGCAGAGTTGTTTCTGCCTAAGCTATAAGCATGACTTCCTTAAAAACCCACTCCACTTCTCCAACTTTCATACCATCAGTTATGAACAGAAAGTTGGTGAACCCCCAATTACTATTCTGAAATCTTGTCTTCAGTGTGATGATATTTGGAGGTAGGTCCTTTGGGAAGTGATTAGGGTATGAGAATGAAGCCCTTATCAATGGGATTAGTGCTCTTACAAGAGATCAGCTAGTTCTCTCTCCGCTGTGCGAAGACAGAAGTCAGTACTCTGTAACCTGGAAGAGCACCCTCTCCAGAACCCAATCATCCTGATCTTGGACATCCTATGCCTCCAGAACTGTGATAAAGAAACACTTGTTGTTCAAGCCACCTAATCTTTGGTAATTAGTTATAGCAGCCTGAACAAAAGCACCATCTTACATTCTTTCAGAAAGAAGTGGTGGGGCATACATTTTAAACGAATAAGCTTAAAAGCTCTTGTCTATTGCAAGCATAATATACAGTGGGATAGCTAGAATAAAAAGCTGGACCCACAGTAAAAATCTGATTCCCCTGGGAAAGAGACTGTACCCTTTTTCTTTTAAGCAAAGGATACAGGTCAGGTTCTGGTAAAGTGAAGGCCAAAGAAAGAGTATTTTTCTTTGAAACTTAATTAAACTTAAATTAAGACATCCATCCTGACTGGAGATAAAATCTCAGTGTAGTTTTAATCTACATTTCTCTATTGGTAGAGATGTTGAACATTTTTTTCACATATTTGTTGACCCATTGTATTTCTTCTTTTGAAAGTGTCTGTTCAGTCCCTTTGTCCATTTGTCAATTGGGTTGTTTGTGATTTTTGGTGTTAAGATTTTTGGGTTTTTAGATATCCTGGACATTAATGCCCTATCTGACATACAGATGGCAAAGATTTTCTCCCATTCTGTAGGCTCTCTCTTCATGTTCTTGACTGTTTCTTTACTGTGAAGAAGATTTTTAGTTAGATATCATCCTATTCAGTGACTTTTTATTTTACTTCTTGTGCTTTAGGAATCTTGTTGAGGAATTTGGTTCCTAAACCCATATGTTGGAGTTTGGGGCTTAACTTTTTTTCTTATATGTGCAGGGTTTCTGGTAAATACCTAAGTCTCTGAATCACTTTGAGTTGAGTTTTGGGCAGGGTGAAAGGGGTTCAATTTCATTTTACTATACATGGATTTCCTGTTCTCTGAGCACCATTGTTGGAGAGGCTATCTTTTCTCCAATATATGTTTTTGGTTTCTTTCTCTAGTATGAGGTATCTGTATTCATGTGGGTTTGTCTCTGTGTCTTCTATTCTGTTCCATTTTTCTTCTTGCCTGTTTCGGTGCCAATACCATGCTGTTTTTGTCACTATAGCTCTGTAATTTAAGGTCTGGAATTGTGATGCCTCCTGCTTTGCTTTTCTTGCTAAGGACTGTTTTGGCTATTCTGAGCCTCCTATTTGTCCAAATGAATTTCACAACTGCTTTTTCTATTTCTATGAAGAACATCATTGGAATTTTGATGGAAACTGTATTGAATATGTATGGTGCTTTTGGTAGTATGGCCTTTTTGAGAGTATTAATTCTGCATACCCAAAAAACATGGGAGGTCTTTCCATCTTCTAAGATCATTTTCAGTTTCTTTCTTTATAGTGTTCTGTAGATTTCATTGTAGTGGTTCAACAGTAAGATTGATTCTCAAGTATTTTATTTTATTTTCTTAGGCTATTGTGAATAGGATGGTTTTCCTAATTTCTCGTTAAGCTGATTTGTCATTGGGGTATAGGAATGCAATTGATTTCTGGGTGTTAATTTTGTATCCTGCTACTTTGCTGAATTCATTTATGTTGGTTAGGATATGTGGGGAAAGGTATGCTCCGACATTGCTAGTGGCACTGAAATTGGTGCAACCACTCTGGGAAGCAGTATGAAGATTCCTGAGAAAACTAGGAATGGAACCACAATCTGACCCAGATATCCCACTCCTTATATCCAAAGGACTTAAAATCAACATACTGCAGTGACACAATCATATCAATGTTTATAGCCACTCAATTCAAAATAGCCAAGCTATGGAGCCAACCTAGTTGCCCTTCAACAGATTAATGGATAAAGAAAATGTGATATATATACACAATGAAGTATTACTTAGCCACTAAGAAGGATGACTTCTTGACATTTGCCAGTAAATGGATGGATCTAGAGACTATCATGCTAAGTGAAACAAGCCAATCCCCAAAAACCAAATGTCGAATGTTTTCTCTGATATGTGGATGTTAACCCACAATAAGGGGGTAAGGGGAAGAATAGAAATTCAGTAAGTTAGATAAAGGGGAATGAAGGGAAAGGAGTGGGGATAGAAAATGGAATGACAGTGGAATAAATCCGATATAATTTTTCTATGTACATATATAAATACACCACAGTGAATTCTACCATTGTGTACATCCACAAGAATGGGGTCCTAATTAGAGTAAGATATTTCATGCTTGTGTAATTATATCAAAATGGATTCTACTGTTATGTATAACTAAAAAGAACCAATTTTTTTAAAAAGTCCAATACCAAAAAAAAAAAAAAAAGTCCAATACCTGAGTAAAATAGCAATATCATTTTTGCACTCTAGGGACTTCCATAAACCTGGGCAGCTGTAGCATTGAGCTCAAGTTTCAGCCTCTAGGGAGTTAGTCAGCAGACTGGCCCAGCTAGGGGGACTCCTGCTGTCCCCCACCCCCCCCACCCCACCCCCAGCTGCTGAAACCTGTGCTTCTCCTTGTACACCACACCTAGATTCAGCTGCTCTGGAAAAAAAAAAAAAAAGGTGCAGTGAAATCCCTGACATCCTTCTCTCTGCCATGCATGCCAGTTGCAGGCCCAGGTCCCCTGTGATCTGGCCTCCACCAGCCCTGTAACCTCAACTCCCACTTGTCTCCCATCACTCACTGTCCTCCCACCAGCCCTGCCTTCCTGGAGTCTTTAAACCCCTCCAGCCAGTTCCTGCCTCCCAGTCTTTGCACTGTCATCCCCTCCTCCCAGGATTCCCAGCCCCTACCCTACCCTTTGCTTGCTTCACTCTCACTTCCATTAAGTCTCTGCTTAAATGTTACCTCCTCAAAGAATTCCTCCCTGATTACCCAAAGAGCCACTAATCCCTCACTCACTATCCCCTTAGTCCGCTTTATGTTTCAAAAGCATTTTTTCACTGACAGACACCCACTTATTGCCTTGTTTATTTCATGCAGGTCTAAAGCCTGTGCCTGCCATGGGGGTAGGATACCTGGAAAATGGTCTCTGAGAAACTGGACTTAAATTCACCCTGGGTTGCAGCAAGCTTACTGAGAGACGGCTAAGATGGTCCCCATCAACAATTCCTGGTAGACAGGCAGGTGTCCTGGCACATCTGGGAGGGTTTTCCCAGAGGATAGAATATCCTCATGGGAGTGGCAAAAGGGCCATCGGCTGGCTCCTTCTAGTCCCCAGGGCCAGAAGCCCAAGAAAACTCTTGCTCTGACACATTTCAGTTCTGTAGAGCTGTCCATAGGGGATTGGTTGCACTCTTTACACGAAGGAGAGAACCCAGACTCTGCCTGGGGCTTTTGATACCTTTCCATCAATTGGCACGACTGAACAGAATGGAAACTTCTGTCTTGTTCAGTATTGTACTCTTAGTGCATAAACAGTGTCTGAGCCACAGTATGCACTCAATAAATATATTTTCATGATTAAATAAAAGAGCAGTGGGAGGTCCTCCAAGAATGAGGGGAGAGAAAATGGTAAGTTAAATAGAGAGGGGCTGGGGGAACAGAAGCCTTTTTCAGAGGGAACCACTCCAGAAGTTTCCCTGATCTAGTGACAGAATAGCTTGTGGCTGGTCATCAGTATCTTTCCTCTACCTGGTGCAATCTTTGGGCCTCGGCTGGGATTCTATGTGATGAAAATCTCCTCCAAAATGTATGATGAGACTTAGCCCTTGTTGCTGAGGATAATTGTAAACCTCTTCTCCCGGGCTGTCCCCAAACTCCCTCATCTCCTGACCCCCCCAGAACTGGCTGTCAGCATATGACCTTGAATTTGTGCTGCCTCCAAACTCTGACTTCCACCCTCCACTGTGGTTCACACCTGTTTCCTGGTCTAGCTCTGCTCCTGGGCTTATTTCCAGCTACTCTTCTGTGTGCTTCCTCCGTCTCTACGAATGGGACCTGGAAATGTGCCTCCATGGAGTATCGATACTGTCTGAGCAAACAAGTAGGCGGAACATCAAAGGGTCCAGTGCCCATTCATCCTGAACATGCTTTCTGGAAAACAAGAAGGGATTGCCATCGAAGCAGGCTGATCGTGGAGAAATCATCAGGTTAAAAATGAATATTTCAGAAACAAATGTAGAGGTAAGAAGTTGAACTCCAAAAGCTGTTAAGTTACAACCCTTCAATCGATATAGGAAACAGGAAAGACTTCTATTTTCTACACGTTAGCTTGTTTTTTCAAAGACCCCATTTAAAACCACACTCCATTAAGGAGGGTTTGTGTAGGTGGATTACTCTGGGGGAGGGAGGAGGGGGACTGCATTTGACTACGTCTTCAAGGAAGGATAATAACATTGCATAAAGGAAAGATAAAGACCTGACTTACAGAGGTCAGCAGAAAGGGAGTTTTCTAAACCCAGGAGGATTTTTAAGTAGAGATCGAAGAAGAGTTGTAAAACAACCCAGGGCAAACAATTGTGCTTCCCAAGCCTTCCAAATGCCCTTGCACCTGGGAGTCCCGAAGTTCTTGGGAGCATCTCATGTATGTCTGACCTACTCAGGGTATGAGTCTGTTCCTGTCCTTGCTGAGTGTATCAGAGACAGAAAGAGTAAGGCAGAGGTGTCCTTCAGGCCCTCAGTCAGCCCATAGCAAATATACATCAATGTTTGGAAAGAAAAAAAAAATCCAACTTCCACTAAATTGAGTCCCCAGGAAAATCTGCTTGCATTAACCAGCTGGGTGCTGGAGAGATTTGCACCATCTCATAAAAATGATTTCACCAACAGATGTTTGATCTCCACTGAAAGGATTACCGAGCAAATAGCAGATTTGCCTCTAACAGCAGCTTAGTGAGTCATCGCTGATGTCAGGCAGTGTGCTCACTGAAAACATTTGGGAAAATGTAGTTGGAGGGGGGCCAGCTGTGAACTCCATTAAGGTGGCATCTCCATGGGAAGACAGCACACTGGAATCTATGTGACTGGAATTTTAATACATCGAGATTTTCTACAAGGATTGTAGCCTGTCAAGAGTTGTTAGCTGCAAATCAGGACACTGATTGCAGAGTTGAAAATAGTTTTTCTGTGTAAAAAATAAAGATGGCTTAATACCCAGTGACATAAAGCTAAAAAAAAATTAATAAGTTAAACTATCAAGGTTATAAGGGAACTCAGAAGTGATTTAGTTTAACAAAGTAAGAGATCAGCTTCTATAGCTCACAAAGAAACTGAATTTGAGTTAGAGAGGTTAAAGTGCCATTACCAATTATCTTTTTAAACACTGGTTAAGGAAAAAAAAAGACCTATTGAACACATTCCAAACTCTCTACAAGATCTAAGTGTGTCTATATACAAGTGTCCACACATATATAGCCACCTCTTATACATATATAGACATACTTAGATTCTTCTGACGCTTTGTCCACAGTGACCTTGATATTCATTAGAATTATCTAGAGGAGCTTTTATAACTCCTGACACTTAGTCCACACTCCAGACCAATTAATTTAAAAAGCTCTTGGGGTGAGACCCAGGTATCAGCACTTTTTAAAACTCCCCAGATGAATGCGATGTGCAGTTGAGGGTAAGAACTGCTGTTTCAGAAGGAGGAAAGAGTCAGAGATACTGAGAAACAGACAGTGGAGGGAGCATTCATTCTCTTATTCAATCATATATATGTATATATATATATATATATATATATATATATATATATTCCACTCTCTAGGACCCTTCACCCTGAGATATATATATATATATATATATATATATATATACACACACATATATATAATATTTTATTTATTTATATATGTTTATTTATGACCTTCATATATATATATATATAAATGTATATAAATATAAATAAATATATATATATCAGGGTGAAGGGTCCTAGAGAGTGGAAAAACAAGACTCAGAATAAGGTATATGCATGACTCAGCAAGTTGTCCTCTAGATCCTCACCACCAACAATGAACTGTTTCGTACCCACATGTTCCTTCCCATTTCACTCACTGGTGAGATTTATTTAGGGTGACAATTTTTAAAAATTATTTGACATATGGATATAATATATATTAGATATTAGATTTCCCTGTCTATAAAGTGGGTAAATATAGGAGGGAACCCAAGTATAAGTGAAGAATCAAGGAAGAAAGCATTACGGTAAGACAAGTAAAAAAAAATTAATGGAAGTGGCAGGGTAGAGTACAGAGATGGTCAGAAGTTGAGACTCCAGAGGGAGTCTGGAAGATGAAGGACTGAGAGGACCCAGAGATGCATTGGAGCTAGGAGAGTGGTAGAATAGAGATTATCTCTTAGGTCCTGGCTTTAATCCAAGGGAATGGTGGTGCCATTCAAAGAGATAAGAAAATGTAGAAGACCAATGAAATCAGAGTGGACCTGAGTCACGAACCCATTAAGTATTAGATCATACAAGACAGGTTGTAAAATCTTGTCAACCTCTAGATATGCTGCAGTTGTTAAAATTCCATTATATAATAATAAAGAGTTCTTGGATCCTTCCTTGACATGTAGCAAGTGCTCATAAATATTAGTAACACTACTACTTTTCTTCCTGCTACTCAGTATGCAGTATAGTTATCAACAGCATATGCTTCCAAATTATTCACAGGAAGCTTTTAATGGAAGTGACCCTCAGAATTGATAGAGGAAATAGTCAAATATAAATCCCAAGTCAGGAGGTGATAAGGACAAAAGGAAAGAGCATGAAATCTAGTATTACTTTTTTTCTGAAGTATCATGTGAAGCGCTTTAAACAAACTAAGTGCTATATAAAGTAGGACTGTATTAATCACCAGAAATATATGCCTTTAAAGACACGTTTCATGATGACTAATGAAAAAATATTTGTCTGGCTTCACATCCCCAACACTGACCTCTAAGAATCACTAACTGAGAAGCACTTGAGCCTGGGGATTTGCCAAGCAGCAGGATAACTGTGCCACAACATAGTTAAGACCTAATGGCTACAAAACAGAGATTGCTGAAACCTTCCTAAACAAAGAAACCCAGAGTGTCAATAATGATCCCACAGTGAATGAGGGTATTGAGGTGTGGCTTCGTTTCTCTTGAGCTTTAATAAAAACACTACCTTCAATTTCTGTGACCCTGAAAGGATGAGCACTGAGATTGAATTTAACTTCTCCGTTCATCCTCTTGACCAATGCGATACCAGAAGGGGCAGAAAAGGCTTACCCAAACCATTATTCACATGCTCTCTGCTCTCACCTCCGCCCACCATCTAGGAGAAGAATCAAGCCAACCATTTAAGTGCTTAAGAATCTACAGGCTACTGTGTATTGGAGGATAAGGATCTCAGGCTCACAGGGTTCAGAGGGTTGAGGGATGATTTTCGTAAATAAAGCTGCAAGGTAATTTTCCCTCCCAGGGATGACTTTGACTTTGTTTATCCTGATGGACCAACCAAAATGGTACCAAAGAAACTCTTATGAAGCCAGGCATGATGGGACATGCCTATAATCTCAGAAGCTCGAGACGCTGAGGAAGGAGGATCACAAGTTCAAAGCCAGCCTCAGCAAAAGCAAGGTGCTGGATACCTCAGCAAGACCCTGTCTCTAAATAAAATACAAAAAATAGGGCTGGGGATGTGACTCAGTGGTTGAGGGCCCCTGAGGTCAATCCCTGGTACCCCTCCACACACACACACACAAAGGAAACTTATCAAGCCCACAAAGTAACATGGCTCCCACCTCTTTACCACCAAAGTAGACACCACAATATCTATGTCTATGGCATATGTAGATGCTGATGAAATTTTGTTGAAGCAAAAGTAAAAAGAGAAGCTAAGGTACTAACACACCTTTCATACTTATGGGGGACCTAATGCAATTTGGGCATTGTGTCACTGTGGTAAGTTGTGGAGCTTTCCTAGAGGGAATAAGGTGGTCCCTGCACTGAAGGAATTCATGCATACAGCCAACCAAAGGGATAAAGAGCCCAGTATAGGGGGTGACATGATGGGATCCTCACAAGGCTGCCACAGGGCTCTAGGCTCCTTATGCATGTGATTGAACCGACCACAGAGGAGAATGGCCTTTCTTCCATCAAATTGTGCTGAGTACTTACTGTGTGCCAGGAACTGCCCAGAACCTGGGGATTTGCGGGGGTTCCAAAGAGACAATCCCAGGGCTTCATGGAGCAGAGATCTAGTAGCTAGGTTATCTTGGGCATATTTTATAATCTCTTCAAGCCTCTGTTTGATTATCTGTCAAACAGAAGTGATAATAGTACCCAACTCTCATTCCATTATGGGAAATAAATGAGAAAACACGAGTGCTCATTACCATTCTTGACACATAGTATGTGTTCAAATGCTATTTATAATTGTGGGTGTGCATATGTGTATACATGTGTATGATAAAAAGTAAGATTTTCCTTTTGTTCAGGTATTATCAAGTTTAGCTACAAAAAAAATCAGGGTGAAGGGTTCTAGAGAATGAGAAAACAAGACTCAGGACAAGGTGTGTGTATGACTCAACAATCCCCTAGATCTCACCACCACTATCAATTCACTGTTCTGGACCAACATATCCCTTTCCATTTCACTCACTGGTGAGATTTCTTTAGGGTGACAATTTTTTAAAAAATATTTTTTAGTTGTCAATGGACCTTTATTTTATTCATTTATATGCAGTGCTGAGAATAGAACCCAGTGCCTGGCACGTGCTAAGCAGGTTCTCTACCATTGAGCTATCTAACCCCAGCCCCTAGGGTGACAATTTTTTAAAATTATTTTTAGTCAGAACCAAGAAAATCTCAGAATCCAATCTTATTATCTCTTTAAAATAAGAGTTTGTTTATCCCCAGAAGGGCAGAGGCAGTTTTTCCACATGGGTCAGGAATTATAAAAAATACTACACATATAACAAACATGTAAATTCTATTCATTTTTGCTCCTGACATTTTTAAGTCCCTATCTCTCACAGGTAAGGTCTTTTAGAGAGAGAAATCAGGATGCAGCTATATCATACCAAAAAATTATAATAATAATACAATTTGGAATACATTATTTTACATATGTTTTTAATTAATATAAAATATGAAATTGGCACTTATGTAACATTACATATTATTTATGTTGCTATATTGTTTTCTGATACATAAAATGCTATTTTTAAAATAAAACAATTATAGGACTAGTTAAGAGGGTGAATTGGTAAGAATTAGTAGGGCTAATTAAGCAAAAAGCAAAAAAGATTTTCTTAGTGTTTCTTGAGATACAACAATATTTTAACTCTTCATTGTATACTTAAATTTTATTGTGTATTTTTAAGCTCCACAATTTACCACAGTGACACAATGCCCAAATTGCATTAGGTTCCCCATAAGTATGAAAGGAGTGTTAGTACCTTAGCTTCTCTTTTTACTTTTGCTTCAACAAAATTTCGTCAACACCTATAACTATAAGTCTTTTGAAAAAGAAAACTACAATAGCAGTTAACTGATGTTATGAATATTTAGTAAAAAAATAGCAATGAAACTTTCCTTTCTGAACCATGATAGACCAAAATATTTTACATTGTCTTCAGCCTTCACTCTCCTCCTCCTCCTCCTCCTCCTCCTCCTCCTCCTCCTTCTTTTTTTATGTAGTGATAACCACAGAAATTCACTTTGAGCTTCAGCTCTGCTCTTAACCGGGCCCACATTGAACTGATTATCCATAAGTCCAATGTGTTAACATCAAGTTTCATATCTTCACAACAAATGCACTTGAACTCGGAATCCTTAGAATTTTACTTAATAGCAAGCACAAGGTTTTAGACTTGTAGGAATTCAATTCCAGCTCTCCAAAAAAAAATGTTCACCCACTGTGTATTTACAGGCTGAATTTGGTAGACCAGCTGTTTGTCAATCAGGTCCTTTGAATCTATAAATCACTACATAGGTTAGCATGTCCACAATGGTCATCTTTTTTCAACATTTTGTGGCATGCTAGACGTCACCATGAGGTAAACATGTCCTTCTCAAATGGTTTTAAGAAATAAAGGTAATTTGAACTTGTAAAACAGAAATTGGATTCCAGATAAGTTATATTTTTAGTCAAAACATTGAGAACTTTCTATTTAACTTAGCTGCCCTTTACTGAAGACCTTTCTTCCAACTTTTAGTTCTGAAACAGCCTTATTTCCCCCCAAACAAGCCCCCCACCCCCGCCTTTTTTTTCAGTTGTGTAAACTTTCAGCACAATCACTCAGGTACGGTCAGTTCACCCTTTTCTAGTTTCTTCTGGTCTCTTCTAGGAGCATTACATTGTTTTGGAGAAACAACATTTAAATTTCTGTTTTACTATAATTCTTTTCTCCATTCTCATCTGCAGTGCTTTTCCAAATCAAAGGACATGCTTCTTACACTGTGAAAGTGTGTGTTTATAGGTCAACATATTAACATCTTGTTCAATGGTCAGCATCAGCGATAGCTGTCTTGTAGGCATGTCTAGAGCTATCTCTTTCCATTTCTATAAATTAAAAAAGGCATGGAATAATTCGTGCATTTTGAGGAAACTAAAAATTGACCAAGTTTCATTATGAAAGCCTCAAGAGCACAAATAAACAGATCCTACCCCTTCATCGAAGTGTTAATGCAAAGTGGGCAGGATATTGAGCATGTGAGGCCTATTCATTTTGTTTGGCAAAAAGTTTATGGACGAAATGGAATTTGCCAAAATTTACATTTTTACAGTCTCCTCACACTCAAGAGAAGTATGCCAAGTCTAGTTCACATTTAAATATCAACAAATTTATATTTTGTATGTTTTGCAAAATGAATGTTTTAGGGAATGAGATCTTGATAAAAGGATGCATGTGAACTCTCTCATGAGCACATGCTCTTTTTCTCTCTCTCCTCCCACTTGCACATGCTCTTTTGCCCTTCCATCATCCATCATGGGATGAGCAGCAAGAAGGCCCTTGCCAGATAAGAGCCCCTCAATGTCCAGAACTTAAGAAATGAATCTCTGTTCTTTATGAATTACCAAATCTCAGATATTCTATTACAAATTCTACAAAACACATTAAGACACATAATCACAAACTGACAATGTTAAAATTTTAACTACCTCTTAATACAAAGCATAGTGTTAAAAATTTAACCTTGATACAAAGCAAAGGCAAAGTCAAAGACGAGCTAATGCTCATGATTACAATGCACTGAAATTGCACACTTAAAGCTACATTACTCAGTGATGCAACAATGGATGATCCATTACCGTGAACTGTAAATCATGGTTGCCAAGGCCAGGGGAAAAACAGTGACAGTGACTGCAGAAAGCAGGACATCTATACTTTCCCATTGACATTGACATTGTCAGTGTTGTTTTCATCTTCAATTTCTTGAGCCATTATATGAGGTTTTTTTTAATTTATTTTTTATTAGTCCTAATCAGTTACACATGACAGCAGAAAGCTTTTTTGATTCATTGTACACAAATGGAGCACAACTTTTCATTTCTCTGGTTGTACATGATGTAGAGTTGCACCACATGTGCAATCATACATGTACCTAGGGTAATGATGTTTGTCTCACTACATGAACTTTGTTCTTTTTCCTCAAACCTTCCACATCTATCACTGAACACTGAAAATAAACTTTTCATATCCCCAAGAGCAGTTTTCTAGCAAGAAAAACTTGCAACTAGGACAATCCCAGGCAAAGAGCAGTTGGTTACCTTATACAGTATTAGTCCTGCCAGCAATGCCTGGACATGCTTCTGCCTAAAGAGGTTTGATGGTGTTACCAGAACATATTACCAACCACTGAATGGTGGATTCTCTCTCGTCTTCAGTCCCCTAGTGATAAGGCCCCTTTTCTCTTGCAAGGTTTTTAGTACTTCTTTTCACCACTCCAGTTCTGAGAAAGCATGCATCCTCCAGAACACGGAACAGGCCTGACTTAGCTACAACATTTTGCAACCTGTCTCTTTAACTGCAATGCCAGGTAGTATAATTAGAGGGAAAAGAAAGCCCCCAATAAAAATAATCCTTAAAGATTTAGTGTTCAAACACCATCTTGAGAAATATTCAGTAAAATATTTCTGTAATTAATAACTTGGTTCTAATTGAACATGCCATATGATACCCAAGAATTTTTAAAACTATGTCCCTTCTCACATATTTTTAAGTAGGCATATAACAATTATATAGACCAGACTTTCTGGAATATTGTAAACAATTACTTTGAGAAACCTATCACATTATCTAATGAGTATAGTATCATAATCATTTGATACCTACCATCATTCCTTTTTAAAATATAAGAAAGTTCTTTTTTTAATATTTAGAAATTTGACATCTTTCTCTATATATTTTAACTCATATTTCTATTCTCCCCCCTGAAAAAAGAGGATCTTAATATATTTTATGGTTAAAAGTCTTTTATGGTTAAAAGTCTTGTATTCCTCCATTATACCTGCAACAATATATATAATTATATTAAATATACATTAACATGTAAATATATTAATTGAAATTTATCTGCAATATTTATATTATAGATGAACATAGGTACTTATTTATAAATTTAATAATATTTACATATTATGTGTTAATATTAAACTTATAATATAATATATGTATGTTAATATATAAATATTATAAATTTATATATTGATTCAAATTTTAAAAATTTTAAATTTCTCTTATTTCCTATGACTTTAAATATTAAACTCTGAAAAATAACTCTTAGATTGCATTGTGTTAAGCAGAATGAAATAAGTATTTATACAAATATTAATTATATAACACATAAAATTACATTGTGAATACATCTCCTAATAATATGAATCACAATCAGATTTTCATGTATATAGATTTGACTACTAGAATACAATTTTATTTTTGTTAATGAATTAATTTAAAATTTTTATAAGATGAAGTAAGCATCAATTGTAACTGAAGTGATATTTCATAATATTATTTTATAATATAGGTTTTAACTACCAATTCTGGGAAAAAAAAACACATGAAAGTTTCATCTGTGTGTTTTTGCTAATGTATCTTGAAAAGGCTTCCTGTTACATTTAAATAAATTAATGTTACCTTATATGGCAGTTCAGAGATGACTTTCTAGCTATGAAGGAGTAAGCAATTCTCAAATAGCTGAGAAGAAAGTTCATATTTAAATGTCTTAAGAAATCTATTTTTATCATTCCTTATTTCTTATTGATGGTCTCTGCTTTACTTTTACAAGAGTCTCTAATGAGCGATAGCTAGGGAGTAAAAGAGGCAAGGTTATTAAGCAAAACTGTCACTTCTCCCACCACCCCACTCTCCCACATATCTGAATCAGAACTTCTAACTCAAGGAACATCATTCTCTGCACCTTTAAGAGAAATAAGAGAAAAACCAAAAAGACAGGAAACCTAGGCTCTTGGTGCCTACTTACCTACCAGGGGAAGTCCTCCTCCTCCTGCCAGGAGCTTGGACATTTTTACATCCTGGGTCCATGTGTCCACGGTAAGATTTGACATGTGTGAGAGACATGAAGAGCTATTGTGAACCTAGGTCTATTCTCTAGGAAAGAATATCTTAATGAGGAGGATTGAAGATCTAGAAATTGATTTACTTAAAACTATACATTTTATACCTTTAAAATTTTCTTGTTTTTGTTTTTTGCATACCCCAGGGGACATGCATTCCAGTTTGAAGACCACTGAAGAATATGGTTTTGCAGTAAGTGATAAGTCAATCTGCATGCCATTATTATTAGAAGTACAACTTTAGGCAAACTATTTCATCTTAAGTCTCAGTTTTGTGGTAAAATGGAGATAATGAGATATGTATCATAAATAATAGCAACAATTAAATAAGATAACATACAGTTGCTCCTCAACTTTAATGGGGCTATATCCCCCAAACTCTATCATTAGTCAAAAATATCATAAGTCAAAAATGTCCTAAGTGTACTTGACCTACTGAATAAAGAATCTCAGTCTCGCCTACCTTGAATGTGCTCAGAACACATAAATTAGGCTGTAGTTAGGCAAAACCATCTAATTCAAAGCCTGCTTTATAACAAAGTGTTGAATATCTCATGCATGAACACAGATGGGTGTTTTTAGATATTATGGAATGTGAAAATGCAAAACACAATATCCAAAAAAATGCTGGCAACACCACACACTGTAGAGTATTGGCAGTTTCCCCTGATGACTGGGAGCTGTGGCTCACTCTGCTGTCCAGCATCACAAGAGAGGATTATAGGGCATATTGCTATCCCAGGAAAAGATCAAAATTCAAAATTTGGAGCACAGTTTCTATTGAATTCATTATCACTTCTGCACCATGGTAAAGTAAAAGTATCCTAAGTTGAACCACTGTAAGTTGGGAACCACCTGTCTGTGAAGCAACTAATACATTACCTGGCTAATACAATGGTAGACCCAAATAAAGTTGTCAAAATATATTATAATTATTTTGACTTTGGTGCAGAAGTTACTATCGTTCCCCTGCAGGAAGCATAGGATTAGAACAATAAAATTTGCACCGAAAGAGGATCCAGACCAACACTGAATCTATTTGCTAAAGGTCATAAAGACCTAAGATTTCACTAATCGATGGTGGAGAGGTATTAGTGACTGAGTAAGAATCTGATACCAAAAGATTTGGTATGATTGTCATTGCAGAAAATAGTTTAGTCATTCTCAATAATTCTGCTGAAGTTTTTGTAAAGTCTGTTGTTTAAAACCCCTTTGGGATTCTACTTCATTATTCTAATCAAGGTTCTAATGTTTGTGGGTTATGCAATAGGTAAGTAGAACCCTTTATAAAATTCTTTCCTTAATGAGATACAGACTAGAGGCCATTTTTTTTTTAACTGTAGATAAGTGTCACTATAGAAAATTAACCCAAGAGCATGGAGGCAGATAGACCAGAGCCTAGGTCTAAAGACCGTTTGCCAGCTAAAATGCTTGAGTAATTCAACTTCTTCCCTAATTGTAAAATGGGGTGAATAATGAGACTAACTTGTCAGAGTTAGTAAGGAAGCCATGCATTGAACAAAATGACCGATACCTGATATCAACAGATAGAGATTAATATTATTAAAAAAGATACAATAAAAATCATGCCAAATAATCATTTAAGGCAGAATGTTAAATACCACAAAAAAAGCTATCAAGGGACTATGATGGTTCAAAGAAGAGAGAACACCTTTTAGTTCTGGAGATGGGTGGTGGAGAAGGCTGCCTGAAAGAAATGGCATATGAGATTGCCCTCAAAGACCTGGTTCAATTTTGAAAAGCAGAGACGGGAAAAGGGCCATGTATAGTAAAGATGGTGGAATGCAAAAAGACAAAGATGGGAGTTTATGGGGATAGATTCAAGGAATGAATAACATGTAGAGGTAGATGATAGTGATATAATAATATTGCCTTGTCTTCTTACATTCCCACCTCACACCTCAGGAGGTAAAATTGGGGAAGAAGTTTGAAGCCAGAGCATGAGAACTTGAATGCTAGCCTTAGGAGTTGAAGATGGGAGAGCTTGAGTCAGAACTGATCCTGAGAAATCAGCTAGGTGCAGGTCTTTGACCATAATACAGAAGTAGAAGAAAGAACTGGTTTTACGTTCCTTCCTTACCCCTCAGGGCATCTGGGTTGGATCATGTAAAGATATATTTCAGGGCACTATTTGGAGAATTTTCTAAGGCTGACATTTCCAAACCATCTTTTGGGTTCACTGAAAACACTTAAAGTTAACACATACACATACCACAAAATAGTCCACCGTGATCGTTTGCATTTGGGAAATATGCATACAATGTTCCTTTTTGCAAATTACAATGTGCATTAATATGCTAAAATTCCTGAGAAGTCCCAAAGCAAATGAACCCTTTTAGTTAATTAAATCCAGCATTTCTTATATTATTTTCAGCACAGCATACTGTCTTCACAGCAGTGTTATTAACAGTTTGTAGAACAGGGTTCCAAAGAACCTAGTTTGGGAAATGTGTCTTACATAAGAAAGGCATCTGAATTATATTTTGGTTAGGGATTTGGAGAAGAGCAGGCAAGGGGGTGGGAATGCACAGAGTTACAGGGAGAATAGCTCATGCTATGTAAAACCAAGCCGGCTGACCCCAAAATCCTGTAGATAAGTGTCACTATAGAAAATGAATGAACAGATGAAAGAATTTGATCATCCTGCAATTTGGCACAAGTGACTAACACGTTTTTCTTTAAACTCAAATCCTTTTAAGTTTTAACTCTTCAAACCCTTGTTTTCTAGCTCTTTAGGAACCCCAACCATAGACTGCCTTCTGCATGTTTTGAAAAATGGTTCTGCAGCCTGACCAATATTGAATTAAGAGTACACTCCAGGGTCTCTGCAGCCAGATGTCTATTTAATAGAGTTGCTCCTGGCAACTTTGACTTCTCCCCAACAACAGAGACCTTTTCAGTTCATATGAGAATGACAAAAATTTCTTCCTACTGAAAATCTAGGAGCCCTACACTAAGTTTTCTCAACTATCAGGACAATGTTTTCTTCTCTTCTTGATTGGCAGAGAATCAGAAATTGGCAAATGATTAGAACATTAGGTTGTCTCTTTTCAGTAACACATAACTAGAAACAGACTTTCTTTTCAAATAGTATTAGAAAATAATAACTTCTCTAAATGACAATTGATCATTTTTCAGTAATAAAAATCCAAAAGTTGAATCACTGCATATAAACAGAGACCATAAGTTTTTTGTCAATGGAATAGGGCCCCTGATATAAAAAGAATATGAACTAAAAATAAGAACATCTGCAGAACCTAATCTTGAATGAGAAAATTTATCAGAACAAAGATAACTCCACTAGACACACTTAGAAAAGTATTTCAATAATTCCTACTGTGGAGGGATTTGAGTTTATAAAGTCTGGAATTAAATAATCCCTTTAAGTAAGTATATTGATACATACATTGATAGCAAGCAGAGTTTTACTGACAAATCACAGACAAGATTTTGGTACCCAGAATGTACAGACCAGTTAAGCAGCATGTCTTGCAACAGGCCAACTTAGCCAGACTTACTCTTGCCTGAGAGGTCACAGTAAACTTACCATATTGGTGGAGTGGTTTTTTTACCACACATCTATGGCTATGTTAGCTTTAGAAGCTGCAAAACTGGGTATTAACTGAAATGCTTTCAAGGTAGCTTTAGAAGTTGCCTCCCCTATGCATTAATGCTCTGACCCCAACACCCTAAAATATTACTGTATTTTTTTATATTATATGGTCGTGCGTATTATATCACAAATCTGGTTTGACTCTGAAAACTGACACTGCTATGTGATGGCCATTGTCCCCCTGAAAAGTGGGACTATTGATGCATAATAGTAACTTCTCCCACTCACCCCTCAGAACCAATGACAATCTTAGTAAAATATCAGTAGCAGCCAGAAAGATGAGTTTATAGACATGAAATGCTAGGAGGTTGTACAAGTAGGTACTGTAGTGCCACTGTTTAAGTCAGCTTTTTCCACTGCTGTGACCAACACACCTGACAAGAACAATTTTAGAGGAGGAAAAGTTTACTTGGTGCTCACAGTTTCAGAGATCTCGATCCATAGATGACAAACTCCATTGCTCTGGGCCTGAGGTGAGGAAGAACCTCATGGTGAAAAGGCCCGGCAGAGGAGAGTAGCTCAGGGAATCACACCAGGAAGCAGAGAAAGCCAGCTCTCTTCACTGTGACAAAATATAAATCCCAACGGCATGCCCCCAATGACCAATGACCCCCATCCTCCAGCCACACCCTTCCTGTCTCAGTTACCGCCCAGTTAATCCCTGTCAGTGAATTAATGCGCCGGTTATGTTAAGGATATCCCTAATCATTTCACCTCTAAAGTTTCCTGCATTGTCTTGCACTTGAGCTTTTGGAGAACACCTCACATTCTAAACCATAACAACCACCAACCACTACTCCAGGGTTGACCTTGAATTTGTGCTGTCAATAATGTGGTGCCGATCTTATCTTAGAGAAGAAAACTCAAATAGGAGGATTGCCCAGAAACACAGGACGACTCAGGGGCGCTGGTAGCTAGAAGAAATCTTTCCCTTCCCTCACTCTCCACTCTCCCAACTCACTGTGCTCTTATCACAGCCAGACTCTCTCACAGGATATTTTCTTTCCAGATCATTTACTTTGCTTGGAAAAATGCAGGGGAAACACACTCACCACAATTTAAACAGTATTTGTGAGGAGTGAATGTCACACCCACTGTCACTGGCTTCTACTTGTTGTGGGCAGAAAAGAAAACAACAACAATAACAAAAACCTAATACCCAGTCACACGCACTCTGAATGTCCTGTGCTGAGGGGAAAGATAGTCCAGGAAAGATACAATCATGGTGCCTTGATTTCTCTTTCTTTCTGGTTCCTATTGCAAAAATGAAAATGCTATCCAGTTGCATTGCATTGTATCTTTCATGTAGGAGGGGAAGGGAAGAGGAGGAGTGGAAGGAGGAGGGGAGGAGGAGAGGGAGGAAAGAGAGAGGAAGAAGAGCATCATGGTGAAAAGGAGGAGGGGAAGGAGGGAGAGAGTAGGAGAGGGGGAGGAGGGGAGGGGGAGGGGGAGGAGAGGGGGAGGAGGAAGAGAGTAGGAGTGGGGGAGGAGGGGAGGGGGAGGGAGAGGAGAGGGGGAGGAGGGGAGGGGGGAGGAGGGGAGGGGGATGCGGAGGAGAGGGGGAGAAGGGGGAGGAAAGGGAGGAGGAGGAGGAGGGTGTAGAGATGGAGAAGGGGGAGGAGGAGAAGGATGGATAGCACGCCTTTGTTTTGTTTATTTTTATGAAACAAACAAAAAAATTTTCCCTCTTCTAAGTTGTTTTTCTCAGGTATTTGGTGCTTAGGATCGAACCCAGTACCTCACATGTGCAAGACAAGTGCTCTGCCACTGAGCTACAGTCCCAGCCCAGGAGGAGAAATTTTTTATTGTAAGACTTTTCTCCTACTTTAGGAGAATTTGATAAGCCCTTATGAGAGTTTGCTTGACTTTTCTTCACACCCACTTCTGTTGAGAGTTGCTATTTGGAAAGATACTATTACTTATGGGATTGAGCATGTCCCTGAGTTGTAATGAGTCAACAAAAAATGGAACAGGAACCACAGACGTAGACAGGCTTCACTCAACCTCAAGTCAGCTGAAATTTGTGCCAGAGGAAAAAGCTAAAAAGCTCTGCTGGGAAGGCTGTGGCTAAGTAAAAAGTCTGAATACTGTCCAAGGTCAAAGTTCATCTTTACACATAATGGTTTGCTGTAAAAATTAGACCTTAATAACTCATGCGTTGAGGCTTGCTCCTCAATGCAGTAATGTTCAGAGGTGGGATTATGGAGGAATGATGGGATCATGAGGGCTCTGATTTTATTAATAGATTAATAATGTTTTGGCATTATTGGGAGGAGGTGGACACAATAGGACATGGAGCCTAACTGAAGGAAATAGATTGCTGGGAGTGTGCTCTGATAGGGTATGTCTTGTCCCCGGGCCCTTCCTCCCTCTCTCTGCTTAGAGGCATCCATGAGGTGAGCAGCTTCTCCCCTGCCTTGTTCTTCCACCATGATGTTTGGCCTTGCCTCAGGTCCAGGGTGATGGAGCCAGCTGATCATGGACTAAAGCCTCTGAAACTCTGAACCAAAAATAACAATAATAATAATCTTTCCTCTTCTAAGTTGTTTTTCTCAGATATTTGGTCCCAGCCATGAAAAGCTGACTAACACAAGGAGAAAAGTAAAAAATAAGAGAATTGCCCAGAGACACATGACAATTTAGGAGCATAGGTGGCCCTAACCCTTCTCCTCACCTTCCTCTCTCCCAAGTCCACTGTGCTGTTGTCACCACTAGCCTCTCTCACACGGTATTTTCTTTCCAGGTCATTTACTTTGCTCAGAGAATGCATGGAAGATACACCCACACATCATGTTGGATAAGCATCCGTCGTCATGCAGAGGAAGAGCTGGAGAAGTGCAGAGCGATGAACCGGTAGTAAAGTCAGCAACACCAGGAGTGGTTGGGCTCCCCTCATGGACTGAGCTCAGAACAGTCAGAGTCAGGAAAGAGAAGGGAGACACAATGGTTTGGGCTCTGGGTTAGCATGCAGGGGAGCAGAGCAGAGTCAGGGAGCAGAGGCCCAGAAAAAGGAGTGTCAGATGGGTGAGAATGCCTGGATGAGGCCATGTGCTTCTCTGACAATTTGCTCTCTGGAACAATTTCATGCTTTGGAGGCAGCTCTGCTAACAGATGTTCCCTGATTACCCATAGGCCTCAGGTGCCCCTGCTCAGCATCCTGCAGGTGATTATTTTATCTAAGAAAAGGAGGGCGTGTTTTTTTCTATGGTTTGTTTTTGGTCCTCTCTATGAAATCATTGCAAAATGTGTGTTATTAAGGGCCAATTTTTATAGCAAAATATTTAACTTTTCCCTATGTTGGTTTTAATCCCATGTTTAGAAAATTCTGGCTTGTTGACATAGAGATTGTGTTCATGTTTCCAACTCCTATGAATTCAAAGGCAAACAAAAAAGAAAAGATAAAAGAAAAATCTAAACCACCCATTTTCTTCCTGCCCCCACAACCATGCAAGCCAGACCAACACCTTACCAGCTCTTTAGCTTTGCACAGATGCAAATGAAAGCAAGACAATATGCTTGTTTAGCAAGTACCTCTGGACAAATGAGACAGCTGTTGCAATAGATGAATGGCCAGAGCTGAATTTTGTGATATGTCTAAGGAGTGGCAGAATTCAGGAAGGAATGTTTTGGCTCATGTTTTGCAAGACTACCACTGCAATTACAACTGCAGAGCTGTGCTGTGTGTGTCTTAATTCCGATTTATACACACCCTACCAGGAGCATTTAAGAGAAAAGGGTTTCTGACCCAAAGCCTCTAGGTGTCTTATCAGCCCACCCTGGATTTGAACCATTGCTTCAGGGCTCCATTATTTCTTTAAACACATTTTATAGGATGAACTAAATCTAGATCTTCTAAGTCTATATCAAAGCAGGAAGTATTTTTCTTTCAAATCATCAAATTGGTCAAAACTTTGGTCAAAGAAGGCAGAAAAAAATGCGATATTAAATCACGTGGTAGAAGGTGTTCGGATAAGATTGCTACTATATATTTCAGCTTTTGCCTCAGACTGTAGCAATAAACACTGTTAGTGCTCTTAATTATAGCATTTATAAATTAGTGAATTTTTACAAGCATGAAGAAACTGGCCCTCTCTCTTCCTTTATGAACAAAATGTTTCTTTATCAAATTACCAAGCTATCGCTTAAGTTCAGTGTTACTTGTAATTAATTCATTATGCACTTAGAAAGTAAGACAATCTTCTTACTATACAAATAAATTATTATTAAAATAAAATGGATTCTCAGCATCTTTATGGTCTTATTCTGAGCAACCATATTTCACATTTTATGTAGTTATTTTTTCCAATAAACATTAAAATAAACTGAAGACTATTAAAAAACTAAATAAAATACAATGGAGTATGTACATGCATTTTAACCTGCCATTCATAAACCTAGGTGTTCTGATTAGTTTTAAATCACTCTTCCAGTTACCACAAATGCAATTTGTATTATACTAGGATTATCAATTTCCAAATAATTGGAATAAAATGAAGTTATATAAAATGTGCTGAATGAATATAATTTGGCTTTTTTTTGATTATGTAGAATGTACTTCAAATTTGTCATTATAAACATTCATTCAACTGGGGCTGGGGTTGTGGCTTAGCTGTCGAGTGTTTGCCTTGCACATGTGAGGCACTGGGTTCAATCCTCAGCACCACATAAAAATAAATCAAATAAAGGTATTGTGTCCATCTACAACTAAAAATATTAAATAACAAAAAAAATTCATTTAACTGGTATTTGGTTAATATGCCAATAGGAAGGTATTCTTGATTTAAATTTTTTATAATACTACAAATGAAGAACAAAGGTTAAAATCTAGAAATGGAACATATCAACTTAGTTTATAATGACACCTAAGTGATAGGCTCAATACTCCCCCCTCCCGCCAGGATACACAATAAATAAAGACAAAAATATCACATCATCACCTAAGACTAAATTTCACAATCAAGCTATTGCAGGAATCTTGAAAGTAGTTTAATTAATGATAAAGCTGATGATATGCAATTTATTAATGTAATCAATGGCCTATGTTTGTTTTGCTGTTGAAAATATAGCTACCTGTCAATCTGAAAGAAATGCTTTCTGATTTTCTATCTATCTATCTGCTATCTTCAACTTGAAATAGTAAATTCTGGACCAATGAGGAAATTAGGCAGTAAAATCCAGAGGAAGAAAGATGGAGTATTGGGGCATGATCAATAAAGACAGTCATGTGGCAGATCATTAGCATAGCAGCTGTCTGGCTATGGTCCACACAGTAGCTACGTAATGCTCTTTAGACCCACAGTCAAAATTTATTAGAATCTCTAAAATTTTTATATTGTAATCTCCTAAGATCAGGGATTATGTTTCTTATTCACTGTTGTATCCCCAGGATCTAGTAGAGCATCTGAATGCACAGCACATGCTCAAAAAATAGTTGAATGAGTTGGGCTTGGTGGCGCATGCCTATAATCCCAACAGCTCTGGAGACTGAGGTGGGAGGTTGGCAAGTTCAAAGCCAGCTCAACAATTTAGCAAGGCTCTAAGCAACTTAGTGAGACCCTGCCTCAAAACGAAAAGATAAAACAAGGGCTGGGAATGTGGCTCATTGGTTAAGTGAATCTGAGTTCAATTCCTAGTACCCCCCCAAAAAAAAAAAAAACCAATTGAATGAATGAGTGGGAATAAATCCACTTATATTCAACAGTAAGGTTCTGATATCTTTTGGAAGTTGTTTGACCTAAAATATTTTCTAGTAATTAGAATAGTCTTTGACATACAGATCCTGATCCTACTTCAGACAAATTTCTTCCATTATAACTATACAACTGCATATATATATATAACTGATGGTGCAAGCACTAATTATACATACACACTAATCATTATAAACTTTTCTATATTTGTCTACATACTTTTAATGACCCCTGTCCTATGCTATCTTATCTGGCTGGGGTATTTGAATCTGATCAAAATACAGTAAATACAAAAGAATATTGCAACCTGATTCCTCGAAGCCTATCTCTTCTTTTTAGGGATATTCTTATTTAAAATAAACTGAAACCTCTCTGGCTCCTTCCCACCTCTCTCCATCTGCTATTCAAATTTAAAAGTAGAAATTCAGGGAATCTAAGAGCTACCATATCAAAAATTGTGCCACTCATCCACGAGAGCCCCGACACGGGAATTTTCAGTTAATGTAAAAAAAAAACAAACTCTGCAATGAAAAAGACGTTAAATGAACCTCTACCACAACAAGGCTGGATCTATTGTTTCATAAGAAGTGGGGTCAAAACCACATTTAAAAAGGTCAATGAAAAAGGAAAATTATTTCTCTCCCTGATGGGGAATGATTGTTCTTGGATAATTTAAGAAACATTAGCATGATTATTGTGGGTCGCTCACCCAGTGCCTCCCTCATTCCAAACCCCATTCACAGTAGATGAGATGAAGGCTGAGTTCAGCAACCCCTCTCTTTAGAGAGAATGGAGGCCCACAGGGAAGGTTCAGCTGGCATCCGACGGGAAGCCTGAGATGACAACATGTATAAAACACAAGAAGGAATGGTCCTAGACTGTTTTAATCTGTGGGGAGGCATAGTGTGTCCACAGGGAGAACAGAATGCTTCCATGGGAGGCACATGTGAAAGACTGGGGACATGGGTTTAGGGAGTGACAAACCACTCAGTGAGCCTAGCAATTCTCCCAGCTCACCTTGCCTCTTTCATCCATGTATACTCTACGGGAGCAAGTTAGCTAAATGAAATCCTTCTGATCCTGCACTCTATAATCCTTTGGGACACTGGATTCCACCCTTCATTCACATTTCAGAGCGTGAGGTTGTTGGGACAAGATGAGAAAGGCAACATTCAGGGCCTCTACTCGGTCACCTTTGGAAGACAGCATGCTTCTTCCTTTCAGTATACCAGGACTAGCATCTCTTAAATAGGAAGCCAGTTGTTACTTTGACAAAATACCTAGAAAAAACAACTTGAAAGAAAGGTTTATTTTGGCTCATGGTTTCAGAGGCTTCAGTCCATGATTGGCCAGTTCCATTGCTTTGGCCCTGAGTTGAGACAGAACATATGGCAGGAAGATGTGGCAGGGGAAAGCCACATACCCTGAAGGATCCACTTCTTTAAACTAGGTCACACCTCCTACAGTTTCCACCACCTCCCAATAATCCATTCAATTATGAAACCATCAACCGATTAATCCATTGATGAAGTTATAGCCCTCATGATCCAATTATTTCCCAAGAATCCACCTTTTTTTTTTTCTTTCCTTTTTTGGGAACCAGGGATTGAACCCAGGGGTACTTAACCATGAAGTCAAATCCCCAACCCTTTTTGTATTTTTTTTTTTTTTAATTTAGAGACAAGGTCTCACTGAGATGCTAAGGGGCCTCAATAAGTTGTTGAGGCTGGCTTTGAACTTGCAATCCTCCTGCCTCAGCCTCCCAAGCCACTGGGATTATAGTCATGCACCACCATGCCCCGCTCCAAAAGCCCACACTTTGAACATCGCTGCATTGGAGACTAAGCCTTCAACATACAAGTCTGTGAACAATATTTTATATCCAAACTATAAGAAGCAGCCACAGATTCTTTTAACTTCTCACATCAAAAGGTAGAGTGTATTTCCTACTCCTTAAATTGGATTGGCCTGGTCAAGTACTGAAACCAATAGAGTGTGGCTAAAATATATTATGCAAATTTAAGCATAGGCCTCACAGCTTTTCCTCTTCTACCCCTAGAGCGTGATGCCTTGTGAACAAGCTGAAGATAGCCTCCTAAAAGTTAAAAAACCACTGGATAGAGAAGCCCCAGACATGAGTGAGCCAGTTCATTGGACCTCTCCCTGAGTTATCTCCAGCATGGTGGCTTCCAGGTAGCCAGACTTCCCACAGGTTGACTCAGGAATCCCAAGGTGTGTGTCCTAAAAAGAGATCTTAGTGGACACTGTATTGCTTTTTCTAGCCTAACCCCAGAAGTCACACAGCACCACTTTTACTGCATTATACTCATTAAAAGTGGGTGATTAAGGGCAATCAATATTCACAGGAAAGGGAATCAAGCCGTCAAGAATTTGCAGACTTGTTTTAAAACTACCACATGGGTCATCTTCCTTCTGGGTGGTCTGAACTAAGTCATGGAAATAGAGCAAAATGCTGGAGGGGCCCAGCTGTTTTGTGTCAGCCCAGCATTGATAAGACTTATGAATGACAGCCTTCAGGTGCCAGTACTTAGGCTATGAGACACTCCAGGTTGATTCGAGGTAGAGCTGTTCCTGCCAAATTCTGCCCAAATTGCATATTTGTAAGCAGAATAAAGTTATTTTAACCACTAAGCACTTTGGGCAATTTTTTTAGATTCACAGTAGATAATAGAAACATGATTGCACTTTCTCAGGCTGGACTCTCACACTTGGTGAGCTCTGTTTAAAGGTAAGCTTAACCCTCAGCAGCCTGGGTCAGTATGAAAAAAAGAAAACTGAGGACAAGCAACCAGAATTAAGAGAGATGAGGACTAGAGTCCAACACAGAGTGCTTAGAGATTAGGGGAACTCAAGTAAAGAGGAGAGGGTACGGAATGAGCCAGCAAGTGTTCAGGGTCAGCAGTACACATTTTCAGGCAGGCAAGCAGAAACCACACAGTAGTTGGGGGAGACTTCATCAGGGCTGGGGGTACAGGGAAACAATTCTCCATCCCAGAAGACAAACTTTCCTTTCTCTCCAGGGGACCCAGATAAAGCGACAAAAGTAATGCACATGAAACCTTTAGAAGGTTGAGTAAGGGCTCACTTGGACCATACATTCAAAGCCAGAAAGTTTCAGCGTGTCCCACATTAAAATTACCATCATAAGGCTGGGGTTGTGGCTCAATGGTAGAGCACTTGCCCAGCATGTGCGAGACACTGGGTTCGATTCTCAGCAACACATATAAACAAATAAATAAGTAAAGGTCCATCAATAACTAATAAAAATAGTTTTTTTTAAAAAAATAACCATCATACAAAACTATTCACACACCAAGAGATATGAAAAATTGTGCTCAATATGTGTGATATGAATTGTAATGCATTCTGCTGTCATATATAACAAATTAGAATAAATAAAACAATAATAATAATAATTTTAAAAAACTGTTCACATCAATTCACCTATTACTAGCTGACTAGGCAAAAACTGAATTGAAGATAAGTCACAGATGCATTCTAGCATTAGAAAATGATACTCCAAATTTCCTAGATATGAATGAAAAAGATTTGTGAGAATAAATCACCAGTCTTTAGAAAGAGAAAGGTTTAGACTCTGTGGGAGTTTAAATGTGACAATGAAATTTCTCAGGCAGCCCCAAATTATCATCTTTCCTCTCAGCAGTGGTTTTGGAAATCCTTTGTATATTCTCTACTCTTCGTGAACTATTCATTCAATCATCAGCACCACATTTTTAAATAGGTTAAACTGAACTTCTAACCATGAGAGAAACTGGTATTCTGATCAACAGGGATAGAAAATAATAATAGAATTGAAGCCATAGAGGCTGAACATTTATTAAGGGTTGAAGGTTGATTTATCATGTGTTTGGAACTATCTGAAATAGTCTCATATTCTCCCTGTGGGAGGTTACCATAGATTTCTACCCATTTGCCAACATGAACATGGAGAAAGAGAACAATGTTAGAGTCTGTGTTCAAAATAACTATCTGTTGCTATTGGTAACTAACACTCAGAGTGAACTGAGCTGTAGGAATCTACCCCCCATTTTGATTTTCAGATGGCTGAAACTTTTAAAAAAGGGACTTAGTTTATTTTTGGTTTTTATGGCTCAAGTATTTCTCAGAAGGTCAGTAGGCCTTGGGAAGGCTTCTATCCTATATTTAGATTACTAAAGCTATGTTTAAAACAAAAATGTTTGGGACTTAGCCAAACTAAACTTTAAAAAAAAATGAATTGGAAGTTAAGTAAGATATCATCTGTTGACCAGCTACTTGCTGGTCCCCATTTAGGACAGCAGCACAGATCTTGTCACTTCATGGCAGCTAGTAGTGCTCATTGGCCTTTTCAGTGTCCTCTTAGAATTTGTTTGGATTTTTCTTTTAATCCTCACTTGTATTCACTCTTTGAACTTGATGAAGGAATTTGACAAATCAGTGTCTACACTGGGATTTTTGCAGTTGCAAGTAACAGAGCATTCAACCCAAACTGGTATAAACCAAAAAAGGAATATATTGGTTCATGTAATTGGAAAGTCCAGAAGTTCAAGAACATCATGGTTCAGGGGCTTGAATGATATCTCCAAGATCCATTTTTTCTCTCTGTTTTATTACTCAGTTTCTTTTATATTGATTTCAATCTCTTATAGGCTCTCTCTTTCCCTATAGCCCCCAAATGGCTCCTACTTACTCTGGGAACAAATTCTTTCTAGGTTCAAGCTGATAGAAAAGAGTGAATATTTTTGACTCAGAACTCTTAAGAAAAGTCCAGAAATTCACATTGATTAGACCATTCCAGATCTCAATCCCCCTCTTGTGCCAAGAAAATATGCTGTGACAATTGGGTTGGGCCTCAATCCAGTTTCTATTTCCAGAGCTGGAGTCCCATCTAGACCGTCTGGAATGAAATGGAGAATAGACAGATCTTAAAAGGGAAGTAGGGGCTATTGACAGAAGCAGAAGGATTGGATGCTGGGGAGGCAAACAATAAATGCCTGGTCCATCCAGCTTTGACCATTAGCTCTTCCTAGGCTCAGGCTGTACTCAACACTCCGGCTATATTGAACTCTCATTCCCCTAACTTCCTTTTCTCTTTTCTTCTTTGTGTCATCATATGTGTAGTGAAGTCTCCATCAACTGACCGTTGTGAAAACATGTAAGTGATCATACTCTAAGATCATAGAGTAAGACATACATAATTGAGGTCATTGGATTCCATTCAATGGAATCCAACATCAAAGCCTCCTAACAACACCAGAGACCTATAGAAATGAGCATTATTGCTTCCAGAATGTATGAATCAAGTCAACTAAAAAACACCTAAAATTTTGAAATCTGTCCTGATGCAGAAGGAACTTACACTAGTGATGGGGACCAGAATATGCCACCTCAAAATAGACCCCTTTGGCATAAATATTATTCTGAATTGCAGGCAACTGAAGAACAGCACACACAGGAAAAGCTCTGAAAATAGAGTGTAGGTTTCCCTTTTAAAAAGGCAACTTACTTTTATAAAGGCAATTTCCATTTGTAAAGGTCTCCCTCTGTCTCTCTCAAGAAAAAGGAGGATAAGTATACAACTCTTACCTATGGAAAAGGCAACAACTTAAATCTGCATAATATATCTCTTTTTTAAAATAGTTTTTTAGTTATACATGGACACAACATCTTTATTTTATCTATTTATTTTTATGTGGTGCTGAGGATGAAAACCAGTGCCTCACACAGCCACAACCCCAGCCCTGCATAATATCTTAATCTAAAGTCTTTGTTTACCATACATTTTTTTTGGTTGCTTTGCCATAATTTACTTTCCCCATCAAGCCTAGAACCCCTTTTCATTTGTCTAGCCTGAGGTGGTATATAAACCCCAATTCTGGCTGTCTCCCTGAGACATATTTTTCTTTGTGAACAGTGAAGCATACAGTAATTAAAACTCTTTTCCTCATATTATTCTGTCTCTTATTAGTTTTATTCACAGGCCCTAGCCAATGGACATAGGAGGGTCGAGAGACAAGATTTTTCTCCCTTTGATAGAATATCTGTAGCTAACCTGTAGTGCTACAAGCTGCTTAACATGATGGCCAAACAAATTTAGGAGTGCTTCAATCTCATTTTAAGAATATGTAGGTACTTATCCTCCAAGCTATTAATCCCTTTGAATCTTTTCCTTTTCAATCGAGAAAAAAGAAGGCCAACGTCAAGCATATGAAAGGCCATGAGTTAAGTAGATAAGTTATAGAAATAGATTTATTTTGCAATTTAAAAATTTTTAAGTATATGGTAGAACTGAAAGAAAAAGTTCAAACAGAGCATGTTCCATTCAACATGCTTTTATCAACAGTCACTAAGCTCCAGAGCTGAGTAAATAACATTGAATTGACCCAAGTAAAACCCCTGCCCTTGAGGTGCAAATAGTCCAGCAAGAAACAGACACATTAACACAGGCACTAACAAATATCCCTAATGGCGCCAGTAACACTGATTGAGTGCCACTGCCCCCTTCCCGCTTCTCTTCAAACATTCCCACCTGGAAAATAGAAAAGTAGGCAGGGCTCTGCAACATTCTAGTCCCTGCTTGCATCTTCCAGCTGGTGACTTTTCCCCTGTGTTTTCTTTCCCATTAATTCCTACTGCATCAAGACCATCATGGCACTTTTCTGCTGCTTTTCCTATTGTTGTGAAAGGCCTGTGAACTGGAGGGAGGCTCACTGAATAATTTAAAGGCAGCTTCTCACTTTCAGAAGCAATGCTCTAGTTACCTAAGATAGCATCGGGCCACCCAGCTTTGCATCTGCGCTGGAGGCAGGCATGTACTGATAGCAGCTTGAGCTAAAATAGCCAGTGACTCAGCAATGGAGATGACTACCCAAAGACTCTCATGCATGGTGGTGGACTTTGCTCAGAGTTGAGGGGTGGTGCTGTATATGAAGAGGAGCTAGTTGGGTTTGTTGATCAGCATCAGGATCACATGCAAAAGATACCACTAACCTGTACTATGACAACACATGCATGTTTGGTTACATTTTTAAAAAGTCAAGAATGGAAGATTCTTCTACTTCCTCTCAGGCATCTCACTTAGCATCCTCTCCCCCACCCCCGGGGGGATTTAGAGAAACACAAATTATGAATACATTTGAGTCCTAAATATAAACAGAAGTGAGATTCCTTCCATAAGGAAAATAAAATGCAGGACTATCTAGAACTCCCCAGCAAGCTTTGTTCATTCAAATTCCCACAAAAATATGTTTTGTTGTTTTTAAACATTCCTTAGATAATGAACTCCAAGGTGTGACTGTTGAAATGTGCTGATTAAATTAGAGCTAAATCTCAAATAGAAGGGAAGGTTGGAGGAAGAATGGAAACAGATCCAAGAACCAGGGTCCTAATTATATCTGCTCTGTGAAAGTTGCTTTTATTAACTTAATTTAGCTCGCGGATTAATTTAGGTAAGCCCCTCCTGGCTCATTCCTATTTGTGCGGGGAACCCAGCATGAGCCTAAGCTGGCTCTCTCCAGGACTCAGGCACGCCAAGGCATGTTGCAAGGACTCCTGGGTAGGTGGGGGATCCATCAGGAATTTACTTATGTGAGGGTCAGAGGAACAACCTGGAAAAGAATTCCTCCTCTGGAAAGAAACCTCTTTGGCAAATAAATTTATATAAGGATAGTGGTCTTGAGTGGAAGGGGTTCAAGGGCAAGAAGGGTAAGTAGGGGGCCTCTTCGAGGTTGAGGGAGCCCCAAACTCTTGCTTTTGAAACTCCTGAAATCTTACAGTAAGAAATATCAAACTGGGTTATAAAAACAGGTGTGTCTTACAAATTTACATTTAACATGTTGACGTATTTGGATTTTCACACCAAAATAAAAACATAATGCAAACTATTGGTTTATTCTAATTTGTAATTCAATACAGGTGATATGATCCAGTATAGGATCCCAAGAAAAAGACTATATGTTGAATGCTGTCTTCTTTCCATTCCCATGGCATCTCTCTGAGATGGTATAAATGACTTCATTTGGAGTCATCCCCATCACTGATTGGTGTCTGTCCCTCAGAGTGTCATCCTGCGGCATCCTCGATAACCCAGCCTGAATCTTTGGCCTAGGAGGCTGCAGGAAAAGAATAAGTGGAAACCACAAGAGCTCTTTATTCATAAGCTCTGAGCGTGCATACCTTCTGGTGCCAACAACTTCTTCACAAATGTTGGGACAGAGTCGGCTCAGACATTATCACCTTGACCAGGTGTCAGTAGCCTTGGCATGGGTGTCACAGGGATATATCACAGTAGTAAAAGTGCCTTTGACTGACACTAGCAGTGGCTGCACTTATCAGGCATCCTAACAACAGAGCTGTCACTTTCCTTGTCAGTTAAAAAGAAGATCACCAATGAGAGCCACGGTGACAGGAAAATTGTAGCAGCCATGGGATAACCAGGAAGCTCTTGTTCCATCAGTTAAACTTTCCCTGCCCTCTCCTTAGGGGCTCTGCTGGCCTCAGAGAATACACATTCTGTTTCACCATGGCTGATTTTGTAGAGGCAGACTACACAGGAGTCACGGCTTATGATTAGGTGGGTAAGTCTATTTAACTCTCCAACTTAGTATTGAGGGGCACACTTGCACATTGGGGTTGTAGTTCAGTGGCAGAGCAATTGCCTAGTACTTGTGAAGCACTGAAGTTTACTCCTTAGCACCACATAAAAATAGGGCTGGGGTTGTGGCTCAGAGGTAGAATGCTTGCCTAGCATGCATGAGGCACTGGATTCAATCCTCAGCGCCACACAAAAATAAAATAAAGATATTATGTCTACCTATAACTAAAAAAATGAATTTAAAAAAAATAAATAAAGATATTGTGTCCATCTACAACCAAAAATATTTTTTAAAAAAGAGTAAATGCATACCGTTAAAAAAAAGAAGAAACATACTCGAACATAGGTGTAAGGCTCATTGTCAATATGAGCTTTGTCAGGTATTTTTTAAATGTTTCAACTTTGTGTATTTTGTTCTATTTCTAAGTTAGTTCCAAACTGAGGAAAGAGGAGCACTACTTATAGTGTGCTAAACATTCACAGGAATCTTCGTCATCCATCATTATCACCCAGAGCCTGGCAGTATATTATTTGGCCCTAGAAGAGACCTAAAAATATATTTAAGGCAATGAATGAATGAGAAAATATGCAGCACTCACTCCACAACAATATCAGAAATACTGGTAGGAATTTGAGGGATGTGTGAAAGAAGAAGGCATATCCAGAGAAAAATGATTTGATGATTGTTACAGTGACTCCATTTTTATCCAAAGACTAATAATACCCCAGAAACAGATTATTCATTTATCAAATCATACGTTCAAAAAAAACCTCTTCTGGCATTTAACATGCAACAGGTGTACAGAAAGAGAATCACTATATGTAAGCAGTTCACACTCTAGTTGGGTAGGCAGACTCTGTGTGAGTAACTGAAATTCCATATGACATGATTTACTAACAATGTTAACTAGTTACTAAAGTGGCATAGCGGAGGTGAAAATTAATTCTGCCTGTCAAGAGAGTTGGAAAAGTTTCAGAAAGTTGAAGGCCAAAAAAATACCAGCTAAAGTCTTTTGTTCACAATACAGAGGAGAAATGCTCAAGACATTGAACAAACCACCAAGTGCCTGGCAGTTCTTCTTGAAGCCAGCAAGTCAATTAGAATCCAGGTCAAATGAACTAGTAATTAATTCATTCCAACAAGGGTTAGTTGAGAGTCTACTACATGCAAAGAACTTCCCAAGGTGTATGATTGGTGTGTTATAGGAAAAGGATCAAGACACTTGTAGCTAGATGTGAAAGGGGAATTTGGAGCCTTCTTGGATGTTGTCTCAGGACTTGGTTCTCACTTCCAGGCTCTGGCTTGGAAGATGTTTCCTTCCTACAGGAAATCCTGCAGAGAAGGGAAAAATAAGGATTTTGAGTGTGGACTCAAACTGGAACATCTGATCTTGGACATTTTAATGAAGAAGATCAAATCCAGAAAAATGTCATATTGAAATTTTGAGCAGTCATCTGGTATAGGCAGTAGAACATGAAATTAACTTTGGAAAAGGATTCATTTTTTCTGGAGATCACAATTGTCATGGAAATGACATCCCAAATCACAAGATACACACTGACAGAGATGTTTATACCACCTACCCCTTTTCTGATTATAGTTAATAAGATAAAGGGTAGCTAAGATGAGCCAATCTCTTTCCAGGACTAGAAATGGCACTGAGACATTTGCAAATTGCCCATGGCTACCTGAATCTAGATACTATGAACTTAAATACTGTGTAACCAACTTTCCACCTTGTTCACGGACAAGTAGAAGCCAATTGTGGAGAGAGGCAGTTTATGCACAGTGAGAAAGCATGAATGAGCCCAGCTCCTAATGGCCCAAGTCCCTGTGAAACAACTTTACCTCCAAAACCTGGGATCCTATTGCCCTCTAATAAGTCTTCTGCACACCCACTTTTTGCTCAAATTAGTTTAATGGAATCTGATTTGTCATCAAAAAATCCTTATACTTTTAAAAATTGACTAGAAACAGGAACAGTGGCACACACCAGTAAACCCAGTGACTTAGGAAGCTATTGTAGTAGGATCCTAAGTTTGAGGCCAACCTCAAAAACTTAGCAAGGCCCTAAGCAATTAGCGAGACTCCCATCTCCAAAGAAATAAATAAAGGCTAGGATGTAGCTCGATGGTAAAGTGACTCTGGGTTTAATCCCCAGTACCAAAAAATAAAAAATAAAAAAGAGCAGAGGCATCTTCTGGGTTCTATGGTTTATAATTTTCCAGCTTTAAAAGGTTCAATTTGTTTGCATGGTCCTAAGAAAATCTATTTCATTGTGGGGAGATTTGCTAAAATATAAGCTCAGACTCATAATCCTACAAATTATTGCCTGTTCTGAGAAATACAGTTCCTCAAGGAGATTGGTTGTTGCAACTCCAAGATGGCAGCAGGGGCATGCATGGGCATTCCTTCAACCAAAAGAGAATAGCAAAAGTAAACAGGTCTGAGTTTAGAACCTTTAGATTGGACTAATTGTGCCTCTAATGTAGTGTTATATGAACTCAGTTGGTAAAAAAAAAAAAAACACCCAAACCCTGATATCTTATTGTTATATTCTAGAGGGACTATCTTGTGAATATAGAGGGCATTTTTTATGAGTTGTAGGCTGCATTTATTCCTAAAGGGGATGAAACTTCCACAATCTTTCATATTGGGATGAGTAGATCAAGATCAGAAATATAAGATTCAGAAGCAGGGAACATTTTACCATTTGAGAGATTTGCAGATAATGTGGCCTGGGCCTCAGCATAAGGTCGACACACTGAGATCTTTCTCCCATGAAGAATACTGACTTTCACTTCTGTGAAGCAGGTCAGAAATTAATCAGGCTTCAACTAATGGACTCTGAGAACAGAATACTAGCTACTAGAGTCATGGCTAATGTCAGTTTTACATTTGTCTACATGGTCATTTCCTTCTATGATATTAAAACCTTCAGAAAAGTTTAATTATAGTGTGGTCTGAGCTTAGCTGCAGTAAGAGAAGTATATGTGTGGAGTGGTAAAAGGAGCACAGACTTTCCTTGTCTTGGGACAGGCTTTGTGACAGTGTTACTAGGTTCTTAGGTCAGAAGGGATCCTGGCTTAGGGGGGTCCTAACAAATCATGTCTGTGTCACTTGCCCCAGAAATCAGATAAAGCAATGGAGAGGGCAAGATAGAAATTTATTCAATATACAAGGAGGATCAAACATTTTCAGTCCTGTCTTCGGGGGACTGACACAAGCTCCCAGGTTATATAAGGAAGTGGGGCCAGAAGTGTGCATAGTCAAGCAGGCTTGGTCAAATTGTGATCTGGTTGATCTTTATCTCAGGATCAGCCAACTTGTCCACAGTGATAAGAAAGTTGCTTTGCCTGAGGGGGTGGTTTTAGCTCATCACATTGATCAGACCTGCTGCTTCCAGACTGCAAGAGAGAATGACTCAGAAAAAGGACTGGTCAGAAAAATGAGACACCTTAGTTCCTTCAGGTTTAGGACAATAACTGGAGACTTTTAGGCACCACTTGGTGGTCTGGAACAGGACATTATAAAATCTGGCAGTTAACAATCTGTTGATCCTGTTGCTCCTGCAAATCTTGAAAATAACTTGGTTACTCTTATCTTGGTGCCTTAAGCTTTGAAGAGGGAGGATTATCAGCTCTACCCAAAGCTTAAGGTAGCAAAGGAGACATATGTAAAATGAAGGCAGAGATGCCAAGCTTTTATCCTGCTATTGGACATCTGCAGGACCAAGTGAAGAGTCAGTGCTTTCAACATAAAGAGATTCTAAATACTTGTTACAATAGCAGCATCAATTAAAGGGAGGTGGAATGTTTTTGAATTGCAGAAAGTGGTCAGAAGGAAAGTGAATGGTGGCTCATGGTAGAGTGCAGTCCTCCAACCTAGAATCAGGCTAACCAGAGGCACAGGTGTGGCATGATTGACCTGGGAACTGGCATGTGGCACTCTTCCCCCACCCACCTCTTCCAAATATGCTAGTGTGAAAGTCACTAGATGCTCAACTCTGTAGTTTCTTCCTTTGAAGCTCACATAGGGCTTTTATCTCCCAGACCCCTTGTAAAGGCTAAAGGAACACACCGGACGGAAGAGATGCAGGCCTGGACTCTAAAACCTCCAAAGCATCCGCTGCCTGAGCCCTCTTTGCTCAATTTAGATGATCTACAAAGGATTCCAAGAGGGCCATAGAAAACACCAAACTTGAAATATGGAGGGAGCCTCAGCCCCTTACTTAGAGGAGAACTGCCAGATCTGTTTTAAGACATGATGGAAACAAGGAATAAACAATCCAAGCTTACCGAAGAGGTGACAATAGAAGGATAAACAAGAACCTAAAAAATGGCTGTTTTCCTATTGTAGAAATTAGTGATGAGGCAGAGCTACCGGGAGACATTTAATAAAATATTCTCATAGTACCATTCTCTCCCTTGGCAGAATTGTCAAGAGTTGAGTACTTGTTTTACAAATAGTGAAGTCATTGAGATCCTACCCATGCATTTTCATTTATAATCTCTATTTCTTCATTGCCATAGTTTTGTCTTTTGCTCTCCTGAGTCCATCAGAAAATAAAATAAATTAAAGGAATAGTATACTAAATCAGTTTTTACCAACCAAGTCCTTGCCAACACAATGCCAAGTCCATAAGTAGGTACAAATCCAAATATGACTAAGATTTAAAAAGCATTGGCCTTGATGTTCCTGGAAGATGAGCTTTTCATCTAGGGTGGTTGAACTCTGTTCCTCTTAATCCCCTTTGCTCATATCCTTGGGACCTGGAAAAAGCACCATATCAAAGGTTTGTGATTGCAAATTTTTCATGGATTGCCAAGTCAAACTGGATAGGAGGAGAAATGTGGACAGGTGAAGCGAGCCTGTGGCTTTTTTTTTTTTTAAGTTCAAAAGTAACTTATGATACACGTTACAACACAGATGAAACTTGGAAGCATTATGCTAAATGAAAAAAGCTGCATGTTGTATAATTCTATTTATATGAAATATCCAGGATAGGCAAATGCAAATCCCTAGAGACTAAAAGCGGATTAATGGTTGCCAGGGACTGGAGGGAAAGGGAGAAGGGGGAGTGACTGTTCTCACTGGGTACAGGGTTTCCTTTGGGGATGATGAAACTGTTCTGGAACTAGATGGTGCTGATGGTTGCACAACATTGTGCACATACTAAAAGCCAGTGGATCATACACTTTGAGATTATAACTTTTACATTGTGAACTCTACCTCAACTAAAAAAAAAAATCAAGATTTTTAAAAGTAATTTAGTATTATTTTTTGCCTTCCTTGCCCCACACAATCCTGCTGCTCTCCTGAAGCTATAGTATTAATAAAGGTAGCATTGACAACACTAGAAATTAAATGCTACTCTCTGCAACCTAACTGGCAAAACCCCAAAACTCAACTTTAAGAGCAATCGACTGCCAAATCAATAGAAAATCTGAAAGGGGAAATTGTGCTCTTTAGCTAAGTCTCAGGGGAGACTGGTTTCGACTCAGAGCAGACCTGGAATTATAAGTTCCTGGATGAGAGATTAGTAAACAAAAAATAAAAAAAATAAAAATTGGGGTCTTTCTACTTTCTTCCTCACATGCATGCTGACTTCATTAATAAGTCTGAGCATTTAAAAAATCTTCATATCTCCTAGAACTGAGTATTGTGGCAAACCAGATTAGACAGTGAAGAAGAAAATTGATCAGAAGATAGAAAAGGAGATGGAGTTGGGCTGTTATTGTCATGCTGACCTTGAAGAGTCATATCAAAAATGCTGTGCCAAGCAGGGGGCTAGACAGACAGGAGGGTTGAAGAAAACAGACTGAAAAATCCTTGCGCTACTCGGCCACTTAGGAGACTGAGGCAGGAGAATCATAAGTTCAAGGCCAGTCTGGGCAACTTAGCAAGACACTGTCTGAAAATGAAAAATCGAAAGGGCTGGGAGTGTAGTTCAGTGGTAGAATGCCCCTGGGTTCAATCTCCAGTCACACACACACACACACACACACACACACACACACACACACACACCACAAATTTACTTTAAATTCTTGCCTTCCTTCCATTCCTTAGCCATGCTTTCTCCTGTAAGAGAGAATTTAGAACCTCTATCTGGGCTGAGAAATAAAAGGTGTACATTCTTTGAATGTAAGATATCAGATGTTGGCAAAGCCACCATTTCCCGCACAAAAGAGAGCAAACATTTTTTGATGCTTTGGGGCTATAGAGCCTATATCCTAACCTTGCTTTGGAAAAAAAAAAATCAAACCAGGTGATTCCCAGTCTGAAAGGCAGAGGTATGCTAGAGAGACTCAGTCCACAAGGATGAGAATAAATTTTCATGAATTTATAAGCCTCTTAAACAAAACCATTACTTTAGAAATTATATTACAAATATTACTAGAGCTGAAAGAGCTCTTTGTAATGGTCATGATTTATACAGGTGATAAATAGTAAATAAATGGTAGGGGCTGGGGTTATGGCTCAGTGGTAGGGCACTCGCCTCGCATGTGCAAGGCCCTGGGTTTGATCCTCAGCACTACATATAAATAAATAAATAAATAAAGTATTGTACCCAACTACAACTACAATATATATATATATATATATATATATATATATATATATATATATAATTTTTAAAAATAGTAAATAAATGGTAGATTACATAATAGATTTTATGACAATAAATTTATTGGAAAAAGATGTAAAGAATTTGTATGCAAACTCCATTTGTCATACCATGGTTGAACCACAACTATAGGTTGGCTATGGATATACGAACTCAGCAAAAATCAATGGAAATATCTTATGAGTCAATTGACAAAATGAAATTTACAATAAAGTGTTATGTAGTTTGTTTGGTTTTTTTTTTGTAGATGGACACACTACCTTTGTTTTATTTATTTATTTTTATATGGTGCTGGAGATCAAACCTAGTGCCTCACGCGTGCTAGGCAATGCTCTACCACTGAGCCACAACCCAGCCCTATGTTTTTGTTATTAGTAAATTGTGTTCCACATGCTTTTTACATATAAAGTCCACAATAAACTCATAAACGTATTTAGTTTTCCCAGAGAGCCACATCAGCACACTGTTGCCTGATGTTTGTAACCCTAGGATACCTGAATTGAGTTGCTTGTTCATCTTCTCACCTGTGGAAGGAAGGAAGGAAGGAAGGAAGGAAGGAAGGAAGGAAGGAAGGAAGGAAGGAAGGAAGGAAGGAAGGAAGGAAGGAAGGAAGGAAGGGAGAGAGGGAGCAGGGAGGGCTAGGTCTTTCTAGACAATCCTATTCCTTGTCTTTCAAATCTAAAGTAGTAAAGAAGATAATAATGAAAGATACAGGATTCATTCTGTAGTTAACCTCCCATCCAGTATAATTTTAGTCCAAAGCTGGCCAGTCAAGAAATATTTATCCCTTTGGCCTGCCCAAACCTGTTTCTTGAAATTCACAGAATGTGACTGTCCTTCCTTTGGGTAAGCCTGATTTCCCATAGCTTTCTCTTGCTTCCAGTAGCACTTATTTGCACCTTAGTCCACGGACTATGTATAAATAACTAGATGCAACCTTGAAAAGCACTCAAATCCCCAGGAAAAGGAGAAAAATAAAAGTTCTGATGTGGGAAGGGAGCTGAAGAAAATATCCAAACATCATCCATTCATTAGCAGGATAGGCCATAAAATGGGGAAGACTCTCAGCCAGGCTAGGATGTAGGTACTGAGGGGACCATTGAGGAGCATAATGCTTTGAACATGAGAAATGAGCCAGGAGGCGACGTCTCCTAGTCCAGTCCTGGTGTGGACACTAGCATTAAGCTTGCATATTAAACTTCCTGTGAAAAACTTCGGATGAGAGTGAATCCAAATGTAAAAGATGTACTCTGGGTCCAAGATGATGTGTCAATGTGTTCAATGATTGTAACAAATGTACTTCACTCTGTGGGGTAGATCAGTATTGAGAAAAGCTGTGTCTATGTGGGAGACCCAGGGTATGTGAAAATTTTCTGTATCTTCTGCTTAATTTTTCTGTGAACATAAAAATTCTCTGAAAAATAAAGCCAACTTTATTTTTGGCTAATAAAGGATTAGGATCCTAATCTTCATCTAGTTTCAGGTCTGCAGATCCACCCAGGGCCCCTCTTTCCCTGTCCCTCACCATTTCACCTTCCAATGTCTCTTCCCAAGATAATAACAATTACAAGCCTTGGGAAAATATAATTACTATATATATATATATATATATATATATATATATATATATATATATATACATATTATTTTAACAAATGCAGGCTGATGCACCCCAGGATGGGGGACTCATAAGAGAAAGCTGCACCCATCCTTTGTCCCTGATATCAACTGACAGAAGTCATAATATATCTTTATCTTTCAGGGCTATCTTCGCCTTTGCCCCTTGGATCAAATATTGTGGCTTCCCTTTTTTCCAAACCTCAATATCTTTTCAGAAATATACTTAAGCATGTTTACTGTGATCACTCTGCTCTTCAAAAAATATATATTTTTGAACCTTTTCCAAGGTTTCTTTGACCTTACTTCGTATTGCTCCTCCTCTTTTCCAAATGTATGCTTGAACTGCTCTTCAATACTATCTTCAACCTTTGAAGTCTATTTACTTGTTATATAAGGGGCTCCCTTCCTGGCATGTTCCTGGAAAAGCCAGATGGTCAGGAGAATATTCATTTGTATTTATGTAGTAAAACAGACCCTAAACCCTAGGTGAGGGTATCCTGTCTGGTCTTTACTCCTGCCATCTCCCTATGCATGTCTGTATTTTAGTAAATGACAAAAGTCATATTTTTTTTAAAGGAGGGATTAGGAATTAATTGCCAACTACACATAGGGCAGAGTTAGCTCTTAATAGCCAGTGTAAATGACAAGATCAGCAATGCCAGGTCAATATCAGTCCAGGGAGGGGACCTACATGTTTCCTGTGCCAGACTTCACCCCATCCTCTCTGCCACAATGTCATCTAATGAGGCTTAACTGATTAATTAAGCTCCAACATCCCTATGAAATCTTAAATGGAGGAACTCTTAAAATTGAGCAACAAATATACCACTTTTGGTAACTTTTGAAATAAATATTATGTTTTTAGAGACCTAGTCTTTCAATAAAAGTTATAGGTGAATGATTATAGAGTATTTGAAAATGATACATATTTTCATAGATATGAAAACATATTAAGGATATATAAGCTCTAGATTATGATTTCCAATCTATTTTAATATACCTTTGTCAATTTCATTGAGATGTTTGCAGAATTGAAAACTTGGGACTTAGTTGGTTAAATCTGTGTATTTGAGTCTACATCATTGAAAGAAAGCTCAGAGACAGCTCCCCCAGCCACAGAAATCACCCTTTACCACTGCCTCAGGTGGAAGTTGCCAGATTTGAGTCTACCTAACCCCCAAATACAACCATGAAGTCTAGGAAAATTGTATTTTCTGGTGTGTGTATTTTTTTTTTCTGTTTGAAAGCTCTTATGAAGACAAATTAAATCTCACTTCCACATTTGGTGAACTTCTTCCTGGAAAGAACCACAGTGCACCATGTCAGAACTGTTCTGGGAATCCAGAATGCATGACCACTACACAATTTCTTCTCTCCCACAATCCATGGGTCCATAGGAGCTGACACCCACAGATGCTTTCACTCCACGATCAGACTGCAGAGAGCTTTTTATTGCTTGCCTCTCAGACCACTTATTTTCCAAGATGCCACCTTTGAGAAGTAACTGTATGCCATGTTTCATTCTGAATGGGCTCTTACTCTTGAATGCCCTCAACTGTAAGACAGGTCCCAGGATCTGCCTTCCCAGGCATTAGCTCTAGAGCAGATGCTTTCTGCGTGTTTTGCTAACGTTTTAAAAGAAGCAATCTAATGTGGACAGAGCTCTTAGAAACAGAGTAAAGTTTTCAACATATATTGAAGCTGCCTGTATTTTAGTAGGATAGCAAGGGAGATAGTGATTGTGTGAAACTTTTCTTATGGTTATTGGTGGCTCTTGTCTTGTTTGCACATGGGCAGGTGGTTAAAGGAAAATGCATGGCAGTTGCCTCTGAGAGCTTTCAGCAAATATTGTTCCTAACTTGCCTAAGAGAGGAATTGCATGAATCCAATCACTGTTTCCTCCGCTGACTGGTTCTCTGAAAAAAGGCAAGGAAAGAAGAGACTAGGGGAGGAATGATGTGCTCTGTGGGACAAGACTGGGTACTGGATGTGTTGAAGCCATTTCTCAGCCCAAGCACCTCTTTACTTAGCCTGTAGGAAATGCTGATTTAGCATCCGTCGTCAGCATTCACAGGTGTCACAAAAACTGAAGGAACATAGGCCTGTCGTAGATTCACCTTCAGTAGGAGCCTTAGAAAGGCTGTGATGATGAACAGCAGTGGCTTCAGGACTAGGGGGAGAACCCAAGAGCAGAAACTAAACCAAGGGAGAGGAAATACAGGCACTAGAGGCAACTTAATGGTTCCATTAGCGCCTGAGGTTTATTATGTTCCCTGAATCCTTCCCTCTCTACTAAGGCCTCCAAGACTGCTACATAAGAAAAAAAAAAAAAAAAGTAGCAGCTGCCAGTTTACCTCTGTGGTTTTTATGTCTGCTCACTTAGAAAGGGCTACACTCCCTTTAGGCTATAATCAGCCCTGCTCACCCAGAGGCCACTCCAGGCCACCACTCTTCACTCCTGCTGGGGCACCTCCAGCTGGAAAAACTTACTGCTAAAGAAGGGCAAGAAGGAATATCTGCCCATTCCCGGGAGAGCGTGGACTTCCAAAGCTTCTTTCTTTGACCTTTGTTTTCCTAAACAAAACTCAGGACATGTGTTCTGAAAGAGGATTTTTGTGCTGCTCCCAGAGGGGTGAGTCAATTGGCAGGGGTGGGGGATCATGGTTTAGAAATACCAGTGTTAGAATTTCTGGGACATTTTGAGATCATGCATAGGAGAATAACAAGAAAGAACAGCAGTTTGGAAATCAATAGATGTGATTAATAATTATATCTCCATTACCTACAAACTTGTCTTAAACAAGTAATTTTTATGAGACTCCATTTTCTCTCTTGTACAAGGGAATAATGTTAATAATATCTATTTCACAGGGTTGTCCTCAATATTAAAAAAAAAAAGTGTATGTGTGTAAAGGAAAAGGAAAAAAAGCAATGCTATTAAACTACCACAATAGCTTTCTGAAGCCACAGGAGGGTCTTTTCGTTCTTCTGAGCTTCTTTGGTGGTTTTGTTCAGCTTTGCTGAGTAAAGAAATAAAAATTTGAATTTTCTGGAGATAATCTAGCATGGAGATCCTGAGAAATGGAATGGAGATGGAGAAAAAAAAAAAAAGAGAAGATTCAGTGAGATAAGTTAGGATGGAGGAAAATTTCTAAGCTCGGGCTCTATAGACCCAGGTTCAAATCATGCATCTTTCACTTACTAAATGTGAAGCTCTGGGAAAATTGTTCAGCTTCATTAGCTCATTAGCTTCAGTTGCTTCATGTGGAAAATTGGGATATCACTTCCCTCTCAGAGTTGCAAGGATTAAGTGAGATACTTATTATGAAACAATAATACAGTACAGTATATTGCTGCTATCATTGTGAATATGATGAATACCACAGGGAAGTATGGTCTGACCTTCAGCAAAAAGAACAACTTAGCAAAGGCATCTTCCCTGCCTGCTTCAAATAAGAATGGCCACGTCCTTCATCTATGAATACATGACCAGTGTAACTCCACAATATGTACCACCACAAGAATAGGAAGTTATACTTCATGTATGTATAATATATCAAATACATTCTACAGTTGTGTGTAACTAAAAAGAACAAATAAAATTTTTTTTAAAAAAAGAATGGGCACATATTTGTCCAAATATCTCCAGAGTCTAGTGTCAGATCAAATACAGTTTGAGAGCCCAAGGAACACTGGGTTCCAGTGGGAATTATCATAGCCTAAATCCACTTTTGAATCTTTGTTCTTCTCCTTCCCATTCTCCCCTTAATAATTTCCTCATGCAGAAAAGGAGCCTTTGCTTTCTGTGGTTGAGATGACATATGTGAAAAACCTACACTTATGCAAATAAAATGATGAATGTAAAATAGTTTTATAGACAAATTCAGGCAGGCTATGCAAAAGTAAGGCATCAGAATTATTATCAGTGAAGGAAAAGATTTAAGAAGTACAATCTTGGATATTCCTTTTTTAATGTCAAGTCCAGTTTTTGTTTTTTCAGAAGCATGAACTAGTGACAAAAAAAAATTTTTAAATCCTCTCTGGAGCTCTACCTAGTTTCTCCAGTCTAACTGAATTAGCACCATTTTTGCCTGTAATTAGTTACATGGATCCTTTCAGGTAGAGTTGACCTGCCTAGAGTGCCTTGTATGGGGACTGTGCCTCCTCCTGCACCCCTAGCCTAGGTGCCTCCATCCCACTGTCTGTGAATACCTGCTGGCACTGCACTAAGTACCTGCAGGCACTGGGTGTGAGAGTGAAGAAGACAAACAGGTCTCTGCTAAAAAGATGCTTGCTATGGAAAACATCAGACAAACAAAAACATACACAAATATTCATTTATTTCTTTCCTAGTGACTAAGTCTGAGAGCACACAGGCAAGACCTTCTCTGAAGAAATGTTAAATTATGCTGCAACAAGAGATTAGAGAGTACAGAAGAGGGGGAAAGAGAGAGAGCAGTCCTTCCAGAGAAAAAAGAACAGCATGTGCAAAAGCTCAGAAGCAGAAAGGAATCTAGTGATAGAAGATGTGAAAGAAGGTCAACACACATGGAGTAAGCAGATAGGTAGAATAGGAATAAATCTTCCAGGTTGTTTACCATTGGGGAATGGTGGAGATAAACCCTATGATTCACAATTAGTGGAATAACCATTCATAATGGATAAGGGAGAAGGGTAGCAAAAAGGTAAGTTTAGAACATGTGTTTGTTATTAAGTATCGGACAATTTATGAAACCAATTAGAACACAGGACCATGGGGCCCAAGGTCAAGGACTGATTGACTGAGCTGGCTAGACTTATTTTATTTCATGGCCAGCTTGCATACAGTTGGGCAAGAGAAAGGCTATTTGAAACTGTGGATGGTTTTGTGCAAATCTATTCCCACCAACAGAAACAGACTTTAAAATTAGAGTAAATCTTATGGATGATGTGAATGATCACCATGCATAGAGAAGAGAGCATTACAATTTAGGTACCAACTAACTGTGTTGCCATGAGTACTTTGAGGATCATAGCCACAGAACACAGTGCTACTTCTCAGGCAACACCTTTGCTTCACGGGAGTTCCCACAAGGTGACTCACTTGAGTGAACACGTCTCTCTCTCTCTCTCTCAAGACCTGCTGATTTTGTCCTGACTTCTTGGAGGTAAGAGAACATAAAAATGTTCGGAGCTGGCCACAGGCAGCCAATCAGCCTACTTCTAATCCTAGCACCAAAAGTCAATCCATGGATACTCCTGCTTGGCTGTCCTAGGGCCTGTGATCCTTCCCCTGAGATGGTACTTTCTGACCCAGTGCCACATAGATTTCCACAGTCCCTCCAGAAGGACAATGCCACAAATGGAAGTCATTTCATTGGTGATGGTACTGGGAATTTGAACCCAGGGCCTTGTGCATGTGAGGCAAGTACTCTACCAACTGAGCTATATCCCCAGCCTGGAAGTCATCTTATTGCAGCAAGGAGAACCAGGAGAAATCATTTCCATCCTTCTTTAGGCTTGCCAGGGAAATATCTATTCTTTGCAGATGACTGCTAAGAAACACCAGGGACCCTCCAACTCTCCCTTCCAATCTTCCTTGTCCTCTTTCTTCTCCTTCTTCACCACTCTATCCTCTTTTCTATCTTCCTTCTCCTTTTCCGTCTCCTCTCTCTTTTCCTCCTGTTTCTCCTTTTCCTTCGTCTCTTCTACTTTCCTTTTAACACTTCTCTATTTGTACTAATTTCTCTATAATGACTGTCTCAGATTTGAACAAAAAGGAAAGGGAAAAAGTGAAGAAAAGAAGAAATGGAAGCTCAATTCCCAAGTCATCCAAGAAAGGGTAACTGTGGTATGACGAGGACCTTGGGTTCTACCTAGAGTCCTTCACTAATGATCTCTGTAACACTCTGTTCCAGATGAGATGGAAGAATTTAGATGATTTCTAATTTTCTAGATCTAAAGAACATGTAAGTTTATTTCTTAAGACAAAGGAATCCTGTAGGGACAATAAGTATTCTTCAGTAACTTCATTATCAGTCAATAAAGCACGGAAACCAGCCTTGAGCAAAGCCATTGGATCATCCAGTGACCTATCATCTGACGTGTCACTTTGCCATGTTAAAAGAATTGAGCTCTTAGACTTCATTGTAGTCCACCATAGGGGCAGTGAACACCCACACATGGTAAAACATTACAGGACTGCTGAACGGGAAGGATTTCCTATATCACTCATTTGCTTCCAGTTTGGTTAGAGTCTTAAATTCCTTTTCGTTCATCCTTGGCTTTAGGAATAAGTAAGATTATGGCATTAGTAAACAGTTCCTCTTGAATGGGACCATTATTAAGTAACTCTGGCTCTGTTTCTGAAAAAGTCATTCATGCCCTCTCCAGAAAGAAATCTTTCACTCCTTTCCATATCTAGGGAAACTCTGATGAGTGGATGCCACCAATCCACAGCTCCATCAACCTAGAGGATAGCTCCATGTTCTGAGAGACAGAAAAATTTTTTTTCTATACTTCAAGAAAATGTCTTTTTGTATATTATTTCTATGCCCAAAAGAGCCAGACCCTGGAAGCCTGCTGGTAGAACCAAAACTGGAATTTACCTTGTTGAGTCTGATTTCCATGGCAGTTTTATCATGTGAGTACAGCAATGAGGTTCATTGCCTGCTTTCCTTTCTGTAGATCATAGTTGCATCCCATCATCACCACCACCACTATCTGTATATCCACAATGCTTATTAGGATTTGCTTTAACCAAAGAACAGTGATTTATGGATGGCACCAGAGGGCTTGAACCCTGACTCACAAAAATCAATCCAGAAAACTGACAATTTGCAAATCAAGTGACAAAGTTATTTAAATATTTGGAATTCATTATTGAATGACATCATGTGATCTTTATGATATTGGTATTCCTATGTTATAGGTCAGGAACCTGAAACTCTGTATGTGTTAGGTATCCCTTATCTGAAATGCTTGGGACCAGAGGTATTTCAGATTTTTTTTTCAGGTTTTGCATATACATAATAAGACCCAAGTTTAAACACAAAATACACAAAATTCATTTGTTTCAAATACCTTAAATATACACTGAAACTAATTTTATAGTATTTTAAATTTTTTTCATTCGTTTTAATTAGTTATATATGACAGTAGAATGCACTTTGGTACATTGTATATAATGGAGTATAAGTTCTCATTGTGGTTGTACATGATGTAGAATCACACTGGTCATACAGTTATATATGTACATAGGGTAATAATGTCTGATTCATTCTACTATCCTTCCTACTCCAATACCCTCTCCCCTCCTTTCACTCCCCTCTACCTAATTTTATAGGATATTTTTTTAAGTTTTTTTTTTTAGTTACACATGACAGTACAATGATCTTGACAATTCATACATTTGAATCAAATGGGGTATAATTTCTCATTTTTCAGATTGTACAGGTTGCAGAATCACATTGGTCATACAGTCACCTATATACATACAGTAATAATAAGGTCTTATAGGATATTTTTAATGTGCCTGTGTTTTGACGAGGACCCATCACATGAGAACAGATGTGAAATTTTCCACTCTGGCATTACCTTGGCACTTTGATTTTTGGATCAGGGATGCTTAACCTTATATCAAGTTTACTTGACTGTACCTATAACAGTTGACCTAAAACAACTAGGAATAATAGGTTAAATAAAGATGAAGATACAAAAAGAAGGCTATCGTGAGTATTGTGGAGAACCAGCAGATCTCACAATTCCCTGAAATCTTAAAACTTCATTGTCTAACACAGTTACTGCTAACCACATGGAGCTGTTTAAGTTTTAGCTAGTTAAATTTAAATAAAAGTTCAAATTCAGTTCTTCAGTCACAATTATCACATTTCAAACGTTCAACGGCCACACATAAGTAATGGCCACCATATTGTTCGGCACAGATTTAGACAGCATTTCCATCATCACAGAAAATTCTAATGAACAGCACTGCTCTAGATTATCCTCATGAACGATAGGGTCTATTCTTAGAAGACAATAATTTTTCAAATGCTATTATCTGAGCTTTACTTAAATTCCTAGAGAGCAGAAAGAAAGTCCTTACTCCAATTAAAAGAACAAGATGCAGCAGACGGCCCTTTTTTTCCCAGTCTTTCGAGAACATACTTACATGTCCAGAAGGCAGAGCTGCCTCCTGGCCAAATGGTAGAGTTCCTTGTGATCGCATAGGCACACAGTTTTTCTCTGAGCTCTATCTTACACTCCATGTGACTTGATGGATAAGTGAACTCAGGGTGTTCCCTGGGGAGGCCCCATAAAATCTTGTTCACCTCAAAATCCTTCCCTCATGCAGCTAGCCAGAGGCAGGTGAAATCCTAAATTTTAGATTTGAGTCAGAGTAGAAAGGGGGAAGAAAATGCAAAATAGAAAATCCCACTTATGCCTCAAGTCTAAGCCAGAGTTTCAACTCTTCCCACCACATCTGCATGGAGAGTTAGTTATTGGTATTGGCTTGTCCCTTAATAAAATTGCAATGCAATTAGTATTTGATACTCTACTTGTGCCACTCCTTAGGGAAACTGAAGGTTGACAGGCAGATCAGCCAAAACATTAACTTTTGTCATCAAAACCCCATCTGTTATGGTTTTAATGTGTCCCCTACAAAATTCAGTTGGTATAATGATATTACGAGGTGGAAACTTTAAGAAGTTATTAGTCCACGAGGTCTGCTCCTCTCAGGAATGATACTGAGGCCCTTAGAAGCTTCAGTCAACATTTGTCTGATTTGCCCTTCCACCTTCTGCCATGTGTGGGCAGCATGTTAATACCCTCCAGAAGATGCAGCAGGTGCCCCTTTTGAAGAAGAAAGCAGCCCTCACTGGACAACTGAACATGATATTTTGGACATCCTAGCCTCCTGAATTGTGAGAAAAAAAATTTAAATTAGTCTCAGGGACTTATAGCAGCACAAATGCTAAGACATAATCTCCTAATCACTAACACTTAATCCATTTTCTTTCTTTGGAACATAGGATCATGTTTCTGAAAGTCTGTTTATTTAACTTCATAATAGTACTCTCTCTGAGTTTTCTTTCTACCTCTTTGAGTATGTGTATGTGTGTAAGCCTTCTATTTATTCTTCTTTATCAACCCCTTAAGTGTTAATATTCCGCAAGACTCCATGTTCAACTCCTTCCCCATTTTGAACTCTCCTTGGATAATAGCACCATGGTTTTCTATACTTTCCATATATTAATTGTGACCTATTTACATCTCATACGACCACATACAGATGCTAAATTACCTACTAGTTATCACTGCTCAGATGTCCCACAGGAAATCCAAAATTATTTTGTCATAAACAGAACTCATAATTTTCTTTTCCCATTGATACACTTTTTTTCTCCAATTTCAACCAGAGATAGTCATTGCCAGTTCCACTCATTGAGATTGATCAATTTTCACCACGATTATGTTTCTGTTATCTAGGCTTCCTCCAACAGCCTGAGCCACAGAACTCCATGAAAACAACTAACAAAACATCAAAGTTTTTTCAAAGATACAATTCAGTGTTGGCGAGAATACAACGTGAGAGATGCTATCACATATTCTTATGAAGGAAATGTGAATTTGTACATTGTTAGCAAGCAACCTGACAATATGAATTGTGGTAATTAATTTTGGTAGTCGACTTAATTAAATTGAAGAATGTCTAGAAAATTGGCAAAACACACCTTTGGGTATGTGTATAAGGTCATTCCCCCCAGATGCTTGGTGTGTGGGTCAGGGAACTGAGTGGGAAAGACCTACCCCAATTTGGGCAATACCATTCAATTGGTTGGGGGTTGAGATACAACAAAAAAGTGAAAGAAGGGGAAAGCTTACTCTCAAATAGTAGATAGCTCTACTACTGAGGAAAAATCAAACCACAATGACTGGGAACCAGTTAGTGATTGAATTGGAGACAAAATGTGGTTCTTTATTTAGTCCATAGGGCTAGGTGCCCTAAGTGAATGTACTTCAGTTCTGCTTAGGAATCTCTATTTTATGTCTTCTCAACATGTAATATGAGTCTCCAAAAATGGATTCTAAATTCCTCCTGAATAAATTTATCCTAAGTCAGTAAGCAGAGACATGAGTAAAGATTTGTAGCCTAGGATTTTTAATTCAATATCATGTATCAAAAATTTTAAACAATCAAAAGTATCTAGTCATAGGTGATAACACATCAATTATAATACTATGAATATTATACTGGCGTGAAAATGTATTTTAAAACAATTTTAATGTCATGAAACAGTGTTTATAATAGTTAATGAAAACTAGGATATAACTATATACAAATTTCATTCAAATAAATGTCTAAATATACATACACTTGTGCTTTGAAAAACAAGAGTCAAAGAAAAATGGTGGGGTTAAAGGAAATTTTCCTACCATGTACACTTATTATCTTTAGAATAGGAAAAAAACAATAGAAGAGCCATAAGGATGGTGTTGGCTTATTAATCAGTACCTGGTGACACACAGCTTCTGTTTACATATTTTCTTTCTCTAATTAGATTTCAGTATCCTTGAGAGCAAAGAACCTATGCGCTATGCCCTTTGTTTGTCCACTATAGAACTGGGATTTTTTTTCACATGGGGGCAGGCAGCCAGTAAATCTAAAAAGAAGCAGGTAGTTGAGTATCCCTTATCTGAAATGTATGGGCCTAGAAGTATTTCAGATTTTAGACTTTTTCAGATTTTAGAATATGTATTTATACATAATGAGATCTTTTGGTGATAGAATTTGAGAAAACTTCATTTTTTTGTTGTTTTACACATGCCTTCTACACATAGTCTAAAGGCAATGTTATACAATATTTTAAATAATTTTGTTCATGAAACAAAATTTCATACTGTGGAATTTTTCCACACATGATATCATGTCAGTGCTTCAAAGTTTCAGATTTTGGAGCGTTTCAGATTTTGAATTCTTGGATTAGATACGCTCAATCTTTAATACCAATAATTTAGTGATCGCTTCTATATAGGCCCCAAGGTCAATCTGTATTCAAAAGGATTGCTGGCTCAGTGGATGATATTCTATAGCAATGAAAATGCCAAAATTCCAAAGTGTCTAGGAATAGGGGAAAAAAGAGAAAAAGGGTCAAACAGATCAAACACATCCAAACCCAACTTCATCACTCAATGGCTGAGTAACTTTGATCATGTGACTGTCTTCTGTGAGTTCCAGTTTGAGCATCAATAATAATACGACTCCTCATGATGATTATGAAAATTAAAGAAGATACAGTGCCTGGCAAATTGTTGCTATTTTCCTTTCCCTCTTTTGAGGGATGGTTCATTTTACTAAGAAAAGGACATTGTGAATTGTTAAGGTCTGTAGACAAGTCAAAATAACACATGGTATTTTGCCAGAGAAATGTTAGAGTTCATAAACAAGTCTGGATGGTGCCTGGCAAAATGCCAGAGGGAGTGGTTTGAGAAGTAACAAAAGCGAGCTATTAAGTGTGGAGATTCTTTATTGGTTGACTGACGTATCTAGTTTATGCTAATTAAGATAAGCTGTGCAAAATGTATAAATAGCTCTGTTGTCCTACAATAAATGGCTCCCTCTCCTGCTGTATCAAAGTACAGAAGTTATTCGACACCCCCCCCCCCCCCCCCCCGGTTATTTTGCTGCAGCCGGACTGCGGCAGTGAATAATTAAAATCGTCATCAGTTCCCAAAGTTCATTAAATATCTTCTTTTGAAGAACTCAAAGGATTTTAAATTAAATTTTAAATGGTATCTGTGTGGACAGAATCTAGCTACATCTGGAAAACTGAAGGTTGAATCTGTTCTTGCTGCCAGCAATTAGATTTTTTTTTTCCCTGCATTTCCCTGAAACCTTCTGCTGTTTTATCAAATCTGTTTGGAAGGGACAACTGACTCCCCAGGGCCTGGGGTTAAACATTAGATGTGAAAGTCACACAGAGACCTAGAGAGATGAGTAATATGTCTCAGCTCATTTATTTTCAAAAAGCTTTTGGGAGCAGGAGAAAAGGAGAATGGGAGGAACTTCTAAAGAGTGATTAGTTTTATGAGGCAAAAGGATATCATTTTCACAATTCAATTATGGAAAGCAAGATTACCTTGAATAAAATACTTATCTTAGAACTAGAGCTAGAATTGGAATAGCTGCTATTTCTTTCTTTTTTTTTTTTTTTCTTCTTCTGCTTTATAGTACAGGGACATTACGATGACTGTAATGGGGTTGATATACTTTGGAACATTCCACATAGGGAATGTTCCCCAAAGGCCCATGTGTTAACTAGGCCTAGTTCTGACTTGGTGCTGTTGGAGGTGGTGGAACCTTTTAGAGGTGGGACCTAGTGGAATGTCTTCAGGCATTGGGAGCATGCCCTGGAAGGGGATTGTGGAGCCTTGGTCTCTTCCTCCTTCTCTCTTTCACTTTCTTGCCATGAGGAGAATGTTTTTTTCTCTACCACAGATCCCTGCCATAATATGCCATCAAAACTGTGAGCCAAAATAAACCTTTCTCCTTTGTTCTATGACAAATTGGTTAAGAAGTGATTCTCAAAAATTTTTTTCTTGGTCTGGGGTTGTAGCTCAGTGGTAGAATACTTGCCTTGCACAGGTGAGGCACTGGGTTTGATCCTCAGCACCATGTAAAAATAAATCAATAAAATGAAGGTATTGTGTCCATCTACGACTAAATATATATATATAATTTTTTTCCTTGGTTATCTACTATGTACTTTTCCATGTTATCACAACAATACTATATTTTTTCATTTTGATCTTGAAAATTTGGGTCTTTACACTGTTGTGTTGAACATGGGGGAGCAAGTTCCCCTTGTGGATCTTTAAGGATTCCTCTGACACAGCTATGGAAATTACAGTCAGAGTAGCATATGAAATTAAAATCATATACCCTGCAGAGGGAGATGTGCCACATCACACTGGGGGCCACATAGGAAGACGGCCAAGGGAGTGGGCTGGACCTGACCAGGTAAGAAGCTGAAAGAGAGGATCCATGGGCAAGCATCTTTATTGGACATCAGGGTAGAGTATATAAGCAAAAGGTGTGAGAGGATTTCATCAGTGTTTTTGATTGTCCCTAGGTCGTAGTCAGGAGAGGGCAAGAAGGGGGACTTGTAGCAGGGAACAGCCTCATCTCATTGGTGCACCTAGTGTCCCGGGCAGGGTGCACACAGCCTGTGAGAATGTCAGAGCGTGATTAAAATTGACATTTAACAAATGTCTGATATACCCTACTCTGAAGAGAAGATAGAAGGCAGTGGCAATAGTTAGCTTAGGCTATTTGTACATTAAGCAAAACAGTTATTTCAGCAGAGAATTAAAACAGTAAAAAAGATTTGGTGTGAGTAATTTGATGTTATTTAATTCCATTTGGGTACAGTTCTATCTAAGATTACCTCATTCCCTATCACACCTTGAGAAACACTGTTATCATGTCATCTGTGTTCCAGAATCCTTGATTCATATGATAACCAGATTCTTAGTGTGTGGTTTTTGTTCTGATCATCTCAAGACAGCTTCCCTGTATCTTCCAGATACCACATCCTCATACCAGCCAGGAGGAAGGGGTAAGGACAATAATGTGAGTGTCAGCCACTCTTTTGTTATTTTTTTTTTCTTTGGAGAACAATAGTTTATCTAGCATTACCACCTAATAGAAAGAAGCCCACATCCTCTTCACCAGAATTGTGTTACTTGCTCATTCCTAACTGTAAAGGGAACTGTGAAATTATCCTCACTTGATATTTTTCCAAGTGTATCAGATACTCTATTAACCCATTTTCTCCCCTGGAGACATCCCTAATATGCTCTTGTCACCCTGATCCAAACTGAACTGGATATGCTCTAGGCTTGACACTCAGCCAAAAATTCCGGATACTTTCATTTTCTTCCTCATGTTGGTGTTAGGTTCTCTGTTTATTGGATGATTAGTTCTTGGTTTACTCCTTTGATGGGTAATGCACATCCTTCAATGGGTTTTGGAAAGGGGAAGTAAATTTGGGGGACCATACTGAGGCTGAAAATGTCTTTTATGTAGTGTCATATTCTAAAGATAACTTGACTGAATAAAATAATAGATTGTCAATCATTTTTCTTTGGCTTTTGAAGGCATTTCTTTCCATCAGTTTGGTTGAAAAGTCTGATGCCATTCGTATTCCAGAATTTGTATATATTCTCCTTTTCTCACTAAGAACTTTATGTTCTATCACTGGTATTCTAAAAAGTTGGCTTTTTATTTATCAGACACTTGTGGTTCTTTTTAATCTGGAGATGTTTGTCCTTCAAGAAGAAGAGCTCAGAATTAGCAAGCAGGGAGAGGCTCGGCTGCGATCAGGTGGAATCCCACCAGCCAAGCCCGCACTGACCCCGGGGCTGAGTACGGGAGTTTAGACGGGGAAGGAAGCGGTACAGTCCCATCCCCCACAGCGGACACCCCACCAAGGGAATCAGCAGTCAGCATCTTGAACAGCTGATATATCCACCGCCATTCTCCGACAGATCTCAACAACAAAACAGGTGTGTGGCACTCAGCCCATCCCCCATACATCGGGAACTCGCATAAATTCTCTCCTAGGCTTGCCGGGGGAGGGAGAATCAGAGTGAGCCTGCATAAAGACTAGGGGGGAACTAGAGGCACCTGACCTGCAACCCCCCCTACCCATCTGCAGCCAAAAGGAAACCTGTCTAGCTAGAGCTGGGGGAGGGGCAAGCAGGAAAATCCAAAGGACAGAGTGCCTGGGATCCCAATTGCCAACTGTGGGACCCCGGAGATCCAGGCCCACTGATTTGTGAGGCCTGCCCTGCGGCTACAGAAGGCTAGCAGGAGAAACCAGGAGGCTAGAGGCAAGGCCCTCGAGACTGGGCAGCTGGAAATTGCAGGCCCGCCGGCGACAGTTCACCCACTGCCCGCATAGCTGGGCGGTAGGAGAACACCCGGCCGCAGGTGACCGATCACCCGCCCTCGGCCTGTGATACTGGGCGGCTAGAGACCGCCTGCCTGCCGCGACTGGGAGCTGAAATCAAACAGAGACAGTCCAGTCACACCACCTCATCAGGATACCCAGGCAAGGAACTGGGGCCGGTCATAGCAAAGTAGTGTCGTCACTGGAGCTCGGACGTCGGATCTTCCTTCACAGTGGAATCCACGTCAGCAGGCATAGTTTAACAACACTAAGGAGAGGCATCAGAGTAATACAGAACCAAAACAAATCTATAGAAGAGAGTAGAAACACGACAATCAAATAGAGCTGGAAAGCAACGGGGACAACATGAGAAAACAAGGGAAAAAAGGAGTACAAACAATGCAAGACAACTTAATTCTACAAGAGGACATAGAAACATCAGAAGCAGGGATAGGGAAAGAACTCAAGGCATACCTAACTAAAATGGAAAGGAATATTAGAGAAGACATGAGACAGCAAGTCCAAGCAATAAAAATATATTTTGAAAATGAATTAAACAAACAAATTCAAATGGCAAAGAACGAGCTCTACCAGGAGATAGAGATCTTAAAAAAGAATCAAAATATAATCCTAGAATTGCAGGAGACTATAAACCAAATTAAAAACTCAAACGAGAATATTACAAATAGACTTGATCAAGTAGAAGTCAGAACATCAGATAATGAAGACAAGGTTTATCAACTTGAAAAGAGTATAGTCAACACAGAAAAGATGCTTAAATCCCATGAACAATCTATTCAAGAGATATGGGATGTCATTAAAAAACCAAATTTGAGAGTCATCGGGATAGAAGAAGGCACAGAGATTCAAACCAAAGGAATGGACAGCATATTAAATGAAATAATTGTAGAAAACTTCCCAGAGATGAAAGATGGAATGGATTGCCAAATCCTGGAAGCCTACAGGACCCCAAACATTCAAAACTATAATAGACCAACTCCAAGACACATAATTATGAAGATAGCCAACATACAGGACAAGGAGAGAATATTAAAAGCTACCAGAGAAAAGAGACAGATTACATTCAGGGGTAAACCAATTAGGTTAACGACTGATTTCTTAGCACAGACTTTGAAAGCGAGAAGATCCTGGAACAATGTATTTCAAACGCTGAAAAATAATGGATTTCAACCAAGAATACTGTATCCAGCAAAATTGAGCTTCAGATTTGACAACGAAATTAAAATCTTTCACGATAAACAAAAGCTAAAAGAATTTGCAGCAAGAAAACCAGCACTGCAAAGCATTCTGAGCAATATACTACAAGAAGAGGAATTGAAAAATAGTGCCCAAAACTAACAACAAGAGGTATCTCAGTAAAGGAGGAGGAAAATAACCAAAAAAGTAAAACTAGCCAAACTAAAATAAATAAATAAAGAAGCATGACTGGAAGTACAAATCATATATCAATTGTAACTTTAAATGTTAATGGCCTAAACTCACCAATCAAGAGACATAGGCTAGCAACCTGGATCAAAAAAACAAATCCAACAATATGCTGCCTTCAGGAGACTCATATGATAGGAAAAGACATACACAGGCTGAAGGTAAAAGGTTGGGAAAAATCATACCACTCACATGGCCCTCGGAAGCAAGCAGGAGTGGCCATACTCATATCAAATAAAATCAACTTCAAACCTAAGTTAATTAAGAAGGATAAAGAAGGACACTATATACTGTTAAAAGGGACCATCCACCAACAAGACATAACAATTATCAATTTGTATGCACCAAACAATGGAGCTGCAATCTACATAAAACAAACGCTCCTCAAGTTCAAGAGTCAAATAGACCATAACACAATAATTACGGGTGACTTCAACACACCGCTCTCGCCATTAGACAGATCCTCTAGACAAAAGCTGAATAAAGAAACTATAGAACTCAACAGCACAATCAATAACCTAGACCTAACTGACATATATAGAATATACCAACCATCATCAAGTGGATACATGTTCTTCTCAGCAGCACATGGATCCTACTCAAAAATAGACCATATATTATGCCATAAGGCAAATCTTAGTAAATATAAAAGTGTGGAGATAATACCATGCACCATATCTGACCATAATGGAATGAAATTGGAAATCAATGATAAAAAAAGGAAGGAAAAATCCTACACCACATGGAAAATGAACAATATGTTATTGAATGATCAATGGGTTACAGAAGACATAAAGGAAGAGATAAAAAATTCTTAGAGTCAAATGATAATACAGACACAACATACCGGAATCTATGGGACACAATGAAAGCAGTTTTAAGAGGGAAATTCATATCCTGGAGTTCTTTCATCAAAAAAAGAAAAAACCAACAAATAAATGAACTCACACTACACCTCAAAAACCTAGAAAAGGAAGAACAAAACAACAGCAATTGTAGTAGAAGACAAGAAATAATTAAAATCAGAGCAGAAATAAATGAAATTGAAACAAAAAAAACCATTGAAAAAATTGATAAAACTAAAAGTTGGTTCTTTGAAAAAATAAATAAGATAGACAAGCCCTTAGCTATGCTAACAAAAAGAAGAAGAGAGAGAACTCAAATTACTAATATACGGGATGAAAAAGGCAATATCACAACAGACACTACAGAAATACAGAAGATAATTAGAAAGTATTTTGAAACCCTATATTCTAATAAAATAGAAGATAGCGAGGATATCGATAAATTTCTTAAGGCATATGATTTGCCCAGATTGAGACAGGAAGACACACACAATTTAAACAGACCAATAACAAAGGAAGAAATAGAAGAAGCCATCCAAAGTCTACCAACCAAGAAAAGCCCTGGACCTGATGGGTATACAGCGGAGTTCTACAAAACCTTCAAAGAAGAACTAATACCAATACTTTTCAAACTATTTCAAGAAATAGAAAAAGAAGGAGCTCTTCCAAATTCATTCTATGAGGCCAACATCACCCTGATCCCAAAACCAGACAAAGACACTTCAAAGAAAGAAAACTACAGACCAATATCTCTAATGAACTTGGATGCAAAAATTCTCAATAAAATTCTGGCGAATCGAATACAAAAACATATCAGAAAACTTGTGCACCATGATCAAGTAGGATTCATCCCTGGGATGCAAGGCTGGTTCAATATACGGAAATCAATACATGCTATTCACCACATCAATAGGCTTAAAGACAAGAACCATATGATCATCTCGATAGATGCAGAAAAAGCATTTGACAAAATACAACATCCCTTTATGTTCAAAACATTAGAAAAACTAGGGATATCAGGAACTTACCTCAACATTGTAAAAGCTATATATGCTAAACCTCAGGCTAGCATCATCCTAAACGGAGAAAAACTGAAGGCATTCCCTCTAAAATCTGGAACAAGACAGGGATGTCCTCTATCACCACTTCTATTCAATTTAGTTCTCGAAGTACTAGCCAGAGCAATTAGACAGACAAAAGAAATTAAAGGCATAAAAATAGGAAAAGAAGAAATTAAATTATCGCTATTTGCAGATGACATGATAATTTACTTAACAGACCCAAAAGGATCTACAAAGAAGCTGCTAGAGTTAATAAATGAATTCAGCAAAGTGGCAGGATATAAAATCAACACGCACAAATCAAAGGCATTCCTGTATATCAGCAACAAAACCTCTGAAATGGAAATAAGGAAAACCACTCCATTCACAATATCCTCAAAGAAAATAAGATAATTGGGAATCAACCTAACAAAAGAGGTGAAAGATTTATACAATGAAAACTACAGAACCTTAAAGAGAGAGATAGAAGAAGATCTCAGAAGATGGAAAAATGTACCCTGTTCATGGATAGGCAGAACTAACATCATCAAAATGGCGATATTACCCAAAGTTCTCTACAGGTTTAATGCGATGCCAATCAGAATCCCAAAGACATTTCTTGTAGAAATAGATAAAGCAATCATGAAATTCATATGGAAAAACAAAAGACCCAGAATAGCAAAAGCAATTCTAAGCAGGAAGTGTGAATCTGGAGGTATAGCGATACCAGAGCTCAAACTGTACTACAAAGCAATAGTAACAAAAACAGCATGGTACTGGTACCAAAACAGGCAGGTGGACCAATGGTACAGAATAGAGGACACAGAGACTAATCCACAAAGTTACAACTATCTTATATTTGATAAAGGGGCTAAAAACATGCAATGGAGGAAGGATAGCATCTTCAACAAATGGTGCTGGGAAAACTGGAAATCCATATGCAACAAAATGAAATTGAATCCCTTTCTCTCGCCAGCCACAAAAGTTAACTCAAAATGGATCAAGGAGCTAGATATAAAAACAGAGACACTGCGTCTGATAGAAGGAAAAGTTGGCTACGATCTACATATTGTGGGGTCGGGCTCCAAATTCCTTAATAGAACGCCCGTAGCCCAAGAGTTAATGACAAGAATAAACAAATGGGACCTACTTAAACTAAAAAGTTTTTTCTCAGCAAGAGAAACAGTAAAAGAGGTAAATAGAGAGCCTACATCCTGGGAACAAATTTTTACCCCTCACACCTCAGACAGAGCCCTAATATCCAGAATGTACAAAGAACTCAAAAAATTAAACAATAAGATAACAAATAATCCAATCAACAAATGGGCCAAGGACCTGAACAGACACTTCTCAGAGGAGGACATACAATCAATCCACAAGCACATGAGAAAATGCTCAACATCTCTAGCAATCAGAGAAATGCAAATCAAAACCACCCTAAGATACCATTTCACTCCTGTAAGATTGGCAGCCATTACGAAGTCAAACAACAATAAGTGTTGGCGAGGATGTGGGGAAAAGGGCACACTTGTTCACTGCTGGTGGGACTGCAAAATGGTGAGGCCAATTTGGAAAGCAGTATGGAGATTCCTGGGAAAGCTGGGAATGGATCCACCATTTGACCCAGCTATTGCCCTTCTTGGACTATTCCCTGAGGACCTTAAAAGAGCACACTATACGGATACGGCCACATCAATGATTATAGCAGCACAATTCACAATAGCTAGACTGTGGAACCAACCTAGATGCCCTTCAATAGATGAGTGGATAAAAAAATTGTGGCAGCTATACACAATGGAGTATTATGCAGCACTAAGAAACGACAAAATCATAGAATTTGCAGGGAAATGGATGGCATTAGAGCAGATTATGCTAAGTGAAGCTAGCCAAGCCCTAAAAAACAAATGTCAAATGTCTTCTTTGATATAAAGAGAGCCACTAAGAATAGAACAGGAAGGAAGAGCATGAGGAAAAGACTAACAGTAAACTAAGATGAATGGGGGGAGAGAAAGGAAGAGAGAAGGGAAAACATATGGAAATGGTAGGAGACCTTCAGTGATACACAAAATAATAAGAGGTTATGAGGGGCAAGGGGGTGGGGGGAAAAAAAGGGGAGAGAATTGAACAACAGCAGAGGAGGTAGAGAGGGATGTTGGGAGGGGAGGGGAGGGGAGGGGGGATAGTAGGGGATAGGAAAGGTAGCAGAATACAACAGTCACTAATATGCCATTATGTAAAAATGTGAGTATGTAACAGAAGTGAGTCTGTATTATGTATTTGGGGAGTTCAAAACCCAATTGAGTCGAATGTATGAAAGATGATATGTCTTGAGCTCTGTAATGTTTTGAACAACCAATAAAAAAAAAAAACAAAAAAAAAAAAAGAAGAAGAGCTCATTATTTCTTTGAACATTCCTTCCCTTCCTTTCCTCTGTTCTCTTTTTCTGTAATGACTATTAATTTATATTAAACCTCTTCAATTACTCCTTTTATTTTCTTGGTTTGGGTTTTTCTCATCACTCTTACATTTTAAAAATTCTACTTACTTATAATTAGTGTTTCCTATTATTTTATTTTTAACTTATCTGTATCTATTTATATACATCTCTTATAAACAAATATGGTCAATCATTTTTCATTTTATACATTTTATTTTTTAGTTCTAGATTTCCACTTGGTTCTTTTAAATAGTTTTCATTTGTCAGTTTCCCATTTGTCCACTTTGCACATTTTCCTTTACATCTATTTATATTTTTATATTTTTATAATATATTTATAACAGATGTTTTACAGTTTTCTAATTATGAAATTGTCATATACGGTTTTGCTTTTATTGAATGGTCTTTCTTTCAATTAGGGTTCATGTTTTCTTGTGTCTTCCTCTATGGGTAATTTCTTTTATTGTTATATGTACATTGTAGATAATACAATGAAATTTACTGTCTTTTGAGAGTGCTAAGTTTTGTTCTAGCACAAAGTGAACTGGTGGTGCAGTTTCCTCCTTCTCAGTACCGTGTTTCACAAATCTCAGCTGTCACATCATCCCTAAAATTCAAACATCTGACTTCATCACTTTCTGGTTCCATTTTCCTATGCCATTTTGGAAATGGCTCCCAAGCAGAAAGCCAGGAGGAAAGTGGATGTTTCTTTGTGTGATTCCCTTTTTTCAGAACCTGAGGCCTGTAGTATTTGATGTTTAATACCTGAAAAGTTTATTGATGTATTTTGTCCAGTTTTATAATTATGTGAACCTATGCCAGCTCCTTTATTATAGCTGGAACTGAAAGTCTGATTTGACTGAGTTTTGTACTTTTGAGTGTGTATTTTCAGTGTGTATGTAACATAATTTAATTCAACACTTGAGAGGGGCAGTTTTGGTAGTGTTGATTCTCCCTTAGCATTTAGTGATGGGAAATTTTTAACAGTTAAATGCTAGTAAGGTTGAGTTCACATTATAAAGTGAAGCATGGGTCAAAAAAGTGTTTTGTCTCTATATTAATCCAGGATGGGTGTGCATTCCCTCCTTGAATAGCTGCCCAGACTTTAAACATGAACTCCAGGGGAAAAAAAAATAAATGGTTCTCAGTTTAGAAATGGAGAGAAAATTATGCCAGAATAGATACACATCCTGGTGAGTATTTTCTTTATATGTACATATGTGTGTGTGTGTGTGTGTTTGTATATGTGTGTGTATACACACACACACACACACATGTATATATTGTAATTGGACACAATGCCTTTATTTATTTATTTTTACATGGTGCTAAGCAGCAAACTCAGTGCTTCACACATGTTAGACAAGCACTCTACCACTCTACAACCCCAGGCCCCTAATGAGTATTTTCTATTGTAATTCCAACACTTAGCTAAGTGAAACAATTTGTCAGGCCTAGAAATCCTCAATAGATAATGAAAAGCAATGTTGGAGAGAAAAGGCAATTTATTCAAAATATATTATGTGCCATGGGTAGAAACAGCAGCTGGCCACCTTTCTATAAGTTGCAGAGCCCTGTGAGTCTGTTCTCAGATCTGGAAGGTTATCAATATACTCCTCACATTCCTACAGATTCAGGATCTCCTTGATAGTCTCTCAGCATAGGAAATCTGGGATCAAACTAACTCATGTTCAGTTCCAGCTGCCTCCTGCAAGTTGTATAACCTTCTCAGCCTCATTTTCTCACCTGTAATGTAACAGAGAGCACCACTTTTATCAAGCATCTGCTCAGGCTCTGACAAGCCTTTGTTACTGACAACCAGTCACTTTCCAGAGGCAGTGGCTGAACCAGTGAGGGAGTCCACTAGACACTTTCCTCTCAGAAGTGGAAGACTAGAGCTGATCTCCTGCACGTATACCTGTTACCTGGCTTGACTGGAATGTGTAGTAAATCACTGTGTCCTATGTGAGCATTGACCCTGGACAGCTTCACCTACCAGACCATTTTATTCCTTTGCTGTGTCTCATTATCTGATCTAGATTAGGCCCTCTCCCTCTATAGTGGGTCCCCTAAGAACCTGAGCTTTCCCTAATAGAGCATGTATCCCAAGTGAAATCACTTGCTTAATATCTGTTTCCTCTGCTAGAGTATTAACTCTATAAGGGTGGGATAATATCAGAGATCTCAAGGATCTAACATTGAAACATAGTAGATGCTCAATAATCCACTGTTGAGTTGTTTACCATAGTGGTGATGGGCACAGACATATAAATTTGGAATATATTGGGTATTTGAGGACATGCATGGAGAAAATGGGAAAACTGGTTAAGATGGGGTCCAGCATACAGGTGTTTTTATAATGCTTATCTTTACATTATAGGCCCCATTATAGGGAGGAAGCAAATGACAGAGGTGAGACTGACAGGTTGAGTTCAATACCCAGGTCTGCCTGTGAAATGCCTCATGCTATCTACCTTTGCTGAATAGAACACAGAACAGAAAAGTCAGAGTCACAGAACATCTGCTCATGCGTGGTTGGTAGAAAAAAAAGATGAAAACTGAGAGTGTTTGATTGCTGGCCATTGTCCAGTTTGGCCAGGACCCCAGATAAGTAATTTTACATGCTCAGTACTTTTCTTTCCTCTGGCAAAAATCAAGAGGCCATAGCATGTTTATGGTGATGACAGCTGTCCTTTTTTAATACTGAAAGGTAAAAGTATATTTTTCTTCAAGTGTGAGAAATAAACACATGAATAAACTTCATAGTTCTAAAGAAGACATTCTCCACATAGATGAGAGGATTGAGGTGGGGAGGAAGCATGACATTAGGTTTGAAAGTTTATCATAGTGGCTTAGAAAATTTAAGACAGAGACAGGTTATTTTTGTATTTAGGTAACATTTGGGGACATGAGTGTGTTCGCATGCACACACATGTGTGCACATGTATCTTAAAAGATAAAAGTGTATGATATATAAGTGTGTGTGTGTGTGTGTGTGTGTGTGTGTGTGTGTATGTGTATGTGTTTAGAAGACTAAACCGAATATGGGAAAATGTTACTAATTGGTGAGCCTGGTATATATACATACTTTGAATATTCTTATAAGTTTTTGATATATTTGAAATTTTGCAACTAAAAACATCATCAGGATCAGTAAAGGCAAAGTTTGCTTTTTAAAATATTGTATTTAGTCCATATCAAGGGGGCTTGCAGAAGCTTTATTTACTGATCTCCACTAGATTACGTAAGAATTCCTGGTGGCAGAATCTACCTCACCCCTCCCCAGCCACTCCTCCACATCTGGTTAGTTCCTGCTGATACATCAGGGCTAGTCTACTGCTCTAAAGGTAGTGTGACATTGGAGCCACTTACCAAAGCTGGTTCTGAAGCATCATTCTCCTGGAAGTCTTTACATGCATTGAAGTTTTAGATACATCTTCCTGAGAGACAGAAGTTTGGACCAGACAAAGCCCCCCAAGGTCCTTTTGATTATAAATTAGTCTGAGTGCAGAGGAGTAAGGGTGTAGAGTGTCTGGGGTAAGTAGTACAATTCTCTTTCTTCTCCCTAGTGATTTGACTACTCAGATTTTTGGAGCTGGCACATTGCTTTTGTTTTGCCCTGTTTTCTTTTCTGTCTGCCAGGCAAAGTTGCTAGAGCCAGCATTCCCGGAAGCTCCCTGCTCCAGATGATGTCAGATCTCATGTGACCCAACCACCACATGTTTGGAAACATTACATCATTCCAGGATGTGATTTCTTTCCTTCTAAAGCAGAGCTTGCTGCTACTGTGCTGCTCTGGGAGCTGCTGCTCTGAGCAGCAGGCAGAACTTCAGTAGGAGACAGAGTTGTACAGGTGAGCAGCGATGGCCAGGTAGATGGTACCGACCAAATGCCAATGACTTCTGGAACAGGCCCCATACCACTTAAATGCTTCTAAAACATCCCACAAGTGAAGATCAGGAATGAAAGGAAGGTGGCTTTTTGTGCCCGTGGCAAGATGTGTTTTGTGTGTGGTTCATATTTTGTTAAGTTAGATATTTTGGAGTGGATTGTGCCCATGGATTGGCTGAAGGAAACTGAGTTCGGAACTCAAGTATATACAGAAATGGGGCAAGAAGCATTTAGAAAGGCATTAAAAGAAAACACGATACACTGTAAAGACATTTTTGTAAATTTTTTAAAGTTGTTGATGGACACAATACTTTGTTTTATTTATTTATTTATTTTTATGTGGTGCTGAGAATCAAGCCCAGCGCCTCACATGTGCTAGGAAAGCACTCTACCACTGAGCTACAACCCCAGCCCCTGTAAAGACATTTCAATCTTTTCAAATAATTATAGAAGCAAAGTTTTAGGATTGGAGGAAGCAGATGAACAGCCGATACCCATCAGTTAAAACAATTATAACAATGACAATAATAATTATCTATTGAGCTCTAACCATATGCCAGACACTGTGCAAAGCAAACCTGCTAACAGAATGACCAGGTAGGTAGGGTTTACCTTGCCAGAGAATAGTTTTAAATTTGTGTCTAAGGGAATCCCATCAGGAGACCATTGTCCTCTTCTGAGTAACACTGAGCTCAACTACACTACCCAGTCCAGAGTAATTCAAGTGCATGTGCATTTCAATCGCTGGGGCCTGAGACAAGGTCTGGCCCAGAAAGGATGGCTTAAGACAATAAGCCTTTGGTGTCTTACACAGCCTCATGTGGTGCTCATCTTGCATAGTGCTTCATCTTACATCTTTCCTAATACTCCCTTCCCTTCCCCAACCACCTCCATGTGTACTCTAACTCAGACTTTTAAAACTAGATCAGGAGTCCAGGAAGTATTTGCTTCCCTTTTTATTCTGCTGCCTGCTGCCTAGGCCTGGTTTCCTAGCAACCTGGCTCTTCACAGTCCGGGAGGTGGATGTGTCACAGCAAGCCTGGGCGGGAGAGGTGAGAACGTGAGGAAAGCTCTTTCCTCCTAGGCCCTGAAATACAGACTTTCTCCTTTGCAGCAATTAATATTGCAGAAGAAATTTACTTTCCCTGGCATATGTAAGATTCAACCCTAAGGGGAGCAAATAATTTGTCAAGAAGGGCAGGGCTGCACTTTCATGCCAGGAGCAGGGATTTCTATTTGAGGGATACTTACTGATACCACACATGACTTTTCCTAAAGACTAATGAAAAAAACAGTGAGATTAAACATGATTTCTCTTTGGTACAAGAACAGTTAGACCAAGGTACCATTCCTAAAGGATGCATTTGAGTTATTCTTTGAAAATAATAGAACAGGCAGAACATATCTTAGGATTATATTAAGTATCATTATATTTTTGTAACCTGATAAACCCAGAGAAGGTAAATGACTTAACTGGGGGTTTCCTAATAAGAGGAAGATGGAGGTGGGACTAAAACACTTTCTCAGGCCTCAATGTGATGCTACTTCTGTTACCCTCTGCTGCCTTTTCCAGAGTCAATACAGATGTGGCACCCTGGTTCCCATAATTGAGGGGACTGGGTTGCAGAACACCTGGATGTTTGTGGGAGTGTAGGTATAAGGCTTGTGTTAGAGAGTGGAACTGTGTCACGTGGCCACACTACTAACATATTATTCCTGGTTGAGCTGACCAGGATAGACAACAGAGAAGACACACGGAAAGTAAATCACTTCTCATTCATGAGTTTGGTATTGAAAGATTCTCTTGTCTCTACGCTTAATTAGGATCAGAGGAAAGGAGACAAAACCCTAAACCCATAGCGACTGTAGACAGTATATTAACTTAAAAAGTATTTCTGGGTAATTTGTAGACCTACAAAACACTTCATTGTAGGTGATAAAAATAGAAATCAGACTCTCTTTTAAGGAAAATGGAATTGATAAACATTTGTAGTGAGGCATAATAACTTATGGTAACTCAAATGAAACATGAGAGGAGTTTTAGGTGCCAGGGCAGAAGGATTAGAAATGAAACTCCATCCTCTGTCCAGGTCTCTGCTTAGCAAGTCTTATCTGCCTCTATAGTAGGTCTTCTCTAGGTGGTTAGAAAGATGGCCATTATCCTTTAACTTTATATCCTTGTGGCACCATGACTCCCAACACAAAACAGTTGTTTCTCTAGCTTCACATACCACAGAAGGACTTGGAAAGGTCCAGGTGGAATTCATTCCCTCCCCTGAACCATCACTCTTGGAGGAGGGGAAGGAGTGGGGAGCTATGACTAGCAAGCCCTTTCACTGGCCAGCCTCTGTGAATGGCAAAGGGAGAGGGAAGGTAGTTACTGAAATAATGAGTGATGGGAATCTTGCTTGACTAATAAAAAGATAATAGCTATCACTATCTACTGTATCCCACAAGTGCTGGGATACAGTACAATCCCTATTATCTCATGCTTCCCCTCCCTCCAGCCCACATGCTTACATATGGACCATGAATAAATAAACCTACATGATAACGTTGGCAGTCCGGGGGAATTCTTGGCGGGTTAATCAGCCTTGTCAAAATTGATCCTTATCAGTTGCTCTACAAGAATCCTCCAAAGCCTGGAGGGCGGGAGGCAGTGTGCTATAGTTGACAGGAAAGCAAGGGGTCTGGATTCTAGCCCTGGCTTTGTCCAACTCTGTGAACTTAGGCGAGTCCCTTCATCTCTCTGTTTTTCAAATGGGAAAAGTTGGCCCAGGAGGTCACCAAGATCCATCTACCACTAATATTCTACAAGTGCAATCTGGGTGCAACAGAGCATGTCACTGCACCCTCTAGTGGCTCATTTAAAGTAGGAAAAGAGCTCAGAATATCTCAGTTCTTAATTGAAGAGAACAACTTTTTTTCCCTACAGAGCCTAATGGGCACATTCCTACAGAACAAGGTTAAAAAATATAGTTCTGAAGGCAGAAATACACTACTGCTTTGTCAATCAAAGTCCTGGAAAAGTGACAAAAAATAAAAAATAAAAACTGCTCTGCATAGAAATGTAGCCATTCTGGCATCTGTTCACCAAAACACCAGGTGTCTAACCAGTAGGTGGCAGAAACACATAGGAACAAAAACCAGTTTGCGTGTGGGGGAAAAAAAAAACTACAATAGTTTTGAAAAGTTGTAATTAACTGTGTAGACAATAGAGGACCAAAGGGAGAAAGATAAGACTCATAAATATTTTGGGGATCAAAATCCATTTATTCCAGAAATGTTTACTGAGCATCTAATGTGTCCCAGGTTCTTATTGTGAATTGTTATACCAAAGATGAGAGAATTCACAGTTCTAACCCTCCTGAAACTTATGTTCTAATACAGGACACAAATTTTATGTAAATACAAGCATAGTAAGTGCCTTAAAATGGAAAATTAAGGTGCTCCCTGAACTCATAAGAGGAGGCCCAGACCTTGACTTCTATATCAGAGAAGATATTCCTGATCTTTAAGCTGAGTTTTGTGAATCTAAGAGGAAATAGGTCAATTGTGAGAAATAATTTTAAATTTTAGAAATACTTAAACTGTTACCACATTGTAAGCTCTGGGGATGCACAGATGAATAAAATACAATATTCTTGCCCTTACAAACAATTATCTATGGATGACAGAGGAGAGGTTTTGGATCCAATCACATAGCTGTACTCCCAGAAGACTGTGATTGCAAATCAAGGATGGTTATCTTGTTAATAGAAAAGGTTTTAAAAGGCAAATAGAGGATAAAAAAGGCAAAGATTACTCAATAATCCATATTTTAGGACTTAACCCTTTTTAGACATGCACTTTGATGGTATGCATTCCTGCCAGGGGAGTGAGGCAGCCTGCGGCCTGCTCATCAAGTTCTACGTCTCCAGTGTGGCATACACTATATTTGATAGATGACAAATAAATGAGCGATGTTTTCTCCTTTTGACTCTTCAGCCTAATCCACTGATGTTATTCATAATGTGAAATGTATGTGGTTATGAAGACAAGGTGCAGGAGGTGCAGGTGTCAGTCCAGTGCCTACCACAGAGTGGGTACCTAATAAGTGTTTAGAGATGATTGGCAGCATGGATAAATGAAGGAAGGAACAAATAGTTCAGACTGGTGCTGTGTTCAACAACTAGGTGATAGAAGGTTCTTGTGTCAAATAAGCCCCAAATGAGATCCTGACAGTATTTTAAGTTATCTTTAATTAGAAACACAATCTCCTCCATTCTTTTTGTTGACCTTTCCAATCCTCGGCACCCTGGCCTGAAACCTTCCTGTCTTTAATCAGTAACTGAGACCTTTAGATAAATGTGCTCTTCCATTATCTAAAGATAACTGCAGTTCAGCGATAATTGCCCAGAGGACCACTTAGTGAGGTGCTAAGATAGACTAGGTATTAAAATCACTCCTTCCTTCATACTTAGACTTTCTTTTATAGAGTCAGCACATCTATCATTGACTCAGAAGGAGAACATGTTGAATATTATATCATTTTTAAACACAAAAGAGGTCTCATCACTTAAAGGAAGCCAAGTGATGACTGCCTTTTCAAAATGACTGTTTTCTAACTGTTTCTCTGTGTGTGGAATTTTATGTCAACAGTGGAGTTGAACTTTAAGCTGAAATTTGTGGTGGAAAACAAAGTTATGTTTCTAAAAACTTTTAAGAAATCATCACCCTATATACATAAGAATTCTTTGTTGTAAACAATCAAACTCAATTCCATCTTACTTAAGAAGAATGGGAATTCATTAAAATGTCAGGTACATCAGAATCACAAGTGAGGCTGAAGAATGAGACAAGGACAATGAATCAAAAATGAACCTCAAATCGCACCACAGAATTGTCCCCTGCAGACTCCACTCCTTATACTGCATTTGTACTACTGACACTATGCACCGACTAGGGCTAACTTCAGCTGCAAGCAACAGAAATCCCAAATTATAGGACCTTAGAATTGATGTGTACTTTTCTTTCTCATATTCAAGTCTGGAACCCAAGGGCTGTTAGAGCTGTTCTTCGGAGTCCCAGGCATGCAGATGCAGGACCCTTCTATGTTGTGGTTCCCACACACAGGGTCTCCGTTACTATGGTTATCTTGTGGTTCATGATAGCTGCTCGAGCTTCAACCATCCTGATCCCCATTTCAACACACAGAAAAGAAGAAGGGATGAAGCCTTGCTGTCCTTTAAGAAAGGATCCCAGGATGGGGGTTAGGCAACACTTCTGCTAAATAATATAGGCTTTATTCTGAGTGGCATGTGCCCAGATAAAAATAAAAGGTTTTGTTAGTATGAAAGAAGTTAAACATAGACAGCCAGAAGGCTCTAGCACACACAGCAGGCCCTGGACTCAAGACATCATTGTTCCTGCTATCTCTGCCAGCCCTCAGGAACACAGGCTTTCTACATCCATTGCCACTGCAAGGAACTCTGGAACAGATGCAGGTGACTGACATAGACAGTTATGTGCCACACCTCAGCGAGAGGTTAGGAAAGTGGGCATCTAGGCAGGGAACAGACTCCACAGTCCACAATATTTAGAAGATGTGTAAATGTTCAAACAGGGAGAGGTTGGAAGTGCTGACTGGCCTAAAAGAATGATCCATTTCTCTTTATTTTTACCACCTATCTGATTAGAATTCTAGATAGAGCTTAAATAATTTATGATCTTAGACAACACTGGTTTTGCTCTTTCATGTCCATGGTTCCCATTGTAAAGCGACATAAATGTATTACTACTTTTGGCAACGATTTCTAGATATGACACCAAAAGTGTAGGCAACAAGAGGACCACATTAAATTAAAACTTTTGTGCATTAAAGAACACAATTAACATAGTAAAAACACAACCTACCTAAAGAATGGGAGAAAATAAGATAGTCATGGTGGCACATGCCTGTAATCCCAGCTGCTCATGTGTCTGAGGCAGGAAGATGGAAAATTTTGAGGTCAGTCTGGGCAAATTTAAGGTAATTTTGTCTCAAAATAAAAAATTTTAAAGGCTGGGGATGTATCTCAGTGATAGAGGGGGTTCAATTTCCAGTACTGCAATAAAAAAGAATGGAAGAAAATATGTGCAAATCATATATCTGATAGCAGTTATCCAAAATATGTAAAAAACTCCTATGACCCAACAACAAAAACCAATGACCCAATTAATAAACAGCACATGCCTGTATTAACCAATCTTCCTTGGTTTATCTAGCTCTGGCCAATGAGATGTAAGTGAAAGTGTTACATAATGATATCCTGGGATTCTTCCTTAAAAGGACATCCTTAAGATATACAAATGGGCAAAAAACACACAAAAAGATGTTCAACATCACTAAGCATTAAGAGTTTGCAGACATAATACTCATTATGAAGGCTACTATTAAAAAAAAAAGAAGACAACACGTGTTGGTGAGGATATGAAAAAATTGGAAATAGAATTAAATTAAAAATAGAATTATTGTATGGTCCAGCAACTCTGCTTTTGGGTTATATACCAAAAGAATTGAA